>NC_052052.2:133526612-133826612 GCF_903992535.2 Arvicola amphibius | reverse complement strand
GCAGACACTCCTGCCCTTGATGATCACGGACTAATACTCTAAAGCTCTCCATTTGCATCCAAATGGCCCCATTTCAGTGCAACTATGCAGCAGAGAAGAAAGAGTTTGCTTTAGCTTACAGCAGTAGTCCATCATGAGGGGAAGTCAGGGCAGGAACTCAAGGCAAGAGGCAGAAGGTAAAGCAGAGACTGCCTAGGAACGCGGCTGTCTTGTTCCTCACGGCTTGCTTAGCCTGCTTTCCTATACTACCCAGAAATACCTGCCTGGGAGTGTGCCGCCCACAGTGGGCGGGACCCTCTCACATCAGTCATTAATCAAGAAATTCCCCCCAGAAACCTGCCCAGGGGCCAATCTCATGGAGAGATTTTTCTCAAGATTCCCTCTTCTCAGATGACCACAGCTTGTGCCAAGTTGACAAAACACTAAGTATCACAGTGACATTAAACAGGTTAGCTTGTTTGGGCCTCAGTTTCCACATCTGAACAATGAGAATAATATCAGCTAACTATAATTACTCAGAGTCTATATTGATCTCAGTTTCTAAAGTAAAGTAGAGATGATACTAATGACATGTAACAGGAAACTGATGTGTACAAATCAATCTGTCGTGTACTTCCAGTCAGCCCTATTATAATTTAAATTTTAAAAATTTATATATTACTCTGTGTGTGTGGTGTGTGTATGTGTGTGTACATGTGAGTTCATGTGTATGTTTGCATGTGTGGAGTCCAGAGGTCACCTTTCAGGAGCTGGTTCTCTCCTGTGTTGGTCTGGGACAGAAATCAGGCCGTCAGGTTTTTGCGGCAAGTACCCTCTGAGCATTCCGTTGCCCCTGTGATTGTCATCTTTAAGGGAATTCCTCACGCAGTGGAGAAGGCCAAGTTGGAGTCAGAACCACCTGCAAACACACTTCCACAGGAGATAACTCATAAACCCGGTCTTTAACTCACTCACTTTCGGACCGTCTTTGCATTGATCTCACTGAAGACACTTTATAAACATTCTTGCCAACCCTTCTAACAGCCACACATGTGGACCTGATTATCCCCATCCATAAATAGAGACACTGGGCCTCAAGCAGCCAAGAACCTTGCCTCAGGTCACCCACGGGGCAGTGGAGAAGGAAGAACTAGAATACAAGCTCCTTCTCCATGTCCTGTGGTCTTTTACCTCAATTCTCAAGTCAGGCCTGGCCATCCGCAGCCACCTTTCCAGGCCCTAGGGTCCTCTGCTCTGGACACATTTACTTTTTCATAGGCAAAACCAGCTAAGGATACATAGGGCCTCTGCTTGGAGAGAGCCTTAAATTTGTTATATACAGTACCTGTAAGAATTAATTTCCCAACAAATGAGGTGTGCCCCCCAAAGCAATGTAGCCTGGCTTAATAACCCATAACCACACCACACATGAGGCTGGAGCAATGGAATGGTGGCGAGCAGGTTAGGGTAGAGAGTAAGCAATTTCCCCATGAACTGAAATGAACATCCCAGGGGTGCTGGAAACAAATGGGCTCTTCCAGACGTCTGGAGGACCTCCCTGGGAGCTGAGCATCTTTTCTTTCTACTACTGGGCAGCTCTCATCTCTCAGTAGCTGATACCGCAACCCTGTGGCTGTCTTCCCTTCTTCTTCCTGTTTTCCCAGGTGCCTCCTCCAGTCTCAAGGTCATTGGGTGCTTAATGCCAGGCTTCCCTATACACTGTGGGAAGGCATCTGCCTGACAGCATCCCCCTCTCTCTCTGTATGTGTGTGTGTGAGTGTGTGTGTACATGTGTACTTTTGTTTGTGTGAGGGAAAGGGCTCAGATAGCCTTCTTGACTGGGCTAGACACGGAAAGCAATTGCTAATTAAACTCACGTGAAGGCATGTGCTCTTTGCCTTTGGCCACGGTGCCACACGTCACCACGATTTCCCTGTCTGTCTATTTTTGCAGAGAAATGAAGCCATTTGGATGCAAATGTGGACAGGAGGAAACCGAGGTTTGGTGACTGTCATTGAGATGGGCTGAGCATGGATCCATGGTGAGCAGGCCACTATTGTCTCACAGTAATCCCTGCCACCTTCTCATCCTAGATAATTTTTATGAGTAAAATGCTGAATTAAATTAAAAAATTTAATAACTATTAAATTAATTCTTTGATAACTTCATACATGTTTGAAGTGCATTCTGATTAGATATCCTCTCTTCCTAAGATTCCTCCTCTTCTCTTAACCTGCCCTCCTCCTTACAGTTTTCTTTCTCATTCCCTCCTTGGCTACTGATAGGTTCTGGAGGAGCTACAGCTGCTGTCTGAAGTTTTATATGCACTGAGGTGCCTGCAAGACTCCAAGGGATATTTCCAAACCCATGTTGACACAGACCAGCCTAGCTTTTTATTCTCAGCTGGAGGCCATTGATACCTCTTGAACTTGATAATGGTACAACCCTCACATGTCTTTTAAAAAATTAATTTCACAGACATTAGTGTTAGATTTCTGTCATCTCTCCTGAGCTTCCCATAGTAGACCCATCCATTGCAAAGTGGAGCGCTGGAGAGCAAACTCTAAGTCAACCTTAGACAGAAGTCCTCCGCATAAGCTCTGAATATTTCTGATTTGTATGCCAGGAACTGTTCTAGTCCATTGCACAAAACAACCACACAGTAGTTCCAAGAAAACCAAGCCCCAAGAGGTTAAGGAACTGAGGGAAGCCATACAGCCGAGGAGAGACGAGGTGGGGGCTAGACCGCAGGTTGGCTTCCTCCCAGCCGCTGCTCTCAGGCAGTCAGCTATTACAGTGATAAAGATGGTTAGTGTGTCTTTGGTACATGGTGGAGACCTCATGATGTAGGACCAGGTGACTGGAGAGAGTGCTGGAGCCCGAGCTGACTCCAATCCTTGGCTTCAGAAGTCTTACTGCTTTATCACACGCCATCATCTCTCCTGTAAGCACCAAAGTGCAAGCTGCCATTATTGCTGCAATGGACAGTGGTGAAGATGCCCATCACGCAGACAGAAGTTTGGGTCTAGACCTTAGACAAATGGTGATATGTCAGAGAGAAAGCTTGAAAAGCAATCAGTGAGGAAGGGAGCCAGTAGCACTCTGGGCTCGATGGTAGGAGCTGAGATGCTGGTGGCCAGAGCAAGAGTAATGGGCACTAGTATAGAGCAAGGGCTAGTGGGTACCAAAGGGAATACTGTTTAGGACTGGGCTCATATGACTGTACAAGCAGAGGTGACAGTCATGTCGTTCCCCTGTTTAGTTCCTGGACTGCAAGTTGGTAATAGTCACCCTGCCATAGAGCATGAAGTAGACTCACTGCTCAGGTCCCCTCTCTCTGCAAGCCCCCAAGGAGGAAGGGAGAAGCAGTGACCCACCATACAGAACAAAGGACATGCTGTTGTGGAGTGGCTAGCATGGCAGATGCCCATGCTTTCCACACGCCCAGCACTGTGCCCTCATCTCCCATAGATAGCTGCCTTGGCACAAGAAGTGAATGTGCCACCCTGGCAAAAGTGGCTGATTCAAGAGTACACCTGGACCATGCCAAGCTGAGCTCAGCAGAATCTCTCAATCTCTCCCAGGCTTCTCGAAATTTGAGCCAAGAGGAAAGCACCTACAAATCTGTTGAAGATGTGAGTCAGAGATGCTGTGTCCTAAGTTCTTGGGGAGATGTTGAACAAATGTCTCTTCACTCCAGACATGGCATGAACAAGAGATCAAAGAAACGATTTTACCCAAGTCCAGCTTGGTGAACCAGTGAGTTTATTGGGGTTCCTTACAAGATCATGGGTGACTCAAAGGTAGCTGCATCATCGGAAAGCCCCCCCCCCCCAGGGATCCTGAGGGCTCATGAAAGTTGCAACCCTGGAGCCCTGGGCAACTAGCAGACAAAAGCTCTAAAGAGTCTCCTCTCCCCCAGCATTTTTAACTGCTTCTATAATCCTGGGGGAGAGGCCTCATGAGCCTTGGAAGTTTTGTGAGCTTCATGAATTTTATGAGCTTCTTTCTTTCCTCCAAGCTGGGGGATGGTGGTGCTTCAGTTGGGAGGAAATTGTGAGACAATATGAATTCAGTCCTATGAAGAAGCTGGGTTGACTCAGTGATGCGCACACGCAGAGAAGAGCTGAGAACAGAGCAGAGGGTGGACTCCGTGGGTTTCTCCCCCTCTGTCAACCTTGCCTGTGGTTTGGTCTCGACTTGGCAGGGATTTCTGCCGCTTGTGACCATGAGAATCTCCACGACTTCAGAGAGAAGCTGGATTGTATTAAAGCTTGTGAAAAAAATGGAAATAGAATAAAAAAAACCTGGAAATTTTGCACTGAGCAGGAAGAGAAGGGGCTAGCCTATTGCCTGGAGGAAATGGTACCTTGCCATCCATGCTGGGAGGAAGAAAAGATGGCTTGGCCAAGAAAGAATCTTTTTCAGGTTGAAAAGGTGGAAATCAACTTGGTCCAAAGGATATTAAAACTCAGGGCAAGTGAAGAGACCGTAAGAAAGGGCCACCGCCGTTTCAATAAGCTCATTGCTGTGCCCTGCTGGGGGTGTGAATGCAGTGACCACCTTTCTGTGGGATTTGGACATGTGAAGTTGAAGAAACCACGGCGTTGGATGGCCATAGTGTAAAATGAGGATGAGGACTAGGGCAGTTTTCACAGCGCACTGGAGGTTCAGAGCTGGTACTTAGGCCTCCTAGAGGGAACGCTATACCTCTGTTTTAGCTATACACTGCAGAACCCTGCTGGCACGCTTGCAGTGTTTCTCCTCTGGTCTCAGACAAGCAAATGAGAGGAATCCTCTCTGGTGGACTACGGATAGCGAGAGGCAAGGAAGGAGAACTCTGTACTGGACAGGATGTGACTGAGGTGCCTGCAGGACATCTGTGTGGAGCTGTTCTGACAGCAAACTGCAAAGTAGAATCAGGAGATCAGAAGGGATGTCAGTGCTGGGGACAGGGCTCTGGGAGGGCTGTGAACAGTAGGGGGTTAGCCAGATGGTGCAGGAGACCCCCAAGAATGCCCTAAATATACAAAAGAAAGGGGCAGGCTCAAAACTAGACTCTGCAAGGCAATGCACTCACAGTGAAAAGGAGAAGAGAGAGGAATTCAGAGGTGGGAAAACTCTGTGTGTGTGTGTGTGTGTGTGTGTGTGTGTGTGTGTGAGAGAGAGAGAGAGAGAGAGAGAGAGAGAGAAAGAGAGAGAGGTGACTAGACTAGAAGTGGGTGGTGAGAACTGTCTTTTCCTCTGCCTTAGAATCCCATCTTTTCCTCACCATCTCAGTTCATCTGGTCTATCTCTGTGAGTGCATGCGCACGTACGTGTGTGTGTGTGTGTGTGTGTGTGTGTGTGTGTGTGTGTATGCATGTGCCTGTGGAAGCCAGAGACCTATCTTGAGGCTCAGACACTATTTGTTTATTCTTTCTTGAGTTGGGATCTCTCTTTGGCCTGGATCTTTCCACATAGGCTAGGTTGACTGTCCAGCAAGCGCTAGGGACTCACCTGTTTCTACCTTTCCTACCTTTTTTTTTTTTTTTTTTTTTTTTTTTAAATCATGGACTCTGGGGATTGAACTCAAGTCTTCATGCTTGTATCCAAGCTAGCTCTCTAGCCCTTTATCTCTTCTTAGTCTTTCAACAGCCTATTAACACAGTTCCTACCATTGGTTTTTCCTGTCCCACTCAAACTTCCACAAGCTTGATTTCTTACAGACCTAAGGACCTGGCATCGTAGGGGAGAAACACTGGCTTAGGAATTTGTGCTAATGGACCACAGTGGCTTCAGATCGAGCACATCTGTGACTTTGGAGGTGCTTCAGGGGTGGGAGGGGAGGCAGTGCTAGCCTCTGACTCACATAGTCAGTAAGGATGAGGTCAACAGAGGCTCCGCTGCTGCATGGCTACAAGCATGTCATTGGTGTTGACATCCAGATCAGGAGAGTGGGGGGAGAGGCACACCCAGGCAGAACTCCCTGGATGGATGCCCAGATGTGGCCTGAGGAGGTGGGACTCCAGCCAGGCCTGGAGGTGGTGTGCATTATGTCACTCGTACTACAGGCTATTGGGTAGAATGTCATCACATGGTCTGACGGCAGAAGAAGCTGGGAATGCAGGGTAGCTGAGTTGGAAGAGGGAGGGGAAAATGATGTAGTGGTCATAGCAGTTAAGATCTGGCAGCTTTGGGCCCTGCTCACTTTCCCCAATCCCTTCTATCTGTAGTTTGACCTTCTTCCACGAAGTGGGAGAACTCTGTTGGTTACTGTCCTATGTACTAAACATGTTCCCATTCTTCCTTCAGTCAAAGTTATTCTGTCTCCTCAGGCCTGCACATCCTCAAACACCATCCCTGCTATAAGCTCACAAGAGACATGCCATTTCTTCCACAGAGTCATTCTCTGGACTGCAGGGATTTCCTCTCCTTTGTGACTTGAGTGTGCCAGACCCTGCCACATCTTCTTCCTCCTCGCGTGATCCCTGGAGCAGTTATAGGGATCCCTACATTCCTCTGGAGACATAGACTGCAACCTCATTCAGGGCAGCTTGAGTAATAGTTAGCTTTGCTCTCTCTGTAATTATGCTAACTGCAGGGTCTACCCTCCGAAATCAGGATGTGTGGTCTAAGAAGTCTTAGAGTATGGGCACCAGAATCAAGGGGATAAAATGCTGCATGTCAGTCATCTTCAAAAGGTAATAATGGAGAAATTATAGAAACCTGGTCATTATCATTGATCTGGAGTGGAATTGTATGACAGTTACATGTACAAAGTAAGAGGGACTAATTTAAGGGGACTTAAAACTTTGTGTATCTCCACATGTGAGTGCAGGGGCCTGTGGAGGCCAGAAGAGGGCATCGAATCCCTTGGAGTTGGAGTTACAGGTATGGGTCAGCTGACATGGTGGCTAGGAACCAAACTTGGGTCCAGTATATGTTTTTAGCTGCTGAACCATCTCTTCAGCTCTAGGGGGCTTTTTCAAATCACGACAGAGCTGGCTGCAAACCCTGAACACTGGCTTTCCCAGCTCAAATGCTGAGATTTGATAGCCAAACTGAAACATCTTACACATCATTGAGAAAGGACAAACATCCATTCCAGCAGAAGCCCAGCACTTCACACTCGGCACGGCGGGCCAGTTAGTGAGCATTTTCAGTTGGGATGCTTCAGAAGGAATGCTTTGGTACTGAGACAGTTTTCAGATGAACAGTATGAACAGTTTTAATTTGACGTCTGTTTTGGTTCATTCGGCAACTGGAAGCCTGTTTACAGCTCTGTGGCTGAGGGCCTGGGAACTGTCTGTAAATTATTTTGTCAACGAGTCAACCAGGGGCAACAGGGCTTCAGGCCTTTTTATTGCTTAAATTTGATCCTCAGTTTTGAGGCATCAGTAGAAGAACTGAACTATTTTAATAATAAAAATGTCTGTTTCCTTCATGGCTGAGATTTACTGGCTTTTGTGGGTTGAAGCAAAAAGGAACAAGAGATATAAAAAGATGAACTGGGGCCGAGGGCAAATGGTTGTGGCAGTGGGGGGGGGGGCTGCTTGAGCTGAGTTCCCAGGGGCCTGGGCTGTTTGGTTTGGGGTTGGGCAGCCGGTCTGGTGGGGCAGAATTCCTCTCTAAGCTGGAAGAATATGGCGAAGGTGTTGATGAGCAAGTGTGGCAACAACCTATGACCTACTTGATGGAGGAGGGTCATCTGTCTATGTGTTACTATCGTTGGTTAATAAAGAAACTGCCTTGGCCCTTTAATAGAACAGAAAATTAGGTAGGCGGAGTAAACAGAACAGAATTGTGGGAGAAAGAAAGCAGAGTCAGGCCGATGCCTCAGGCAGACGCCATGCCTCTCCTCTCTGAGACAGACGCAGGTTAAGATCTCTCCTGGTAAGACACCACCTCATGGTGCTACACAGATTACTAAATATGGGTTAAAGCAAGATGTGAGAATTAGCCATAAGAGGCTGAAACTAATGGGCCAGGCAGTCTTTAAAAGAATACACTTTCTGTGTAATTATTTCGGGTGTAAAGCTAGCCGTGCGGGAGCTGGATGGCAGGACGGGGCCTGCCACTCCTTCTACACCTACTGGCAGGTCTTCCTTATCCGGGTCCTCAGCGAGCCTGGTATAGGATCCAGCCCAGTGATGGTACAATGGGTACCTATTAACAACGTCTGTATTGCGGTCAATCTGGTTTATCCTTTCCATATGTTTCTGCCCCACTGGTAAATGCTCTCAAGACATGTTTTTGTCTCCTCTTTCTGGAATATTCTCCTCTCCACAACCTGTCTAATCTGATTGGAAGCCAATGCATCAATGAATGCATCGTTTCATCCTCTTGAAAGGAGCGAATGTCCTTTTTTATCCTTTGCCTTCTTTGGATGGTTTTGACAAATTGTGAGCTATAAGATCTGGCTTGGTGATTTTCGTCCGCAGCAGCCTCTTTGGGCATTCTTTCCATCCTGGTCCTCTGCAACGTTCTCTGTCCTCACTGGGCTCTGAGCTTGTCCACTGTGCATTGGGCTTGTTTACCATGTGTGAAGTTATGGCTTTCCTGTCACACCTGGCCTGTGGGAGCTTCCTGAGTTCAGTTGTTGAATGGGAAGACAGAAGCCCTACTTTGCAGGCTTGCTGGGGAACCAGGCAAGGAGATGTTGGAAGACTGAATCTCAAGATCTTGTGTCCACAGATGTTTGATAGCTTGGAGCTCAGAATCCAGAAGAACCTTGCAATTGTTGACAGAAACTATAAGGGTTGGTCTGGGGGACCCAGGGATGCTCTTGGTTCTTTTCTGGTATCTGGGGATCACCTTTGTGGGTGCGGGAGAATTTCTGAGTCCCAGTAAATAGCTCTGAAAAATCCCCAGTGAGTACACAGCTAAGACCCCAAGAGGCAGGCTCAGCATCATGTAATGAATTCCTTGGCAGGGGAGAGAAGCCCATGGACAAACATGGCTGCCTGAGCAGCAGGTGAGTTGGCCTCCTGTGAGGTGCTCAGTAGAAGCCTGACAAAGTTGGAAGATTTAATATTTGCAGGGTTGATGTAGATGACATTCAAGAGTTCCTGTAGTCCCCCGACTTCTGGGGGGTGGCTAGAGGGCTCAGTGGTTACACATGCAAGTATATAAAAATGCAAACTAGGTGTCTTAGTGAGGGTTTCTATTTTCTGTGAGGAGTTGCCATGACCACAGCAAACTCTTATGAGGAAAAGATTTAATTGAGATGGCTCACTTACAGTTTCAGAGGTTCAGTCCATCATCATCGTGGCAGGGAGCCATGATGTGGTGTGCAGGCAGACATAGTGTTGGCTACATCTTGATCAGAAGGCAGCAGGAAGTGGGCCACGACACTAGGCAATATCTTGAGCATAGGAGGCCTCAAAACCCACCCCACAGTTAAACACTTCCTCCAACAAGGCTACACCTACTTCAGTCAAGTCACACTTCCTAATAGTGCCACTCCCTTTGTAGGCCATTTTCTTTCAAACTACCATAGTAGGCAAACAAGGGTTGCTTTTCCTGATGCAAACGATGGCCCTCCTCCCTGTTTAGGAGCGTGGGTTGGGTGCAAGGTGGGGACAGTGGGAAGATGCTGCCTCACGGAGATGAGGCTACTGTGACCCAACTACTTAGAGAAGTATGGAGCCAACGAGGGGGCAGGGGCTGCATGGGAGCTTTCTAGGCTCAGAACCCTTTCTTTGGCCTTCAGAGTGGTCTGGTTGAGTTCTTCCTGACCAGTTGAATGGGGTTAGTTCAGCAGGTGGGAAGGCTCATCTAGGATATTCGTATCGTCCCCATGTTAGCAGCGTTTACCTCGATTACCATACCTGTGCACTGGGTGATCACACCAACTACAGTCAGAGAAACAGAGGCTCCAAGGTTAAGTGTGATAGCCATAGTGTGGGGTGGGGTTGGTACAGAGTGGGTGGCTACCGAGTGCAAAAAGCAGCTGCTCAAAGGGAGCTGGCAGGAGCATCATGTGACCTACTCCTGGGAAGGGCTTTTAGGAAGTCCTTGTAGTTAGTTCAGCTTTGTAGGGTTCCCTTCCTCCCACATGATGTGACCCAGTGCCCCAGGGAGGGATGACAGCCTGATGTAGAGCCTGAGGTCTTGGCAGTGAGAGTCACATGGCTTATAATGGGACACCAAGGCACTGTGATTAATTTGTGGCTGGGCTTATGTTAGACTGAGGGGTTGGGGGAGGTGGGAATGGGGCTTCCTTTCCTGGAGTTTATCAAGGACAGGATTTTGAGCAGAGATATGTTGAGAGTTGAAAGGGAAGTGCAGACTAAAGTTTTTTTTTTTTATTGTCAATGAAGTCATTAGCTGTTGAGGTTACCTCAGGCTGCTCACAAAAGCTACCCTAAAATAAGTGGCTTCTGGAAACCTACTGAACAAAACAAGCCAGAGAGGTAGGAAGGGGTTGGGGAATAAGAGAATTTTGCAGTACACACACACACACACACACACACACACACACACACACACACACACAGACACACAGTAACCAGGAATCATAGCTGACTATGGGGCCTTGGACCTCTCTGGGCTTAGTTCAGCTCTTGCCACTTTATAGCAGTGGGTAAGACTTTGAGCCAGTCACTTAACCTTGGAGTCTCTGTTTCACTAACTGTAGGTTGGTGTAATTGCCCAGTGCACATGTGTGGTAGCCTATCAAGGTAACCACTGCTAACACAGGTATATCAGAATCAAAGTCTTTTACTTTTTCTGTTTCTGGCTAGTGCGGGGCTCTGCTCTGCTTTCTGTGAATTGGCCTCTTGTGTCTTCTGCGAGGGGACCATCTGCCTCTTCAAATTGCTCTTGTGGGCGTGCCTCAGGCTGATTGGGGGTTCTGTGGAGAAGCCTGTTTCCTAAGAAGGGCCAGCCACAGTTTCTGGGGCTTTATCTCTCAATCCCATCCCTCTCTTCTCACCTGTGTTTGGAGGCTCACGGTCACCTGCAGCTCTAAGTTTCCAGTCTCGCAGGTCTAAAGCCCTGGAGTCATTCACACCGCATTCCCCTCCTGAGAAGCAAAGCCTACAGACTCTGCCCATGACCATCCCTCCATCTCCAGGCACACTACCTCACTCTGAGCTGCCTTGTTCCTGTAGAGACATCCGGGAAAGCTGCTGACCCGACCGATTCCACCCCAGCCCCAGCAGCTCCTTGTTCTCACCCCAGTGGAGTGTCTCCACTGCACCGCCCTCTGACTCAAAAGTCCAGGTCCTCATTTTCTGCCTTCCTCACCTATCCTGTCCTACCCCAGCCACACTGTCTTCCATCTTTCTCTTTGAGCACACCAGTCTTGTTTTACTTCAGGGCCCCTGTGTTTCTTCACGCCCATGATTACAGTCTTCTTCTTTACGTTATCCTTGAACCCCCATCCCTCCCGCCTTAGATCATCCTACAGTCTGAGGCCTGTGCTGACTATCCAGTGTTTAAAGGTGACCCCACCATCTGGTGGACTATTCAGCTTTATTTTGTTGCATGGCCTTCACTGTTGCCCGATACTCTTTATTTTTCACACATTTGTCTTGCATGCCTATCACGCCTACCTTCGCAGGTAAATCTTTGAAGGCAAGGTATTTTTCTTCATTTGGTTCCCTGTACAACCTTTAATATCTCCCTCTGATAGTGAGTTTGATAGTGAGTTTTTTCCCTCTGTTTGGGAGAATTCGTATCAACTTGGCTGATCTGTTAAGGCCACCCAGATAAACTCACTGGGCTTCCTACTTTTCTGTGTCTTTGTAGAATAGATGCTAAACACAGTCATACTTGCTTTGACCATGCATTATTCTTATTTATTTGTTTTTGCTTGCTTGAGTCAGTTTGGGAAGTTATTCTTTTGTGGCTAGGTTCTCACTGTTGCTAGCCTATCATTTTATCATATTCTCTTTTTATTAATTAATAAATTATTAAATTAATAGCATGTTCACATGTTATTTTCCCACCCGTGTGTTTCCAATATTGCACATTGTGATTTCTAGCCTCTTGCTTATAGTGTTAGTTTTAGCAAAGAAACAACTTGAGACCCCTTGATTCTTCTCTGGACCTTTATTCTGTTTTCTGATTTCTGCTTGTATTGTTTATTTTCTGCATTTAAAATTTTTTCCTAGGTTTGTTATACTTTTTCTCACTTCTTAAGATTAACATGAAATAGTAATTTTGAGATAATATTTTTTTCTAATGTAACTGCTCTAAATCTCCCTCCAAGTATACATGGGTTGGAGAAAGTTTTCATACATGATGTTCTTATTGTCATTCTTCTTAAAATATTTAAATTTCCCCATTTTAATATTTTTAAACCTATGTATTATTTTATAGCTCTTCTAAATAAGTGCTAGTTAAATATTTTTAATTACGTTTATTTGTTTAGTGTATGTGTTTGTGTGTATGCACATGTGCCATCACATGCATTCGGAGTTAGGAGCCAAATCACACATGGGTGCCAGGATTTAACTCTGGCCTTTAGGCTTGGCAGCAAGCACCCTTTACCTGCTGAGTCATGGCTCCAACTAAGTTTTGTTGACCTAGGTAGCTTTAGCTCTCAACTTCACACAACCTAAAGTTGTTGGAGGGAGTCGCACCTGAGGGATTGACTAGAACAGGCTGGTTTGTGGCCAGGTCTGTGAGTGATTGAAATGATTGATGTTGGAAGGCCCAGCCCACTGTGGTGGCACCGTTCCCTGGGCAGGGTCCTGGCATGTATAGGAGAACTAGCTGAGTACCAGCCTGAGAGTGAGCCAGGAAGCAGCATTCCTCCATGGTCTCTGCTTCAGTTCCTGCCCTGACTTCCGTCAGTGACGAACTATAACCTGGATGTGAAAGTCAGCTAAACCTTTGCTTCCCTGAAGTTGGTTTGGGTCAGAGTGTTTTAACAACAGAAAAGCATTGTTATCACATTTCCCAATCTGCTTCATACCAATGCTTGGTACTGGTTGAGAATTTGTTATTAGCGCTTGATAAAATGTTTGCACATGTTGCATAATGCTTGGGAAAGATATGGATTCTATCATATGTGGAAAAAAATGTATATGTATGCATTAGGCGGTAATTGCGTGGGTTAAAACTTCTCATTGGAATGGAGTGGTTCATATGTAGTATTCCTGCTGACTTTTCATCTCATGGCCTAGACAATAACTGAGAAGGCCGTAATATCCACTGTAGGCTGGAGAAGTAGCTCAGCAGCTGAGTGCTTGGGTAGCACACAGAAAGCCCTGAATTCCATGCCAGCACCAAAGAAAACCCCCACTACTACCAAGAAAAAGCAAACCTTGAAAATCCTAAACAAAACAACAAACCATTTACCTTAGTTCTAGAAAAAAATATTTTAAGTGCTTTTGTTTTTAATTGACATGTGTCAGAACACAGTCAAAAGAATGTTGCATGGTGAGCAATGTCTTCGGGAATTGTGAGAGGCTCCAGGAAAAAGGCAGGGGGCCTCTGCCTCAGGTGCATTTTGTTCCCTGAATTGCTCTTGGACGTGATTTCCTACCTCCTGTGTCAAACATTTACATTCAATTTATAAGACACTTTTATTCTTCTTGGATGTCGGGACATAGCCATAGACCCCAGTCTGGTGAAAGTCTATGCTAAATATGATCCTCCGTGTACTCTGAATCTGGATGTGGCTTTCTGCCTTGCTTCTATACTTTCCCAGATAGAATCTGCAGTACATGCCAGGCAATTGTGTTTAAACTGATCTATTTTGAGAAAGTTCTGGGGAAGGGCTGCTCTGTTAATACTTAATATGTATGTGCTTACTGATGTTTATTTACGTGTTTTTCTTATCATGTTTTCCTGGACTCAAACAAGCTTCCTTTGATCATTTCTTTCTTTGTTACATTTCTGTACATAAGTGCACTGAAACAGAAGGGATGTTATCGACAGCATTAGACTGTAGTCTGCCCCATTCTTGAAGGTCCTCAGACCCCAGGTCTTGTAGACACAGAGATGCATAGGTTGATGAAAGTCACCAGACATGTACTAATTTTACATATTTATGGGCTATAGCATGGAATGTTAGCATTGTAGACACATATAGGCAGTGTGAAGTGGTCAGACTGGAGTTCTTTTAACCACTGAGCCACCTGTACATCCCTGTTCCAATTTTTTTTATTATTTGTGTGGGTGTGGATATGTGCCACACAGTGCATGTGTGGAAGTCAGAAAACAACTTTGTAGGCGGAGGCTGCGTGTTCATTTCCCAGCCGCCCAGACCTAAATAATAACACAGAAACTGTATTAATTGCAATATTGCTTGGCCTATTAGCTCAGGTTTCTTATTAACTAACTCTTACATCTTAAATTAATCCATTTCTATTAATCTGTGTATTGGCACGAGGCTTTGGCTTACTGGTAAGGGTTCAGAGGGCATCTTTCTCCTTTGGCTGCTACATGGCATCTCTCTGACTCCACCTTCTTTTTTCCTCTATCTTTGCTTGGAATTCCCACCTTGCTCTATTCTGCCCTGCTATAGGCCCAAAGCATCTTCTTTGTTAACCAATGGTAATAAAATATATTCACAGCATACAGAGGGGAATCCCACATCACCTTGAAGGTATTGGCTCTCTCTTTGCACTGTTCAGATCTTAGACCTTGAATTCAGGTTGTCAACTTCATGGCAGGCACTTTTATCCACTGAGTCATCTCACTGGCCAATGATTTTGTTCTTCTATATGACTGGATAAAAGTCTATTGTGTATATACACCACATTTTCTTTATCCTTTTGTGGATGGGTGCCTGAGCTGGCTCCATGTCTTAGCTACTGCAAACAGTGCAATGATAAAGGTGGGTGTGCAAATATGTCTGTGGTGTGCTGACTTAGATTCTCTCTGATATGCAGCCAGGAATAGAATAGCTCGGTCATAGGATGGTTCTATTGTTAGTCTTTGAGGACCCTCCTTACTGATTTCCATAGTGACTGCACCAGTTTGCATTCCATCAGTGGATAAAGGTTCCTTTTTCCTCAGAGCCTGGGCATCATTCACTCTCCTTTCCTTTCTTGATGGCAGTCATTCTGTGTGGGGTGAGATGGGATCTCAGAGTTCTCGTTTATATTCCCCAATGGCTAGAGATGTTGAACACTTGAGTATTTATTGGTCTTTTTAGTTCTTATTTCCAACAGTTCATTTTTTCAAGTTCTTTACAGAGTCTAGATAATGGCTTTCCTGTCAGATGTATAGTAGTTGGCAGGTTTTTTTCTCTCATCCTCTTTACTTGGTTAATTGTTCCCTTTGCTGCAAAGAAAATATTAAATCTTCTGCAATTCCAGATTTCAATTCTTTATTTCTAGGCTACAGGATTCCTTTACTGAAAGCCCTATTTTATCCATCTTTTTCTTCATCAGTTTCAGTTCTTACATGCCCATTTTGAGTTTATTTTGCTCACAGTGAAAGATATCAGAGCTGCTTTCATTACTCAGCATGTGGTTTCTGGCTCTCCACGACTATTTCTTGAAGAGGCTAACTTATTTTTTTACAATGGATATTTTTGAGACTTTTTGTCAAAGGTTTGATTGGCTATAGCTGTGTGAATTTATCTAGTCTAGTCTTATGGTCTATTCTGTGTTTGTGCCTTGTTGTTTTTGTTACTATGACTCTATAGCATAATCTGAGATCAGGTACTGCAATGCCTTCCACATTGCTCTTTCTGCTTAGAAATGCTTTGGGTGTTAGGGACTGTTTTATGTTTCCATAGGAATTGTTGGATTTTTTGTTTGTTTGTTTAAGTTCTATGAAGAATGCCATGGAAATTTTAATGAGCATTGTATTGAATATATAGACTGCTTTGAATTAAGTAGCCATCTTCATGATATTAACTCCCCTAACTATGAGCATTGGGGAAATTTTCTGTCATCTAGTGTCTTCCTCAGTTTCTTTTTTCAGTGTTTTAAAGTTTTCATTGTAGATGCCTTCCATCTCCTTGGTCAGGTTTGTTCCTAGGTATGCTTGTGCTTGCGTGAGTATGTGCGTGCGTGTGTGTGTGTGTGTGTGTGTGTGTGTGTGTGGTATGTAGTAAATGGGATGTGCTATCTCCCCTCCCTGTTTCTTCCTCAGCAAGTTTATTAGTATATAGGACAGCTACTGATGTTTTGTATAATGATTTAGTTTCTTTCTTGATGTTTTGCTGAAAGCCCTTGTCAGATCTAAGAGTTTCCTGGTGGAGTTTTTAGGATCGCATGATCTGCAGATAGGGGTAGTTTGATTCCGTTCCTGTGTAATCCTTTTTGTTCTTTCTCTTGTCTTAGTGCTCTTTCTGAGACTACAACATCCTTTTCTTCCCAACTTCAGAAGACATGCTTTCAGTTTTTCCAAGTGAAGTCCAATGATTGCTTTTTACTATGTTGAGGGTTAACATTTCTTTGTGCTGAGAATATTCAAAACTCTACCAGCTATTTTGAAATGTAAAGTTAATTATTATCAACCATCCCTAGCCGATTGCACTAAGAATGATAGAAATCACTGCTTTCATCCAACTGTACCCAGTATGTGTTAACCAGTCTTTCTCTAGTGCTCCATTCTGTGGCTGGCTAACCATGGTTACATTTTCTACTTCAGTGAGATCAATGTTTCTACTTCTATATAGTCATGAGAACATATGATATTTGTCTTTCCAAGCAGACCTACTTCATTTAACACAATGCCATCCAGTTCCATGTATGTTGCTGCAAATGGCAGAATTTTTTTTTTTTTTATGGCTGAACACCATGCTATCATTGTGTATATACACCACATTTTTTAAAAATCTATTTTTCTGCTAGGAGGCATCTTGAGCTATACCACCTCTTGGTCATTTTGGATATGCCGTGAGGGGGCAGTTATCTTTTTTACTGTATGGATTTAGCTTCCTTTGGGTATATTATATCCTGAGGTGGGTTTGCTGAATCACCTGCCGCTGCTGCTTCTAGTTTTTCAAAGGCGTTTCTCTCTGTTCTCTGCAGTGGCTGCACTAATTTTCATTCCCATCCATGCCACATGGGACTTTTCTTTCTCTGTAGCCTTGCCCAGCACTTTCTGTTTGTTTGTTTTTGATGGTAGGCATTGTGACGGGATGAGATGGCATCTCGTTGTGGTTTTGATCTGCGTTTCTTTGATGATTAGTGCTTGCTGGTCATCTGTACGTTCTCTGTTGAGAAATACGAAGTCATTTTGTTTTCACATTTTGTTAGATTGCTTTGATTTATTTATTTTCTGTTGAGTTGTTTCAGCTTCTTTCTCTTTTTCATTCAATATTTGGGGATTGCACGTAATGCACCCTCATCATCCTTACCTTCCCACTCCTCCCATGTCCGTTCTCCCCAGTGGCCTACGCCCTACAAAATACCCCCCAAGCCCCCACAAAAACCAAGTGCAATTTGTGTTGTCCATATAGTCGCTGGAGCATGGTCAAACTCCCAGTGGCCAGCCCCTTAAAGAAAAATGAGCCCCATTTCCTCCCCACCCCGGCAAGAAGTTATCTATTGTGGACAGCTATACTCCAGCATCCTTCTCACAGTTTTTAAGATTCTCTTCAACTGTTTCCTGTCTTGGTTGTTACTTTTTGTAGGGGCTGAGGACAGGGTTGTCACGGAAGTTTTCTATGTCTCTCTTTCTCAACTGTGAGTCTACGGTCATCCACACCACTGCAGAAGAAGCTTCCTTGTCCTTTACAGTCAGCAGGAACATGGGTCATGGATGTCCACGTGGCTTATAGCTATGTCATTATGTACACAGATGGCTAATGTTTCTCTCTTCTTTGTGAATTAAAACAATGTCTATGTCCAGCATGTGCAAGGACTTAGTCCCAGCACCACAAAAAAACAAAACGAATAAATTAACACACAAATTCGTTCTCCACAAAACTGTTTTGATTATTTTGTAGTTATTCACTGGACCCCTAATAGTGCTTGGTGTCCTTGAGTCTATTTTAATGAAACGAACACACTAAATGGCTTTCAGTTGGCTTATTTTGCTAACCTGTTCCCTCTCATGATTTTTCTTTGAACCTTTTTGTGTCCTTAAGTTTAATGACTTTTTTTTGTTGTAAACAGCACATGACTGAATTAAAAAAAAAAACCTCTCTTTTAATGATATGGATGGTGAATTTTATCTAAGTACATTTATTTTAATTACTGACACATTTGGACCTGCTCTGACTTTCATCATCTCAAGTTTTCTGTTTCTTTTTTTTCCCCTTGCTTTTGAAAAGAACTTTAATTTAGCTGTCCCGTCTACTCTTGACATTCATTTGAAGATGTTGTGTTCTTGATCTAACCCTTGAGCTTGTTTTCCTGGAGAACATTGGTTATTCCTTGGGTTCCAAAAAATAAAGAACTAGTTCCAAGGGTGGTGGAGGGCATGGTCCTTTGGAAACTCAGAGCAGAGTGCGTGGCTACATGGCGCTCAGAATAGGGCGTGGCCTTGGGAGCATTCCTATCCTTTAACCTTCTATAGCCGTTCTGCCCTAAGTCAAAGCCTCTCTCCCAGCTTTCCCACGGGCATCCCGTTCATTCTGGAGTTTCTTTAGTGTCTTCTAAGTTCCTGGGTCACCTTCGAGGAGAGAGCTGGATCCGGAGTGTTAGACTCCTGAAATAAACCCCACAAATCACTTTCTCCTTGTAGACTAATTCATACCACCTATGTCTTCACATCCTCCTTTCCCCAATCCCCAGTATATATATATATATATATATATATATATATATATATATATATCCCAATCCAAATATATAACTAGGCTTTGGAATTTTTATTTTATTTGTGCCATCTTTTTTGCTTGCATGCATGTTTGTGCATCATGTGTGTGTCTGGTGCCAGACGAGTGGGTGGGATCCTTTGAAAGTGGAGTTGCAGTTGCCTGGGAGCCGTCTCACAGCCCAGTCGCTGGAGAAGTTGGTGCTCGTAACCCAAGTTATTTCTCCAGCCCTTGACCTCTCGTTTTGTATCACAGAAAGACTCAGTTTCCTAAGAAACGCTGTCTACCGTGCCATGGTCCCTAGTGGGTTGACTGTTAGAACCGTTGACTCTACTGTTTTCTGACTCATAGCTTTTCCACATTCCACTCAACTCGTGACTTTTCTAAGACCCAGCATCTTCTGATCCGGTGCTTTCTGCCTCAATCCAGATTCATTCACGATGTGAAGTTTGGGGGGCAACCGAGTGATGTTGGTGAATGGAGTTTGTTAGTCTTCTTCTCCCTCCCCCATGTTTCCAGGCTGCTCCAGCCATTTTATTAGCTCCCTTCAGAGACAGCACTAATTTCTTCAAAATCTGGGTCTGAGATGTAGATGGAGCATCAGGGCTGCGTCCCGCCACCCGGCTAGCTTTACATCCGAAATAATTACACGGAAACTGTATTTATTTAAACACTGTCTGGCCCATTAGTTTCAGCTTCTTATTGTCAAATTCTCACATCTTGTTTTAGCCCATATTTAGTAATCTGTGTAGCACCATGAGGTGGTCGCTTACCAGGAGAGATCTTAAACTGCGTCCGTCTTGGAGAGGAGAGGCATGGCGACTCATTATGGCGACTGCCTGAAGCATCTGCCTTCTTTCCCAGAATTTTGTGCTGTTTACTCCGCCTACCTAATTTTCTGTTTTATTAAAGGGCCAAGACAGTTTCTTTATTAACCAATAAAAGTAATACATAGACACTCCTCCATCACTGAGGGACTTCGGACTTGGGGACAAAAGACACACTGACAGCAAGGATAGAAATAGGAGTCACAAGCAACTGCTTGATAGAAAATTCATCTTAGGGGAATGCTAAGTCCCCCGAGGAAATGCTGACAGAAACCGAGAACTCCTGGAGGAAAAGCCAGTTTCCTGCTTGAGCATGATGGTGTGCTGAAGCCCATCAGTTTAGAAGCTTCTACCCAGGCTTCTAGGAGAGACAATCTGAAGACTCTATAATTAGCTGTATACAGATCTCTAAGGATCATCATACACTGGAAGAGGGATTTCACCATGAGAGCTTGAAGCAAGCATTAACTCTAGAAGGTGTACATCAGAAGAAAAATAAAGCAAGAGTTACAATAATGTCCTTGGCGAGAGGAACACTTTGAGAGTTAGAAAGCGTCCTTTGAAATGAAAAATATAGAAAATGAAACAAGAGCTTCACAAAGGTCAGAAAGGGGAAGACTGTCTCGTAGAAGTAGGACTGGGGGAGCTATGGACTGGAGAAGAAGTCATAGGCTGTTCAGAGTGATTTAAACATAAATGTTCAGAAGGCTGAGTATTTGCTTGAGTTGATGTGAATGAGACATAGTGTATTGGCTCGTTTTGTGTGTCAAGTTGACACAAGCTAGAGTCATCTGAGAGGAACGAGCCTCAGTTGAGGAATTGCCTCCATGAGACCCAGCTGTAAGACATGATCTCAATTAGTGACCAGTGCGATAGCCCACTGTAGGTGGTGCCATCCCTGGGCTGGTGGTCCTGGCTTCTATAAGAAAGCAGGCTGAGCAAGCCAGGGGAAGCAGGCCCATAAGCTGCACCCTTCCATGGGCTATGCACCAGCTCCTGCTTCCAGGTTCATGCCCTGTTTGAGTTCTTGCCCTGACTTCCTTCAATGATGAATAGCAACGTGGAAGTGTAAGCCAAGTTAACCCTTTCCTCCCCAGCTTGCTTTTTGGTCATGGTGTTTCATCACAGCAACACAAACTAAGACACTTATGACTAATATTTTTCACTACTGAGACAAAGTGTGAGCTACCACTGTCACTTCCTTTCTTAAAATGGATGGAAAATGAAAAATGAAACAAAAACAATTCAACTCGAATATAACTTAACTGTCCAAGGAGAGAACTCCTTAGATCAGGAACGAAGAAGGCAGTATCACCTCACAGTCTATAAATGATTGTTTAAAATAGTAAGAAAAGAGTAACTATATGCCCAAAGCCTCAACAAACTAGACAGCACACTTGTCTATCTGGTTGCTAAAATTAGTATAAGAAAAATATAAAACATGAATAAGCCTGTATCTATCAAAATTGATTCTATGAGTATTTAAAAATCCATCTATAATACAAGTCCCTGTCTGGCAGCTTATCTGCTGAATTCTATCACATATTTAGGGAAGAGATAACACTGATTTCCCACAAGCATATGCAGAAAATAGAGAAGAAATACAGCCCATTGCATTTTGCTTCATAAGATAAGGAAACAAATCTATAGTTAATATTCTTCATATACATAAAAGAACAAACCCTTAAAATATTATCAAGATGACTTAGACAGCAGTAGGAGAAAGCAATGCCTCACAGTTAGCCCAAGAATTTCCATTAGTTCAATTAGAAATTTAGAAATGAATACAGTTCACCACATCAACAGAAAAGTCATTTAGCAAAGCTTGATTTCCATTGCCGATTTAAAATGCTCAGGGAAAATGAACTTCCAGCTTGGGTGTGGTGGTACATACCTCTGACTCCAGCTACTTAGGAGGTTAAGGAAGGATGATGCCAAGTTCAAGGCCAGTTTGACTCTGGCTCCAAAAATACACAACAGCAAATGAAAATGGAATGCCTTCAAGCTTATAAAGGGCGCCTACAAAACCCACAGCTGGCAAAGACATGCAGTTCAGTGGGGACGATGGAGTGTGTGCCCTATCATCAGGAACAGGCAAGGACAGCAACTCTTCATCAGCATCTTCAGCATTGTCCTCAAAGACATAACCAGTGTAAGAGAATGGGAAAAGAAAAAAAAAAATCCGGGTTTATTTACAAGAATACTTATCTATACCAAAAATCCTAAGGAAACCCAAGAGTGGAAAGGGCTAGGTAAATTTAGGAAAGTTGTAATACACAAAGTCACTATTTAAAAACCCATAGGACAAAAATTTGGAAAATTCTACCTGATCACAATGAAAAAAGCTTGATATCAACAGTAATGGAAACTACAGAACATAATAAACACATGGAAATTAAACATACTGTTGAATGATGTATGAGTCACTGAAGAAATCAAGAAGGAAATTAAAAATCATCCCAGAATCAAACTAAAAGTGAAAATACAGCATACTAAATTTATGGGACACAATGAAGGCAGTCCCAGGAGGGACATTTACACATTATGTGCCGTATCACCGAATTCTGAGAGACCTAAAATTAACAAATTAATGATGTACCTGTAGGTCTTGTGAAAACAAAAGCAAACCAAACCTCAAAAAGGGATGAGAAGAAAGAATCAAAATCAAGGCAGATATTTTTAAAAATAGAACAAAAAGAACAATACAAAGAATAAAGCGAAGAGCTGGTTCTTTGAAAAATAAAACTAACAAGCTGTTAGTCATATTAATGAGGAGAGAAAAGACACAAATTAATAAAATCATAGATGAAAAATGAGACATTATAATGGACACAGAGGAATACAGAAAATCATGAGGGCATACCTTAGAAACCTATATATTCAATTAAATTGGAAAACTTAAAAAAAAGATGAATCTCTATGTGACTATGACATACTAAAACTAAGTAAAAATGAAACAAATAATTTAAACAGATATATATATAAAAGATTTAACCAGTGATAAAAGTCTCCAAACTGAAAAAGCTCAGGACCAAATGGATGCATTTCAGAATTCTATCAGAACCTCAGAAAGAAATTAACATTAATACTGTTCAATTTATTCTATAAAATAGGAAAGAAAAGAAGGCCTCCAAATTCTTTTTATGAAGCCAATATTACCCAGATGTCCAAACCAGACACCATCAAAACAGAAAATTACAGACTGATTCCCCAATTAACAGATATGTAAAACTTCTCAATAAAATACTTGCAAGCTGAACTCAATATCTTAGCAAAATGATAATTCATTCATCATGACCAAATTGGCTCTACTCCAGGGACACAGAGATGGCTCAACAAATAAAAACTAATAAATGTAATTTATCACATAAGCAGACTAAAAGGAGTTAACACTCATCCTATTATTTGCCTTTGACAAAGTCCAACAACCTTTTATCATCCAAGTAAAGGAGAGGTTAGGGATGGAGGAAACATACCTTGATATAAGAAAGGCTATAAAGGGCAATTTATAGATAACAGCATACTACATAGAACAGGAAACCTCAAAGTGTTCCCATTAAACTCAGGAAGAAGCTAAGGTTGCCCACTCTCTCTACTTCTGTTTAGTATAGTTCTTGAAGATTTGGTAAGAGCTGTGTAAGAAGAAATGGAAGTAAAAGAGATGATAGGGAAAGAAATAAAAATTAAAATAATAAAATAATAAAAAAATAAAGTTCTTGGTTTTTTTGCAGATATGATTATATATGTAAGAGACCTTAAAGACTTTACCAACATCTCTTAGGGGTAATAAACATATTCAGTAAAGAGGCAGACTAGAAAATAAGCACATAAAAATCAGTAGCTTCCTATATACCAATGACAAATATTCTGGAAAAAAGAAATCAGGGAAACAACCCCATTCAAAATAGCCACCCAACAGGTAAAATACCCAGGAATACACCTAATGAAAGGAATTAAAGACCTCCATGAATTAAAGACTTTAAAACACCAAAGAAAGAAACTGAGGAAGACACTAGAAAATGGGAAGACATCCCATGATTATGGATTGGAAGAGTTAATTTTGTGAACTTAGTTACCCTATCTACAGATGCAGTATAATATCAATCAAAATTCCAAGGTCATTCTTTACAAGTATATAAAAACAAAAGTTTTTATGGAGGCACAGAAGATCAAGGATAGTCAAAGAAATCCTGAAGAAAAAGAATACTGGAGAAAGTACTACATATCTGATTTCAAATTATACTGCAACAACAATTATAAAACAATTATAAAAACAACATGGTATTGGCAGAAAACCAGTTGATCAAAGGAATAGAACTGAAAGCCTAGATATAGGTCCATACAGCTAATGTTACCTGATTTTTTTTGACAAAGGTGTCAAAAATATGCATCAGAAAAAAGACAGAATCTTCAAGAAATTGTGTTGGAAAAACTGGATTTCAATATGCAGAAAAATGAAACTAGATCCTATATCTCACCCTGAACAAACACAACTCCAAATGGATCAAGGACCTCAACATAAGGCCTGATACCATGAAACATCCAGTAGAAAATTTGGGGAGCATTTCTGCCTGTAGGCACAGACAGGTAAGTACTTTCTGAATGAGACCCCAGGAACACAGGAAAAAAGACCCATGATCAACAAATGTGCTCTCGTGAAGATACAAAGCTTCTGTACAGTGAAGGAAACCATGAGGCCAAGCAAGTGGGAGAGAGTCTTCGCCAACGATTCATCTGGCAGATGGTCATTATCTAGAATATATAGCAAACTGAAAAGACAAGCATTAAGAAAGTGAACAACTCAATAAAAATGGACCAGGGATGTCAACAGAAATAGATCATTATTGGTCTTTACAAAGTGTTCAACAGCTTTAATGGTCAGAGAAGTGCAGGTTAAAGCTACCATAAGACTCCATCAGGGCCATCAGGGACACAAGTGGCAACAAATGCATGTGTAGCTGCAGTGAAAGGGGAACTCCTACACCCTTGATGGGAGTACAAACTAGTGCAGTGACTTTGGCGCACAGGATGAACATTCCTTAAACAAACAAGCAAGCAAAACTGGAAATCTCACTTCTATAGGACCAAGCTACACTACTCCTGGTCATATATTTAAAGAACTACATCCTGCTGCAGAGACACTCACACATTCATGTGCATTATGGTGCTAGTCACTGTAGCCAGGGGATAGAATTAACCTAGGTGCCCATTAACAGAAGAATGGATACAAAAACTGTGGTGTATACACATATGGAATGATTCTCAGCATAAAGGAAGGTGAAATCATGAAGTTTTCAAGTAAGTAGATGTAACTGAAAAAAATTATGTTCACTGAGGTAACTTAGGTGCAGAAAAACAAATGCTGCATGTTCTCTCTGATATGCAGATCCTGGCTTCAAATCTCCTGGTTTCTGTGTTTAACTTAGAGGGAATCTAGTAAAAGGGGCCTTTGTGGGATGGATGTGTTAAAGGCGAAGAGTGGATTACAGGTGAAACATGTAGAAACACGGAATACTGGGAGTAGAAAGGCTGGAGCAGGCAGGGTATGGAAGTATGGAGAAAATCAGAGGATGGACGGAAAGCTAACCAAAGGAGGGTTATATGAAGAGCCGTTTGGAAGCCTTCTGTACCATACAATCTAATTAAAATATAATTGGAGCGATAATAGAATACATGTGACGTGAAAGTAGAGGGAGGAATTGGTGACTAAAGGATTTAGTGGGAATGGGGCTGAGGGAAAAGGGAAAAAGAAAGGGTAGCGTGAGTTAACTAAAATGTATGAAAATCCCTTATGGGAACCAACTAATTCGAAAGCTAATTCCAATACATAACTTGAAAAGACTTTACATGATAGCACCAATTCCAGAAGACATGTGTTATTAAGTATAAATCGTAGTGCAAGGTTTGGGATACCTCCTTATTAATTATTGGGCAGGAAAGTCTCCGAAATAACACAGATTATTTCTATTGATCTTAATTACCCATGATAACTACATAGTAAGACTCTGTGGCTAAGACACAATAAACTTTGCCGAAAGGATATAAAGAAAACAATCTCAAGCTGTCTGGGAAACATCTTCCATTCTGGCTAGCTTTCATTGTGTCAGAAGGTGCTATGCAATCTGCTGGGAGAGAAAAGACATCATTGGTCTTAGCCAGCACTAGACTGGATGCTACAGTACCAGTTTACCAGAAATGATGTACTTACCGATGCAATAGTGACATGAAGGTTATAGGTGTGACCAAATGCTTTTGGATTGGATTTGAGACCTGCTCCAGAGGAGGGAACTTCATAGCTGGTACTGCAATCCATGACTTGGGAGGTCATAGCCCTTGGGGTTGAACCTGCTATTATTATTCTAACTGACCTTGTTATCAAATTGCCTTGAAATATCTAAGCTTGTACTATAAACCTGAGATGATATCTGCTGTGTTCAGAGAAGTTTCTTTCTGCAGCGGGCAGAAGACAAATGTGGAAATGCATAACTGGTCAAAGTACTGAGATTTGAAGATTGAGTGCTCCACTCTAAATGGGACATCTATATTAAGCTCCCTTTTCCATCCCCCAGCAAGGCACAGAGAATATCACAGAAGAAGGAGCAGAAAAAATTGTTAAGAACCGGAGACTGGGGAAGAGTGCTGTGGTATGCTGTCTTTGGGAAATGACATGGTCATGATCCTTAGTCTCTCATTCTCTGCTCTTTGGTGGATTCTGCATCTCTTTATTGACCTTTGCCCACTGCAGAAAGCAGCTACTCTAACCAAGGTTGAGAGCAGCACAGGTCTCATTTCTGTTGGATACATTTCTTTTGTGTGTGTGAGAGGGTCTATGCATGTGGATGTGGAGACCACGGGAAGCCAGGTGTCTTCCTTAGTAATTTTCACTTTATTTTGTAAACATATTTTATGACTTTATTATTCTATCTATCGTCTGTCTGTCTGTCTGTCTGTCTGTCTGTCTGTCTAATCTGCCTGTATGTGGTGGTCAGGAGACAACTTGTGGGATTCCGTTCTCTGCTTTCACCATGTGGGGTCCAGGGATTGAGTTTAGGTTGTCAGTCTTGGTTGAATGCACTTTTGCTCACTGAGCCAGCTTGCCAGTTCTCTGCTTTGTTTTT
The DNA here is from genome assembly GCF_903992535.2 of Arvicola amphibius. NCBI lineage: Eukaryota > Metazoa > Chordata > Mammalia > Rodentia > Cricetidae > Arvicola > Arvicola amphibius. The sequence goes on along the minus strand of NC_052052.2, from coordinate 133,800,027 downwards.
TGAGACAGGGTCTATATTGGCCCTAGAATTCACCAACTGGCTGGATTGGCTGGCCTGTGAACTTTAGGGACCTACTTGTCTCTACCTCCTCAGAGTTGTGATTACAGGCATACAGCTATTTATGCTATATCTATTTTTTTAGAGTTTAATCAATGTGTTTCAATAATATTGACCCCTCCATCAAATTGTCTTTGATTCATTCATCCTTCCCTACACACTCAACTTTGTGTCATTAAAAGCAAGTTCTCCAAGACAAATTTGTGCTGCTTTACTATTCTTGAGAGTGTGGTCTTTCACAGGAAGGTGACTTCTGTCTTAGTCACTGCACAATTGCTGGGAAGAGACACCATGGCAACTTGTATTAAGGAAAACATTTAACTGGGGTTTGCTTACATTTTCAGAGGGTTAATTCATTATCACTATGGTGGAAATCATTATGGCACTAAGGCAGATCTGGTGCCGGAGAGGTAGCTGAGAGTTCTACATCTGGTCTGGCAGGCAGCAGGAAGAGAGTGAACCACTTAGCCAGGCTTTGGCTTCTGAAATCTCCCAAAAGCACCCCCAGTGACACACTTCTTCAACAAATCCGCACCCACTCCAACAAGGCCACATTTAATCTCTCTCAAGTAGTGCCACTCCCTAATGACCAAGCATTCAGACATTTGAGCCCATGGGGGCCGTTCCTATTCAAACTACCACAACTTAGTAGGTGCTACACTCTCCGAGAACCGATTCTCCCTCTCTTGGCAGCTAACTTTTGCTAATAGCTCCATGGCTTGGGGTGGAGTGTGTGCCAAATCTCCCTTTCCATGTTGGGATTTGCTCTGACCTGGGCTCACACAGTTTTGTGCATGCTGTCACAACCACTTTGGGTTCATCTGTGCTGATGCTGCCCTGTTGTGTTCAGAAGATAATGTTTCCTGTAGTCACCCACCTTAGGCTCTCATACTCTTTCTGACCCTTCTTCTGAGCCCTGGAAGGGTGTGTGTTATATAGATTCCCTTTAGGACTGAGCATTTTTCAGGCTCTTATTCTCTGTAATTTGGCCAATTGTGGACCCCTGTGTTTAATCACCATCTACTGCAAAGAGAAGCTTCTCAGATGAGGGTTCATGGATACATTGATCTGTGGGTATAATGATAAACCATTAGGACTCATTTTAATATGATGTACACCTTGCAGACTAACAGCCATAGGTTCTTTCTTACGGCCTATGATATGTCTAGTCATAGGTTCTTAGCTTGGCAATGGTGTCAGGTATGAATTTTATCTTGTAAAGTGGGAGTTACATTCAACCACAAAATCCCATGCTCTTTATGCCACTATTGCACTAATGGACATGCCTTCCCAGGCCAGTCATATTGTCGCTTGCCTGGGTTCATCTCTGGTTATGACTGGTCTGACTGGCATGAACTTCAAATCCATACGGAGAGTGGTTGGTTACCCCTATAACAATAGTGTCATTAGTACACAAATTGGCACATCCTGATGGGCAGCCCAATTAAAACAAATGAATAAAAGAATGAATATAATACACCTGAAATTTACAGTAGAATTTTCATTAAGATATTTCTTACTTGTTCCCCCACTCTATTCTTTTTCTAGTTCCGCAATGTTGTTGACGATGTTTATTTACTTTAAAAGAACACTACTATATTTTAAAGGGGGCCAGGCCTACTCTCCAATGACTTGAGGCAGTGTAATTGTAGAGAGAGACTGGTCTAGGTGAATCGAATACAGAGATAATGAGACTGTCTGGAAAGGCCCATTATGAGTTCAAAGGAAGGAGCTTGGATGGTAAGGTGGCCGCAAGTAGTAATTACTTTGTTTTTACTAAAAATACAGTAAGATGATAGCAACGTGAACTTGTGCTGGGTCTTTGAGTAAGGCATTTACAGCTAGCTTTTCTTGCCGCATAGAAGCTGTGGTGATTTGAAAGAAAATGACCCCCAAAGACAGTGGCACTTTTAGGAGATGTAGCCTTGTTGAAGGAAGTGTGTCACTGTGGCTGCAGGTTTTGAGGTCTCTTTTAATCAGCCTTCTCTCGGTGTGACTGTCAGTTGATTTCCTGTGACTTCCTGTAGGCCTCTCAGCTGCTCTAGCACCATGCCTGCCTGCACACCACCATACTCCTGGTCATGATGGTAATGAACCGAATCTCTGACACAGTAAGCGAGCCACCCCAAACAAATGTTTTCTTTACTAGAGTTGCTGTGGTCATGGTGTCTCTTCACAGCAATTAAAAACTCTAACGAAGACTGAAGTCTTCCTGAAACAAAATAAGGCAACTCCAAGAGACGCCATAAGAATTCAAAATAGCATGTGCTGTGTTGTATGCCATTGAATGCAGAAAAATGACTGATGAGATCATGCAGGACTCAACACTGGCTGCACCCTGCAACAGGTCTACATTAACACAGTGATACATATATGACCAGTGGTAGGAATTTGGTTGGCCCTTTCTTCTATCTGTATAAAGAAAGAACATGCAAGAAGTCATTTAGGGGCTAGGGATGTAGCTTAGTTGGTAGAGGACTTGCTCAGTTTAATTACCAGCACTTGGGAGGTGGAAGCAGAAGGATCAGCAGGTCAGGGTCATCCCCAGCTACATACTGAGTTCAGCATATGCATGAGACAGTGTCCAAAAGAAAGAGAAAGAAAGGAAGGTAGAAAGGAAGGAAGGAAGAAAGGAAGGAAGGAAGGAAGGAAGAAAGAAAGGAAGGAAGGAAGGAATACAGGAAGGAAGGAAAAAAGAAGAAAGGATTCATTGAAAAAAACTTCCCTTAATGTCAGATTGTTTTCAAATCATAGGGCTGATGCTTCAACCAGAAATTTTCATTCAACTGGCATCTTTTATGCACATTGATCATAACTGAACTACTTAATTCAGGCTTCTCTCTGTTTTCCAAGGAGCTAATCCTGTCATTTATTTTTTTTAAGCACCTGCTCTGTGTAAATGTTTGTAGTAGATTTTGTCAGTGTCCTTTAGGAATTTACCATTCAATTGAGATAATACATTCAGAGGAGGAAATCATTTAACAATATAAAGCAGTGTAGTCAACGGTGATCACAGATGGAGAGACACAAATTATAGGGAAGCAGTCAAACATAATCCCAGGTTAGTGAGCTGAAGGGCTACTTCCCACAAGAAGGCGACGTTGCGCATGCATAGATAAGTTAGCTTTGGCTACTTGGGCTCTCTTGTCCAGATCAAGTGGTCTGAACCATGATTTCTTCTATCATCACAGCTCCCCAATGTCTACTTTGCACAATCCTCCCCAAATTTCTAAATCCAGGAATTTGAATATGTGGTTTTAAAAATGAGGACTGATGGGGATGAGTACCACTTTTGAATGAAATTGTAAAATGTAAATTTAACACTGGTCTGGCTAGTGGGAAGAAAATCATTTCTAAACACTCACTATAATAAGGTGTGTACCGTTGGTTTATTGTTTTGTCCTGGGATGAATGAGAATGGCCAAGAAAGAATGTGTCCCTGTATTGTCCTCTTCTCTGAAAGGAGACAGGCAGTTGCAGCCAGTGGCAGCAGAAATGAGGTTTCTGGAGAGAAGAGAGCAGAAGGGCAGTGTTGGGAGGTATTTGGGGTTATCACAACTTGGGGAGGGAAGGTGCTACTGGTATCTACTTGGTAGAGAGACTGGAGGTGTTGCCTAGTGATCCTGCACCAGACATGGGAAATTACTGATCAGAGTCAATCCGATAAAAACATTCCCACCAAGGCAAAGTTGGAGTGAGAGCGCTCAGTTCATTTCCAAACTGCCCCATTGCCACCACCTTTGCCCCCACCCTCCTGAGCTGTTCATTCGCTATGAAGCCGACAGTTTTGACTGACTATAAAATGCCAAATGAACGACTTCGGGAAAACATACTATTGAATCGCTGCCAAGTAGTATAGACAGCTGTTAATTTGATTAGTTTCTCTTTGGGTGTGCCAAGACTTCCACCTTTCAGGGATGAGTGTGTTAGGCAGCTCTTTCCAGTTACTGTTTCTCTCTGGGGAAAATGTATATGTGGGGAGGACTGGGGGCCAGGGAATCACAGGGACCTGGGTTTCAGTCTTGGCTGAATGGAGGCTCTTGATGAATTAGCTATCACCTAGCAAATTTAGAATACATATACTTGTACTGGCTCTCAGGGTTTAGAGACTATCTGAACTGTATTTCTATAATGCTTAATTGGGAATATTTTGATATCAGATGATGTGCACACCCAAGGGATAGTTTTATAGCTGATAGTACTTTTAAATCACAATGTATTTACTAATTTGTCTAACAAGAATTTGCATGTCAGTTTTCTACAGGCAAGGAACTGGGTACAGCATCACTAGAATTCCCAGTCTGATGGGGAGACAGTTGAGGAAAAGGATGACTTGAAAGACCGAGCACAGTACTGTGACCAAGTGCCTGATGGGATCATTGCAGGGTACCTTGAGAACACTTTGAGAAGAGATTCCTTAAATTCAAACTGGAGACTCAAAGGATAGTAGGAGTTAGCTGTGTATGTGTGGGTGGAATGGTTTAAGCAAGGGTGGGAGGCAATACTCCTCTATAAGAGGCCAACTAGTGTCATAAGATTCACAGGTAGTTAAGGGACAGTGTAAGGAACTCAGTGAACTTTGAGAATATTCACCAGAGTTATTAGGAAGGTACAGACTTGGGATTCATGAGTATTTCAGTGAAAAGTTCACTTACTGGAAAAATTCACTATTCACTAGTGTGTAAAACCAAGAGAGAACTAGGTCTCAGAACACATGTCATAAAAATAGGAGAAAGCATATTTAACAAATGGTGTTGGCATAACTGAATTCAACATGTAGAAGAATGAAAATAGATCCATGTCTATTCCCATGCACAAAACTCAAGTCAAGTCCAAATGATTCAAAGACCTCAACCACACTTAACCTCAAAAAAGAGAAAGTAGGAAGTACACTTGAACACATTGGCACAGGAGACCACTTCCTAAATATAACCCGAGTAGCACAAACACTGAGAGAAGCAATAAATGGGCCCTCCTGAAATCGAAAAACTTCTGTAAAACAAAGGACATGGTCAACAAGACAAAACAACAGCCTTCAGAATGGGAAAAGATCTTCACTAACCTTAAATCATAACCAAAATATACAAAGAAATCAAGAAATTGGTCATCGAAAGAACCAATAAAAAGAATCCAATAAAAAATGGAGTACAGACCTAAACAGAGAACTCTCAACAGAAGAATCTAAAATGACTGAAAGACACTTAAGGAAATGTTCAACATCCTTAGTCATCAGAGATATGCAAATCCAAACAACTCTGAGATTCCATCTTACACTTGTAAGAATGGCCAAGATCAAAAACACTGATGACAACTTATGCTGGAGAGGATGTGGAGTAAAGCAAACACTCCTCCATTGCTGGTGGGAGTGTAAGCTGCTACAACCCCTTTGGCAATTTCTTAGAAAATTAGGAAACAACCTTCCTCAAGACCCAGGTATATACCTTAATACCCCTTTTGGGTATATAGAAAAGGATACTCAATCGTACCACAAAGACATGTGCTCAACTATGTTCATAGCAGCATTGATTGTCACAGCCAGAACCTGGAAACAACCTAAATGTCCCTTGACTGAAGAATGGATAAGGAAAATGTGGTAAATTTACACAGAGTACTACAGAGCAGAAAAAAATAATGACATCTTGAAATTTACAAACAAATTGATGGAGCTAGAAAACATATTGAGTGAGCTAACCCAGACCCAGAAAGACAAACATCATATGTTCTCACTCGTGTTTTTTAGACATAAAACAAAGAAAACCAGCCTATAATTCCCAATCCCAGAGAACCTAGACAACAATGAGGACCCTAAAAGAGACATATATGGATCTAATCTACATGGGAAGTAGAAAAGACAAGATCTCCTGAGTAAATTGGGAGCATGGGGATTATGGGAGAGGATTGAAGGGGAGGGGAGAGCAGAGAAAAATGTATAGCTCAATAAAATCAATAAAAAGAATTAGATGCAACAGTAACCCCACCCACTCTACACTCCCCACCCACTCTACACTCCCCACTTACCCTCCCCTCCCCCTCAAAAAGAAAAAAATAATAGGATGAGAACTCAGCTATAAAACACTTGTGCAGAATAAAGTCCCAAATATAATTCCCAGCACTGCAGCAAACACACACAAAGTCACACACACACACATACACAGACAGACACACACAGCTCCTCCTACACTCCACAAGATAAAAAGACAAGCTATAGCTGGTAGTAATATTTTAGTACCAATACATAAATTTTGATAAATCAATAAAGAAAAGGGGAACAATGTAAAAATAAACAGGGAAAAGAACAAAATCATTTTATAGACAAAGGAAGACTCTTCCTTGTTGATAATCTGGAAAATTCTAACGAAAGTCATAAAGAGATGTAGTTCTATACTCATGAGATTAAGGGGATTAAGAAGCCTGACAATACTCAGTATTACTAAGAATATGGAGTAAAGGGAACTCTGATACAATGCTGATGGAAGTATAAATTAGTATAACTACTTACTTTGCAAAAATATTGGTAAATAGGAAGTAAAAGAATATGCTCTTCCTGTATGTTCAAGGAGTTTGAACTTGTGCTGCCACACTTGATGGCAAGCCCTACTGAATCATCTTGCCAGCCCTGATGATGTGTTTCCTTTTAATCTGGTGGCCAGTGCATGACTACTCATTTTGTTATTTTTAAAAATCCATTATAGATGCATGTATCTGTCTGTCTATCTACCTGAAAGCAATTTTCTTAAGAAAGTGAAGCTAGAAAATCAGAAGGGTACCCAAGAGCTGTTTCATGACAGCCAAGGAGTAATGGAGGATGCATGGAGCAGGTGACAGTGTCTAAGAAGAGGGTTCATTAACATACCAGGAACAGTGCTGATTGCACTGGACATGTAGTACGTGTTCAGACCATTGGCTGTGCAGTAGCAGCCACCCGTCAATCTGGATGAATTCCTTCCTGCTGTGTTCGTTCACAGAACCACCTTTAGCACATGAAGAACTGCAGAGGATCAAGTTCCAATTCAAGTGTCAACTCTTCTGAGAAGTTCTTGTGGTGTGCCACTGCCTTTTTGCCACCAGCTAGGCGGGTGCTTCCTTTTCATTACCAAATAACAACTGTGGGCATTGCTATCACTTGTAATACCAACATGGGCCAGAGGCACAGCCCGGTGGTTTTCTTTCATCTCTTCATTTCCTCCCTGCAGAACAGGTGCTCCTATTAACTCTCTGGTTTGTTTAAGAGGTGATACAATGTTTTGATTTCTTTGGCTCTACAGTGGTTGGTCACAACCATCATTCAACATGACTTCCTAAGTGACACAAGACAGAGATGCCAGATACTACTGCAGTGGATGACAATGATAACTTTCTGGTTTGTGTTTTGTTATTGAGACCATGATCTCATATAGTGCAGGTTGCTTTCAAATTCAATATGTAGTACTAAGGAAAGAACCCAGAGACTTTGCATGCTGAGTCATGCCAAGTCCTAGGCCATATTTGACCAACTGAATTATATTGCCAGCCCCAAGTGTATTGTTAAGGATCCTGCTGACTATGGACTTTGGGATGGTTTAGTCATGTCGTAACTCTGCATTGTGTCTTGGCATCTGCTCAACAGAATGCTTGAACAAATGAGCAATGGGCAAGGTTATGGGCTATCCACTGGTTAAGTTCTCTGTTCCCCAGAGCAGGCCTTTTGGATGCTCTATCCTTATTACTCAGGACCTCTTTCCAGTGCTACCTCCAGCAGCCCTTATATTATTTTAATTCCTAGAGCCATATGTCTCTCACAGGTTGCCCCAGCCTTGCAGAGCCAGCTTAGTCTGCAGTCTGAGAGAGATGAAGGAAATTGGAAATTTATATTCTCCTTACAGCAGTTTGTGGCCAATGATGAGTGAGTGTTTGGATGTGGACGGTCAAGTTCCTTTGCCCTATGCTCTCCTTAACTCTTCATGTAACATCCGCTCAAAGGTATCCCGCATGGGACTTTACTTATGTGGCAGGCTGCGTTTTCAAAGCTGGCTGCACAGGACCGCCTATCGCTTGCTCTCTTCCCGCAATGCTCTCTTGCTCTAGGCCCACAAAGCTTCAGAGAGAATTCTCCTCTTGGATCTGGGCTGGGGTAAGTGAGAGTGGTCAGCAGCATTCCCTTGAATCTGGAGAGCTTAGTGCTGACTTCTGAAAATAGGGTCAGGACAAGTCCTGCAGCTTTTGCTTGGCCTCTGGAATTCGTGTCCCCATACTCTGCCTCTTGGAATGCTTGTTCTCAGTGGCCACAAGAGGAAGAGCCTGAGCCACATGGAAGGCCACATATGCATCCAGTGGTCAGCAGTCTGAACTTCGGGTCATCTCAGTCATGCATCCACCCTGGCTTTGGCGTTCTTTAAGCAATGACAGAAACAGCTGCCATCTCTGCCTCATGCCAAGTCCTAAGACTTCTGGTTTCAGACTTGAATTCAGGGCAGAATACAATGATGTTTTATGCCTATAGGTTGGAATGGAAGGAATAGAAAATGGGAAGCATAAATATCACATCCTTGCTCACCTTCTGGTCTCCAACTCCTTTCCCATTCTTCTGTCAGTATTTCCTGAGACTACATCCTAATCCCTTTTGTAAGGAATTTGGTTCTGCTCCGGGGAACCCCACCTGAGTCACCCTCTGTCCTCATCTGTCCTGAATACTGTGACTGGGGAAAGGAACTTTTAGGAACCCGATGGATAGGTAAAGGATACTCATAGCTCACTGCTGCCCACTCTCACCTACAACACTGTCACTGAACATCCCCTCAGCTTCAGGAACCTAGGACGGGGCCAACAGTTTGGAGTTTGTTGGAGGACTGTGGACTTGTGTAACAATGATTTAAAGAGTTGGGACAGAGAAGATTTGAGGACAGGGCATTGGAGTGACAGTCCCTCGCTGGAGCTAAGCACCTGCACAGATGTCTGGGCTATGTGTGGAGGAGAAGCTGCTGGGAGCTAGGGCTGAGGTCAGCAGCATGCTGGCAGAATGACGTAGACCATATGTGAGAATCAGGCACCTGTCAGCATCCAGACCAGGGAACTGTCCCTATCCTCAGATATAGTCAGCATGGGAAGCAATTTGTTGGAGCAGACACCATAGCAGAGAGACAGGGAGACGGTGACACTTGCAGACCTTGTATGAGGCAGCATTTTCTGTTCTCGGCTAACATCTCTCCAGGTGGTTCTAGTTGGTCTGTAGGGAGGACATACTTGGGGCCAGCAGCTGGAGGGTGTGTATGGATCTTGGCTGGTGGACACTTAGCTAGCTGATCCCGTGATCACAGCCCTGGGAAACAAGAGCACAGAGGTAAGTATATTCAGGGAAGCTTGGCATGTGGGAAGTAGCTGGTAGGCAATTGTGGTGGTTTGCCCTTGAAAAAGTCAGAGAAATTGCTGAAAGGGAAAAGCTGACTTGATTTTCCCAGGAAAGATGAGTAAGCAGAGATGAAAGAAGAAAGAAAAGGGGAAGGGAGGCCACCGGCCAAAGGTTACATTGGGCTAGCATTTTCATCTGAAAGGGCCAGTGATTCTCAGGCTTGTAGTTCTGCCTCTGGGGCTCCTTGGCCTGCTGAACTTCAGTTTCATGAGCTATGCCCAACCGGAGGTGGCCCAGGGATAAGGGGGTCTGGGCCAGGCCACTTTACCAATATTGCTGAGACATGCAGGGCCAACGGAAGGTCCAGGAGAAGATATTAGTAGCCTGGTTGATCTATGAGAGTTAGAAGGGTAATAGAGGCCCGTGATGAGAAAAAGTCACACATTCACATTCTATACAAAAGATCAAACAGTGCGAAGGAAATCCTCACCCTACTGACTCCCAGCTCTGCAGTTTCCCACTGTAGAGTAGCTACAGCTCTTCCGGGTTTCTTATGCATCTTCTTGCGATGCCCTAGGTGTATCCTCAGTGTGTCTAAGCAATGCCCTCTCTGACAGCAAGGTGCTGGCGCCTACTGGTTTGTTCAGAGGAACCAACAGTTACATTTTCAGAAAATTTGTAGTTGGTTGTTAAACATAGCCATTCTTAAAACTGAGTTTTGCGACCCTTGTAACAAAATCAGTCATATTAAAAGCAAACACTCGACACTCATGGCTTCCTAGTTACTTGTCTGCATCTTACCAGTATTGCTGTTCTCATGGTCGTTTGTCTCTCAGAAACTTGCAGTGCATTGTCTGTGTTGCCCTGTGGGGCGGAGGCCCTGCCCCATAGAGTGCAGTTGGCATTCAGTTCAATGGGGTTGCGTGGTGGCTTCAGCGAAGGTGAAACTGTTTAGGTTTGAAAAACGAGCAGAACTTGATTTGTGTTTTGTTGAGTGTCAGTTCCAGGGATCTGCAAACCTTTTCTGGAAAGGGCTAGACAGTAAATACCCTGGCCTTTATGGACTCCAGGCCTGGTCTCCAAGTGACATACGTTCGTACCTGGGAAACCACTGGACATGGCCTTGTTCCCGGTGGTGATTCCAAAACCAGGTGACAGGCTGTGGCCGCGGCTTGTTGTCCTTGCTTTGGACTCAAGAAAGCGATGGAGAAGAGGACAGTGAAGCTGAGTAAATAGCTAACGGCTGAAAGTTTGAGGAGCCATGCTTCGGAATAGAGTTTCAAACTTCTTACTTGAGCCGGCAAACAGGCTGCTGGCTCGTTTGGCCCACAGACAGGTGATGTGTGAGAATACATATTTACTGTTTCACTTCCATTTCATTTGTGAACACAAACGAAACGCCAGCCAGCGCTCAGATCTGAACCACGCCCACTTGTCAACGACAGCAGTGAGCAGTGGGCTTCCCTTGAACAGCAACCGAGATTATTCCGTCGGACTTTGTGACAAATTGTGGCATGACTGTGAGTGATAGAATGAGTTTCAAAATTAGCGAAAGTTTTTAAAATAAAGAATTCGTCACAGTGTTATGATAGGATGGAAAGTACCCTGCTGAGTACTGTATTTTTTTACGTGTAAATCATATAGTAAACAACTTTTCTATTACTACAATTTATAATTGTACTTTGTACATACCTACATACTTGCAATGTTTTTATGATGTTAAACACTGACCAGCACAGCACAGCATACACCTATTGAGAAATTTTGTTTTATTCACTTAATATATATTGAGGATATATATTTTTTTCTTAATACAGCCCTACCTCATTCTTTTCAACAACTCTATTCTTTTTAGCAAATTGCATCATATTAGCTATATTCTGGATCTGCTTCTGGTTGGTATGTATGCTACTGTCAGCCTCTGCTAAGGTAAATATTCTTATATGTCTCCTATTGTGTGCATGTGCAGTCACATCAGTAGCATAAACCCTTAGCATCTGACTCCCTGAAAATTGAGCATAAGGATTTATATACGTGATCCACACTGATAACTTGTTTTGCAAAGGTCTCAAAGCAGTCTATACTCCCAAAAGAAATGAGTCATTTCCCTCCTCCTACCTTTGCAAATCTGGCATATTATAATTTTTTGTTTTTGTAAGATAGAGTGTTATGAATGTAACCCAGGCTGTTCTCAAAATTTTGATCTTCTTGCCTCAGCCTCCCAAATGCTGGAATCACAAACATGTGCCATTACACTCAGCCATTTATTACATTAATTTTTTTAAATTTAATTTTAATATTTAAAAAATGTAAACTATCAGATCAGACCCCATTACTTTTTCTCCAAGTTCTTCCTGACACCCCAACTATACCCTCCCAAATTCATGTGTTCTTTTATTTTAAACACACTGAACCCACTTAGTGCCGACAGTATGTGCGTGGGTATAGGACCTTCTACTGAGGACTGGCAGCCTCTCAGGGGCAGCATTCCTGAGGAGAACTGACTCTTTCTCTTCCAGTAGTCATTAGTTACCAAGAGCTCCTCAGACAGTGGGCATGATTCATTCATGCTTGAATTTTGTTTGGCTTGATGTTGGGCAAGTCTTGTTCAAGTAGTCACAACCACTGTTAGTTCATGCATGCAATTGCCTTGCCAGTCCATAAAACACTGTTCCGTTTTAGTCATCTGCTACTTCAGGATCTTATAACCCAGCCCCCTCTTCCCCAATGCTCCCTGAGCCTTGGGGAAAAGGGGTATAATATAGTGTTCCATTTAAGGCCGAGCACTCTGTAATGTTTTATCCTCTCACATTGACCAATTGTGGGTCTCTGTATTAATCACTACTAAAAGGAGTTTCTGTGATGAAGGCTGAGAGAGGCTCTTATCTAGGGGTATAAAGGTAAATACTCAGAGCACTATGTCCATTTATCAGTGCTGTAGTTGTAGGTTCTCCTGCAGGACCCCTGATCCATCCAGTCGTCGGCTTTTGTCCCAGTTAAAGGTACCAGGCATGAGTTTTGTCTTTTGGAACAGTTAACTCCAATCAGAAGACAGTTGGTTACACCCACTACATTAGTGTTACTCTTAACACCCAGTGGGCATAGTTTCCAGGCTAGTTATTGTAGATCTCAGGACTCAGAGATGGTTAGGACTGCTGCTTGCTTTTCTCCCCCTGTAGTGGGCATATCACCTTCCACTACCATGAAGGCTTGGTACATGGTATATATGTCTTAAAGATCAGTAACTTCAAGGTTGCTATGAAGCTTCTAGGTCAGTCCTTGTTTGGTTTCTTCATGTCCTGTGACTCACCCAAATGTGTGTGGTGTCTTTAGCATTATGGTCTTGCCATCATGTTCTGGAAGGTAACCAAAAACAACGTCAATAGCCTATAATGTGTGTGTGTGTGCATGTGTGTGTGTGTGTGTGTTCATGTAGTTTCGACAGAAGTAGGTTTTCATGTGGATTTTTCAAAGTTCCTTGTTGGGAGCAGTGAGACCCCAGATCCTGAATTTCTTGTAATCCCCTGATCTGAGTGCCTACAGCTGTTCTGAGCACGAGACCTTCAGGAGTTCCTGATGGCAGGAGAGTGGTTTCTGGTGGGTTTGGCTGGGGCGTGGCTATCTCTATATAATCTGCCCCTGAAAACAATAAAGGGGGCATTCTTGGGGAATTCAAGGATGACCCGTGTTGCTGTCTCTCGGTCTGTGTGTGTCTGTGTATTTTAACCTCTAGCCCCTTGCCCGAAGCTGGCAAACTGGGTAAAAGCGCATTGAAAGTAGACACCGGGGCGCGGTGCATGGCAATTGGAGGTCTCCACCGAGATTTCGGCAGTTCCTCAGTGTTAGCTACCCCTCCCTAACTCCTCTTCCTATTCTACCATCCCTCACACCACTTAAGCCTTCCTATCCTTTTATTTCCCATCCCCCTTCATAACACCTGTGTCCTATTCTTCCGCCATGGAAATTCACCTCCCATTAGCCCCTCAATAATTTCCTGACTTCTGTGAGTATTTCAATATAAACATAGACACACCTAAAGGTTCCAACCTAGCATCCACCTATGGAGAGAATTTATGATAGTCTTTGTGGGTCTGGGCTACTCCATCAGAGTGATTGCTTCTAGCACCACCCATTCGCCGGCAGTTTTCCTCCTTTCCCCATTCTTTGTAGCTGAAAAACTTGCATCGTGTATTTTTGTTATCTATTCAGCAGGTGAGGAGATCCAACCTGTTTCCATTTCCTAGATACCATTCATGGGGTAACAACAACCGTGGATGAGCCGGTGTCTCTGTAGTAGGATACAGAGTCCTCTGGGCAGCTGCAGGGGTACAGCTGGATTATATGGTAGATCTACTTCTAGCTTCTTGAGGAACTGCCACTCTGATTTCCAGAGTTGGTTTTCATTCCCATGAAGGGTGAATAAGTGTTCCCTGTTTTCTACATCCTCACCAGTGTCTGTCATCATTTGCCTTTTGATCTTAGTTGTTCTAACTGGCAGAAGATGAAATAGCCCAGTCCCTTTAATTCACATTTCCTTATTGTCTAAGTATTTTGAAATACTTGAATTTCTTTCTTTCTTTCTCTTTCTTTCTTTCTTTCTTTCTTTCTTTCTTTCTTTCTTTCTTTCTTTTTTTCTTTCTTTCTTTCGTGAACTCTGTTTAGTTTCATGCTCTAACTAAATATATATTTTTTTATTTATGTGTGTATGTGTGTGGCATGAGGTTGTTCATAGAAGCCAGATCAATAGGCAGTTGTGAGCCACCCAAAATGGATGCTGGGAGTTGAACTCTGGTGCTCTGGATGAGCAGTATGTGCTCTTGGCTACTGAATCATTTCTGCTGCCCCACAAGCCCCAATTTTTGATTGGGTTCTTTGCTTTCTCAGTGATTGAATATTTTAATTCTTTGTATATTCTAGAAAGTAACCCTCTGGTAGTTGTACAATTGATAAAGATTTTTTTCCATTCTGTAGGGTGTCTCTTTACTCAATTTGTGGTACCCTTTGTTGCTTAGAAGTTTCAGTATCATAAGGTTCTGTCTGTCAATCATTGGTCTTGATTCATGTGCTATCATAGTCCAACTACAGGGCCCTTCCCTGTGCCTATAAAGTGTGTACTCTATTTTTTCATGTAACAGATCAATGTTATCAGGTCTTATGTTGCGGTTCTTGAGTCATTTGGAGTTGAGTTATGAGAAGAGATGAGATATGTCTCTAGTTTCATTCTTCTACATGTAGGGATCCAGTTTGTCCAACGCTATTTGTTGAAGGTGCTGTCTTTTTTCCTCTTTGTGAAAAAACAGGTAGTTGATCATGAACTTCTATCTTGGTCTTCAGGTATATTCTGCTGACCAGCGTATCCATTTTGTGCCATTACTGTGCTGTTTGTATTACTATGGCTAGCTAATATATAACATGAAATCAAGGATGGTAATACCACCTGCTGTGCTTTCATTCAGGATAATTTTGGCTTAGGAGTGTTAGCGGTCAAGGTAGTACATTAATTTTTATGGGGAATGCATTAAATCTGTAGATTTCTTTTTGTATGGAGGCCTAATCATAAGGTTAATCCTAGTCTGAGCATGGGAGGTCTTTCCATCTTCTGGTGTCTTCTTCATTTTATTTCTTTGATGTCTTAAAGAACTTATCACATTTTTTTTTATTTTAGAAAATATTTAATTTGCATTCCATTCTTCTTGAGAGCGAATACTTTTTCATGCTTAAACGCTGTCTGAATTATCAGTTTTGTAAGCTTCTTACGTTCCTCACTCATTTGAAAAATGGTGCTTTACTAACACCCAAACCCCCATGTCCTCTGGTAGAATATGACTGTCACAAGAGGGAAATTTAGTTGCTTTGAATAGTCAAATGCTTGGAATGATGCCTCGCATATTACAGTAGCCCCTTAAATGGCTAATCAATTACTATTAAGTGATTTAGCTCCTTGCTGTCATAAATGTTCTCATAGTCTCTATAGTTTATCTTTATCAACATTTTGCTTGCACTATTTTAAGTGATAGACAGCAACTTTACCATCAAGTAAGCCTTAAACCCCAATATGACACATATCACAGCACCCTTTGAAAGGAATACGAGGGAACTCACCCCCATTTTGCTTTCGTTTGGTTTTGGTTTTTAGTACAGGAACTCATATAACCCAGCCTTGGACTCAATCTGTATAGTCTGTAATTCTATGTTCAGCTGAGGATGGTTATGAACAGCGGATTCTATTGCTTCTACCATCCAAGTGCTGGAGTGGCAGCTGCATACTGTGACACTCAGCGTCATCCTCCGCTTTTAAAATGTAGCTAAGTAGAGCCAATCCACTACACTGAGTAGGCTTTACGACTGATCTACAATGGCTGTTTCTGGTTGACAGAGACCGCTCATTCGTTTCCCGGTCACCCAGACCAGAAGTAATCACACATATTTATGCAGCCACAACAACGACATGGTGAATACTGCAAATGGGATACCCACTAATTACTGCGATTGGATTATCACATTCCACATCCCTCCCTTGCAAGAGGTTTCAATTTTTGTAAAGTCAAATTTAGAAATATTTTCCCTGTGGCTTCTGTACCTTATATCTTAATTAACAAGGTATTATTTTCTAAAACAACTGAGCAAATCCTTCTGTGTTATCTTGTAGGGACTTAGAGTTTGATTATTTTCTGTGCCTGAATCTGAAACATCTGGAAACTGTTAGGTTCATGATAAAGTCATCTCCAGCCTCACTGTGTTTCCCTCGAACTGCCCGTTTTTTTTTTTTTTTCCGACATCACTGCAACATCTTATTTGCCCAGTGACTTAAAGTTCTTTACCACACACTACATTCCCACATATGGGTGGTCTATTTCTAGTCCCTCTGCTGCTCCATCTGTGTCTTCATACATCAGTGCCAGCACCCAGCTGTTTAATTATTAGTGCCCTTTCTTTCCCATGGCGCCTACAGCATCTGAGTGGCTAAACCCACCCAAACACCACAGTGTGGTTCAGCCAGCTTTGACCCTAGGCATGAACACTTGGTGGTTAAGAAGTGTCTCAAGCGCATTTACAGACAATTCCTCCTACTTGATTTTTCAGTACCGCTGAGATGGGGTGGCAGAAGTTCTCCCAGTGGAATAGAGGAGGAAGCTGAGGTCTGAGGGAGGGGCTTTTGCTCATGATCTTTTGCCCAGTGGTTATAGAATGAGTACTCAAAGAAGCTTTTACTCTTTCTGGCAACAAAACATTGACCTACAACAAGACATTTGATGTTTTGAGACAAAAAAAAAAAATGAGACAAAATGAACCCAACTCCTGCAGTCTAATTAACAACTTTATCAGTATAGTTCTTATACACCCACTCTTTTTGCTGTCTTCCTTAAGTTTAATTAAGCTCAGGTGATTCAGTTAATGTCAGGGAATTTTGAATGAGGTAGCTGCTTTCTGCAGGTGGGTCGTGCAGCCCCTTACACATAGCGCCAGCCTAGAAAGTGACAGCTAGCGTGGTGGTTAAATGGGAATCGTCCCCCATAGGCTCATATGGCTGAGTGCTTGGTCCCTAGCTGGTGGATCTGTCTAGGGGAGAGCAGGAGGTGATGTCACCGGCGGTGGTGGCTTTCAGGTTTCAAAAGCTCATGCCATTCCCAATGACCTCTCTCTCTGTCTGCCTGGTGGTTGTGTAACAATGTGAGCCGTCAGAAACTGCTTCAGTGCCATGCATGCTCCTCTTTAATCCTTTGAAACTGAAAGTCCCAAGTTAAAGGCTTTCTTTTGTAAGTTGCCTTGGTCACAGTGTTTAAAGGCAGTAATAGAAAAGTAACTGGCAAGTGTTTTAGTCTTACTTCTCATTTATTTTGTTAGAAGTCTTCTTGAAAATAGGCAGACATGAATTTCAGTTTCCATTCTTCCTCATTATCTCTGTGAAATGTTGGTTCCTTCGTGGTACAGTGAGCATTGTACTAGTCAAATGAGGTCGTATAAGATGTCCACACTTGGACCCATGTTAGCCTTAATAATTGATTTCCCATTGGGTATTTTTCCCTGTGTATTACTTTGATAGAAAAATACAGTTACTTTCCTGTAGCTGTGATGAAACCCCATGACCAACACAACTTGTGAAAGGAGAGTTTATTTGAGCTTATGGTTCCAGAGAGATAAGAGTCTGTCATGGTGGGTAAGCAGCCAGTATGGTGGCCAGAGCCGAAGCTGAGGGTTCATATCTTGAGCCACAAACAGGAAACACTCAGAGAAAACAGCATGGCACTGGGATTGGCACATAGCTTTGAAATCTCTGAGTCTGCCCTTAGTGACATACTTTCTCCAGAAAGGCCATACCTCCTGAATCTACCCAAACAGTGCCACCAACTGGGAACCAATCATACATCGGAAACTGTGCGTGTGTGGGGGTGTGGGAGGTTGGGGATGGGGTGGTGAGGGGGTAGGGGAGTGGATTCTTGTTCAAACCACCACATAGTTCTAAACTTACTTCTCTACAAATAGGGGGTTATTCCTCTCCCGAGAAATCCAGGCACCGTGCTCCTTCACTAAACAGAGATTTAGTGATATGCTCGCATACATCTGATCATCTGGCATTGCCTTATCTGAAACAGTAGAAATAAAAATCAACGCTGGCAGCTTACTTTAATTTAGATTCCACTTACCCTTGCTAAGTCCCACTGGATCTCTTGGTGTTATTTGCTAAGAAAGGGTTTGTAAAATAAATTAATAGTGTAAACAAGGCTTAAGAAAAGTGCTGAAAATAATTAGAGGAACTATTTCCAAACATGCCTGGGCTCTTAAGCAGCACTACCGAAGCACACTTTGTCTGCTGTCTCTGCCCTCTTCCTCCACCCATGGACTGGTTATTACAGCGAACCAGGCGCTGGCCTCTGCACCCACTCAGTGCGAGACGGAGGTCACCTCTGAACTCTGTGTGAGTGACTACCCAATGGGGCTGTTCAAAAACGTCCATGGAACAAGCAAATACATCCCAAAGGACATGCGCTTTTTCTAAATCAAGTGGTTAACTTGTCTTCGAAAGTCGGCTAGACATTTCTAGTCATATATTCGGCCATCCTCTCAAACTCAGCTGGATGCAATATTTCATATTATAAAATGAATTTCTGGCCTCTTAAATTTTTCCTAGAACAGTTATTTTTCTAGGCTCAAACTTGGAATTTCTTTAACTTTCTTCTTTTCCCTTCTTCCTTCACATTCAACCAGCTGTCAAGTCCTCTGTTCTGCCTTCAAAGCCTCTTTTGTTTCTTTGGCCTCCTCCTCACAGGACTGGATAACAACGTCTAGTCCAGGCCCCGCACCACACTTCTTTACACACATGATCCCACTCTCCTTTGCAGAAAAGCCCTGCCCTATGTTACTTTTATTTCAGATGATAATTTATTGCCTTTCATTTATTTTCACATTTAAAGGTTGAGAAATCCCAAAGAGACATAAGAAAAAATATTAATTTACTCTCAATTCCCCTCCAGTTCCACGGCTTAGAGGTGATCAGTGTCAAGAGTTTGATATGTATCTTTTCATTTTCCCTTCTATGTTCTGTTAGAAGTATGGTCTACAAAATAGGTCATGCAGTATAAGTAACCCAATGGAGAAAGGATAGCTATTTCCAGAAATGTGGCTGGAATCTATGGATGTGTCCTGTAATGACAACAGCAATTATCATATGCACAATGCAAACATATATGTTAGTAGTTACCAAAATTAAAATGAAGTAGACTGTAGGATTAGATGAGAAACTTTAAATTTTGTTTAGATATTTTATTATTTATATATGTGTCTGTGTGTATGTATGTTCATATGTGTGCAGGTACCCCAAAAGTCAAGATGAGGGCATCAGATGCCCTAGAGCTGGAATTACAAGTGGCTATGAGCTGATACAGGTGCTGGGAACCAAGGGTTATCTGTAATCACTTCTAACTCTCGTGCGATCCTTCTACTCCACTGGAACTTCAAATTCCTGAAAGAAAACACAAGTAGACATCTTAGCAAGTTGGGATAAACACGGAGTGTTCAGAATGCAGAAAGCACCAGACATAAGCAATTCAAAAATTTAGTCATCATCAAAATGGAAACTGCACTATGAGACAAAAAGAAGTTCAGACATAAACAGTCGAGAAGTTTTGTTTTGTCATCAAAACTAAAATCTGCTCTATGGGAAACACAATAATATTGCATAATAGTTTAAGAAAAGCTATCCATAGTGCATATACACACAAACACACATAGAGAACATATAAAGAAAGCTTAGGGACTGAAGAAATGGCTCCGTGGTTAAAAGCACATACTGCTCTTGCAGGGGACCCAACAAGCTTGGTTCTCAGCATGACCTCCTCCAGCTTACAACTACCTGTGCCTCCAGGTGATCTGACGCTTTCTTCCAGCCTCTGTTTGAAACCTGCATTGGCATTCATTACATGCACACACAGGTCAATAATTAATGAAATAAAAAGTTCTCACAATTCAACAATAAAAAATTAACTTAATAAAAGATTTTTCTTACTTAATTTAAAAATAGGCAAATGTGTGCTGGGCCTGGTGACACATACCTTTTTAAAAACTTTTATTTATGTACTTATTTTTTTTTTAAAAGAAAACAATCTTTTTTTATTTTACATACCATTTCCAGTTTCCACTCCCTCCCCTCCTTTCCTTCCCTCCACCTCGCCCCTTCTATCTCCCTCCCCCATCCACTCCTCAGAGAGGATAGGGCACATTGCCTTGGGGAAGGTCAAAGGCCCTCCCTACTATGTCTAAGCTGTCTAAGCTGAGCAAGGTATCCAACCAAAGAGAAAAGCTTCCAAAAAAGTCAGTACAAGCAGTAGGGATAAATCCCCGTGCCACTGCCAGTGGCCCCACAGTCAGCCCCAGCCATACAACTGTCAGTGGGACTAGTTTGGACCTATGCTGTTTCCTTCCCTGTCCGGCCAGAGTTGGTAAGCTCTCATTTGTTCTGGTAAACTGTTTCAGTGGGTGTACCAATCATGGTCTTGACCTCTTTGCTCATATTCTCACTCCTCCCATTCTTCAACAGGACTTTGGGGGCTCAGTTCAGTGCTCTGATGCAGGTCTCTGCCTCTGTTTCCATCAGTTGCAGGAGGATGAAAGTTCTATGGTGATATTTAAGATATTCATCAGTCTGATTACAGGGCAAGGCCAGTTTGGGCACCCTCTCCTCTTTTGCTTAGGGTCTTATCTGGTGTTATCCTTGTGGATTCCTGAGAATTTCTCTAGTGCCAATTTTCTTGCTAGCCCCATAATGGCTCCTTCAATCAAAATATCTCCTTCCTTGCTCTTATCTCTGTCCTTCCTCCATCTCGACTATCTGGTTCCCTCAAGTTCTCCTCTCCACTCCCTTTCTCCCCTTGTCTTCCCCTTCTGCCCTCCCTACTCCTTCCACCCCCATGCTCCCAATTTTGTCAGGTGATCTTGTCTGTTTCCCCTTCTCAGGTAGATCTATGTATGTTTTTCTTAGGGTTCAACTTGTTACTTAGCTTCTCTAGGATCATGAACTATAAGTTCAATATCCTTTGCTTTACAGCTAGTATCCACTTATGAGTGAGTACATACCATGTTCATCTTTCTGGGTCTGGGTTACCTCACTCAGGATGGTTTTTTTTATTCCATCCATTTGCATGCAAATTTAAAGATGTCATTTTTTTCCCCCACTGAGTAGTACTCTAATGTATAAATGTGCCACATTCTCTTTATCTGTTCTTTGGTTGAGGGGCATCTAGGTTGTTTCCAGGTTCTGGCTATTCCAAATAATGCTGCTATGAATGTAGTTGAACAAATGTCCTTGTAGTATGATTGAGCATCTTATACTTTGGGTATATATTGCTGGATCCTGAGGTAGGTTGATTCCCAATTTTCTGAGAAACCGCCATACTGATTTCCAAAGTGGTTGTATAAGTTAGCACTCCCACCAGCAATGGAGGAGTGTTCCCCTTATTCCACATCGTCTCCAGCATATACTATCATTGGTGTTTTCGATCATGGCCATTCTTACAGGTGTAAGATGGAATCTCAGAGTTGTTTTGATTTGTATTTCCCTGATGGCTAAGGATGTTGAACATTTCCTTAAGTGTCTTTCAGTCATTTGAGATTCTTCTGTTGAGAATTCTCTGTTTAGTTCTGTACCCCATTTTTAAAGTGGGTTAGTTGGAACTTTGATGTCTAATTTCTTGAGCTTTTTTAAGATACATATTTTGGATATAAGTCTTCTGTCTCATGTGGGGTTGGTAAAGATCTTTTCCCATTCGGTAGGCTGCCTTTTTGTCTTCCTGACCGTGTCCTTTGCTTTACAGAAGCTTCTCAGTTTTAGGAGGTCCCATTTATTTATTGTTGCTCTCAGTGTCTATGCTACTGGGGTTATATTTAGGAAGTGGTCTCCTGTGTCCATGCATTAAAGGCTACTTCCCACTTTCTCTTATCAGGTCCAGTGTGGTCAGATTTATAATAAGTCTTTAATCCATTTGGACTTGAGTTTTGTGCAGGGTGATAGATATGGATCTATTTTCAGTCTTCTACATGCTGACATCCAGTTATGCCAGCACCATTTGTTGAAGATGCTTTATTTTTTACATTTTATATTTTTAGCTCCTTTGTCAAAAGTTAGGTGTTCATAGGTGTGTGGATTCATATCCGGGTCCTTGATTTGATTCCATTGGCCAACCTCTTTGTTTTTATGCCAATACCAAGCTGTTTTCATTACTGTAGCTCTATAATAGAGCTTGATGTCAGGGATGGTGATGCCTCTGGAAGTTCCTTTATTGTACAGTATTGTTTTGGCTATCCTGTTTTTTTTTTGTTTTTTTTCATATGAAGTTAAGTATTGTTCTTTCAAGGTCTGTGAAGAATTGTGTTGGGACTTTGGTGGGGATTGCATTGAATCTATAGATTGCTTTTGGTAGGATTACTATTTTTATTATGTTGATCCTACCTATCCAAAGGCATGGGAGATCTTTTCATTTTCTGATATCTTCTTCAATTTCTTTCTTCAAAGACTTAAAGTTCTTGTCAAATAGGTCTTTCACTTCTTTGGTTAGTGTTACCCAAAATATTTTATGATATTTGTGGCTATTGTGAAGGGTGATGCTTCTCTGATTTCTTTCTCAGATTTTTTATCATTTGTATATAGGAGGGCTACTGATTTTTTTTAGTTGATCTTGTATGCTGCCACATTACTGAAGGTGTTTATCAGCTGTAGGAGTTCCCTGGTAGAGATTTTTGGGGTCACTTAAGTATACTATATCATATCATCAGCAAATAACAAAGTTTGGCTTCTTTCTTTGCAATTTAAATCTTCTTGATCTCCTTTTGCTATCTTATTACTCTAGCCAGAACTTCAAGAACTATGTTGAAGAGATATGGAGAGAGTGTACAGCCTTGTCTTGTTCCTGATTTCAGTGGAATATCTTTGAGTTTCTCTCCATTTAATTTGATGCTGGCTGTTGGCTTGCTGTATATTGCCTTTATTATGTTTACATATGTTCCTTGTATCCCTAATCTCTCCAAGACCTTTATCATGAAGGGATATTGGATTTTGTCGAATTATTTTTCAGCATTTAATGAGATGATCATATTTTTTATTTCAGTTTATGTATATGGTGGATTACTTTGATAGATTTTCATATGTTGAACCATCCCTCATCTCAGGGATGAAGCCTACTTGATAATGTTGGATGATTTTTTTTGGTATATCCTTGGATTTGGTTTGCCAGTATTTTATTGAATATTTTTGCATCTATGTTCATGAGTGAGATTGGTGTGTAATTCTCTTTCTTGGTTGAGTCTTTGTGTGGTTTTGGTATCAGGGTAACCATAGCCTCATAAAAAGAGTTTGGCAATGTTCCTTCTGTTTCTGTTACGAAGAACACTTTGCAGAATATAGGTATTAGCTCTTCTTTGAAGTTGTGGTAGAATTCTGCACTGAAACCATCTGATCCTGGGCTTTTCTTGGTTGGGAGGCTTTTGATGACAGCTTCTATTTCCTTGCAGGTTATAGGTCTATTTAAATTGTCCACTTGGTCTTGATTTAATTTTGATATATGGTACCTATCCAGAAAATTGTTCATTTCTTTTACATTTCCCAATTTTGTGGAGTACAGGTTTTTGTAGTATAACCTAACGACTCTCTGGATATGTACTCAGTGTCTGTCATTATATCCCCCTTTTCATTTCTGAATTTGTTAATTTGGATGTTCTCGCTCTGCTCTTTGATTAGTTTGGATGAGGGTTTGTCTATCTTTGTTGATTTTCTCAAAGAATCAGCTCTTTGTTTCATTGATTCTTTGTTTCTATTTTGTTGATTTCAGCACTCATTTTAATTATCTTCTATTCCTCCTGAGTGAGTCTGCTTCTTTTTGTTCTAGAGCTTTCAGGTGTGCTGTTAAGTCACAAGTGTGAGATTTCGCCACTTTCTTTATGTAGGCGCTTAGTGCTATGAACTTTCCTCTTAGCACTCCTTTCATAGTGTCTCATAAGTGTGAGTACATTGTGCCTTCATTTTTGTTGAATTCTAAGAAGTCTTTAATTTCTTTCTTTATTTCTTCCTTGATCCAGGGGGTGGTTCAATAGAGCACTGTTTATTTTACATGTGTTTGTGGGTTTTCTGAAATTAGTGTTGCTGTTGGATTCTAATTTTAAAGCATGGTGATCCTATAAGATACAGGGGATTGCTCCATTTTTTTTATTTCTATTGAGGTTTGCGTTCTTACTGAGTATGAGGTCAGTTTTAGAGACGGTTCCATGAGGTGCTGAGAAGAAGGTATATTCTTTTGTGCTTGGGTGGAATGATCTATAGATGTCGGTTAATTCCCTTTGAGTCATAATATCTGTTAATTCTCTTATTTCTTTGTTAGGTTTCTGTCTGGTTTTCCTGTCCATTGGGGAGAGTGGGGTGTTGAAGAGTCCTACTATTAGTGTGTGGGGTTTGATGTGCCATTTAAGCTTTAGTAATGTTTCTTTTACATATGTGGGTGCTCCGGTATTTGGGGCATAGATGTTCAGGACTGAGATTTCATCTTGATGGATTGTTCCTGTTATGAGTATACTTATACTCATAAACCTATTTTGATTGATTTTAGTTTGAAGTCTATTTTGTTAGATATTAGGATAGCTACACCAACTTGTCTCTTAGGTACATTTGATTACAAAATCTTTTCCTAACCCTTTACTCAGAGGTAATGTCTGTCTTTGAGGTTGATGTGTGTTTCTTGTATAGATTTTGCTTTCTTATTCATGGCAGCCAAGACCACGTAGAGGAACCCTGGCTCAAATGCTCTCACCCCCTAAATAGGCAAAAGTTTTTTATAGTTTGCAAAATATATGCAGCATGTAAAAATTTCCAATAAACACATTGATAGAGTCTTAGCATGGGTTTTCAAGGAAATGCAAGTTAAAACCACAATAAGATAGGAATATATGAAGTCAGTGGCTGAAATTCCAAAGACTGACCAATTCAAAGTGTGGTAAAGCTGTAAGAGAGCAGCTTGGAAGCTCATCTATCGCTGGTGGGAGAATTGTTGGGCATTTTAATGAAGATCAACACATACTAACCACATGACCCAGGAATTTCCTTCATATTTGCCTAAGAAAAGTGAAAAGCTGTATTTGCACAGGACCTATGCACAAATGTTAGTGTCAGCTCTTACATAAAAAGTGAACATTAGAAACAACCCAAGCAGAATCACCAGGTGGTTATAAGCTAGTCATACAACAGAATAATATACAACAATAGGAGGGAGTAAATTACTAGTATGTAATATTGTATGGGTGACACTGAAAAATTATGCTGAGCAGTGTTTCTTACACTGGGTTGTGACTCCTGGGCAGAGTTCAAATGACCCTTTTGCATTGACAGTCGAAGACTATTAGAAAAAACAGATATTTACATTACAGTTCATAACAGTAGCAAAATTACAGTTATGAAGTAGCAGTGAAAATAATTTTATGGTTGGGGGGTCACCACATGAAGAACTGTATTAATGGGTCGCAGCAATAGGGATGTTGAGAACCATTGTTCTAGAAGGTTTTGATGACTAATTTAGAATGGCCCCTGACTTTTAAAACAAATATGGTTATTATAAGCCTCAAAGAATATGTTTTAGTCTGTTTCTGTTGCTATAGCAAAAATACTAGAAACTAAATATGTTATAGAAAAGAAATTTAATTAGTTCAATTTCTGAAGGTGAAAGTCCAAGCCCAGGGGCCTATTGATTCAGCCTTGGGGTGGAGGGGATTTCTGCCTTATCTCATGGCAGATGGGGGTCATGGTGGGAGCTTGAGGGAGGCTGAGGGAGCACATGATGAAACAGGAAGCCAGGGAGAGTGAGGAGGGACAATTTTAGTCTTTTATGAAAATTTCATTTTACAAGAACTAACCGAGAGCAACATTAACTGCCTCTGATGGCAGTGTTCCCCGCCCCTAATGTCTTCCTTTGAGCTGGGACCAAGGTTTCAGCTCACAAACCCTGAAGAGACAGAAAGCACCCAAGTCATGGCTGGATTTCTGCCCTTGCACACTGCAGCTTTTAGGTCTTAAACCGTTTTATTACATTCAATTAATTCTTTCTCTCTCTCTCTCCCTCTCCCTCTCCCTCTCCCCCCCTCTCTGTGTGGGTGTGGGTATGGGTGTGTGGGTGTGGGTGTGTGTGCGCGCACACACCTGCATGTGCCCACGGCATATATGCAAGGTCAGAAGACAACTGGGGATCTGCCTACCATGCAGATCCCATTACCATGCAGTTTCTGGGGATCAGGCTTGAGGGTAGGCACCTTTACCCACTGAACTATCTTAATGACTCAGGTTTTTATTTCTGAAAGGAAGGGTTTTCAACATTTTCATTGCTCATTCAAAGAACTGCAAGCCCGTGAAAGTTTTAATAGAAGTTGCTAGAACTTTTTCCTAGAAGGAAAACACTTGCTCACAACACACAAAAACCACTGCTACACAGCCTGGGTAGAGCTTCATATTATGCCTCTTTGTGCTGTGTAGCCCATTGTTCCTGTTTGCATTTCGCCTGGATAGAGACATTGCCATCTTCCCCTTCCCTGCATTTCTTTCAGAATAGTTGGATATTCATCTTCAGTAAGTTATATATTCGCATTCTTTGTTAATTTTTAAATGGAATGGTTGTTACAAAATTAAATATTTCTTATCTGCTTCTTGATGGAGTTCTCTTATTGTCAGAAAATTCTTATAGTTGACTTTCTCTTATTATTTAAAGAATACAATATAGTCAGTGGTTGGACCTATGCGAACTAGCCACTGAAGTCTAGTACTCCTCAATAGCCAACTTCTGCAGGAAATGGATAAATCTGTGCTTTCCAAAGTTAAAGTCTCATTTCTTGATTGTAAGTCATTTCTGACAATTTAAATTTGTAGTCACCAAAACCTGAATATACATCACCTAGGTTATGATGGTTAAGCGCTGTAACAAAGACTGCCGTTGCGTGAGTCATCATGATTTATTTTAGAAATAAACACCAAAGGAGCATTTCCAGTTTGTCCCAGCGCAGTGACGGAAGTTGCTGCAATGTATCTGGGGACAATTCTGTTCACCAGCAGAGAAAAGGTTTGGTTATTGCACTGGACTTTCCTTCTGCCTCTGCTGTTCCCCAAACCCAGTAAATCTTTCTATATGCTTGCGTAAGAGAGCTAGCAGGTTCAGGAGCTTCATTCAGTGGAGCAAGTCCTTAACAAGACATGCTGTTCCAACCCACCAGAGGATCCAATGACTCCTCAAGCTCCTCCATAAAAATCACAGCAGAAAGCAGATGCATCCTAAGATGAGAAGTAAAAGCACTTAAGTTTGGACCGAGAATTACAAAAGCCGGTCCCTTCCTTGTAAAAAAGGGTTGGGTCTTTCCTTGTTGGTTGAAAGTGTCAGGTGTTGGGACTCGGGCTTGCTTCCCTCAGGTGCAGTGCTTGGAAGCTGGGTGACTATCGCAGTGACCCCTCCATCTGCCTACAAGCCCTCTCTCCCTTGCCCCAGATCCTTTGTGACAGTCCCCGGAGGGTAGCCTCTTCAGTTTCCCTGTCCTCTTGAGGATGAGGCTGGGCAGGCACAACACCTTCGTGATGGAGTTGACATTCACAGCAACAAACCCCAGGCGATCAGCTCGGTCTCTCCCAAGCATGTCTACCTTGAGCTGTTTGTAATGTCCTCCTGTCTTCCTGATGAAGAACAAAATGTAAGCCATACCTCACGCTTCCCTCCACTTCCATCCTTCCCAGTAGGCAGAGTTGTCCTCCCGCACAAACTCACCATGCTGCCTCTTGGTGCGTGCTTGTGTGTGTGTGTGTGTGTGTGTGTTCCTTTCTCCCTCTCATCTCCTTCCTTGCCTTGAGGTCTAATTCAGCTGTGAGCTGGTTTACAAAGATGTCTCATTCGTCTAGCCTACTCCAGTCTCTCCCACACTCGCCGTTCACAGGAAGCTGTGATCAGTTCCGCAGGGTTTGTCATGTGCTGTCTTTGGGGAATTGCTGTATTATGAGCACTTGCTTTCCTCTTTCTTTGCTAGAGTCCTGCACATGGCCTTTGAGGACTGTTTGGGGACAGAGGTCATGTCTGCTGCCCCTTCTGTTTCTCTCCCGGTCTTTTGTGCTGTGGTGACGCTGAGCACACAGAAGCATCTCCCCAAAGATCTGTTTCATCAAATGACATGCCTGCGCTTGCTAGCAGTAATACTGGATTTCTTCATTAAAATGCTGTAATTCAGAGTAAGTAATTTAGAGTCATTTGCTTCTAGTTGTTTCTGAAGTCCTGTGTTCATTCATCCTCTCGTTTTCAGAACTTGCTATTTGCAAAGCATTGTGCTGTGAATGGAGGGGCATAATGATGTTTTAGTCCATTCAGAATGCAATTGCAAAATACCATGAGCTGGGCAGGGCAGATTTTAAATAACAGAATTCTATTTCTCATTCTCTCTCTCTCTCTCTCTCTCTCTCTCTCTCTCTCTCTCTCTCTCTCTCTCTCTCTCTCTCTGTGTGTGTGTGTGTGTGTGTGTGTGTGTGTGTTTTACTGGTAATCAAGTCCACAGTCTCATACATAAAAGACAGATGCTCCACCACTGGGCAGTATTATTAGCCCTATTTTTACTTTTCATTTGGAGACGGGGTCACCGAGGCACAGAGACTGACCTTGAACTCACTCTGTAGTCCAAGCAGGCTTTGAACTTGTTATCCTCTTGTATCTTCCTTCTGAAATAGCTGTAATTTCAGGAATTTCACACAGTTGTCTAGACTGTGAAGTCCATGATCAAGGTACTGGCAGAGGCAGTGTCTGGTGAGGGCCTCTTGTCTGAGTCATAGCTGTTAACCTTCTCATGTGTCCTTACACGGAAGAAATGGATGAGAGAGCTCCTTAATGTCCCTTTAGGAGAACACTAATCCCATTCATAAGGACTGTGTCATCCATGAACCCATCATGCCCTCATAGGCTCCACCTCCTTATTCTATCGAGTTTATAATTGGACTTCAGCCTGTGACACTTCAGTCAGTTACAACTGTCAATCAAAACAACAGCAAAACAAAAACAAAAAACAAAAAAAAAACTGACAAAAACAAACCAAACAAATAAGCAAAACCAGGTGCCTGGTGCCCGAGGGCTAAAACTTCTTTGGAAAAAGAAGCTGCCTAAGAACCACCTAGAGAGTGCAGATGCCGCAGTGGTAGGTGCGGCATAAGTAGCCCCAGCTGGTGCTGATAGGAGGCTTCCTGGAGGAGGGAGCCTTTCGTGGTGGACAGTATAAAGTCAGAAGTCAATCTGGAATAGTGGGGATGGTCAATGATGCACAAGATCCCGGGCCCTGAAAGGAAGAGACTACAGTAAGAACATAGGTAGAGGATGAGCATGACCCGAGCGCAGAGAGGAAGAGGCACTGGACAGAAGCGGCTGCATAGTGAGTCAGGACCATATATAGGAGGATTTTTCTTTTTGCAGTTCTTGTAAAACTCCTGGAGGTCTGTAGGAGAAATTCTAATTAATTTTAATAATAAAAGCCCAGAATCAGATATTAGGGGGTGAAAGCTGAAAGATCAGAGAAGCAGAGCAGTCAGTCACTAGTTCTTACCTCTACAGAATCGTCAGACTGAATGGGGTATCCTGTCTCTGCAAGTCTTCAGACTGAACGCCTTCTCTATGAAACCTCAGACTGAAATATGCCATGACCTCCTGTCTCCACCTCCCTAGTGCTGGGGTTAAAAGTGTGAATTGGTCTTTTAGACCAATTCAATCTTGTGTAGCCCAGGGTGGCCTTGGAACTCACAGAGATACTCCTGCCTCTGTCTCCTGAGTGCTGGGATTAAAGGTGTGTGCCACCATTGCCTGGCCTCTATGGCTAACTAGGGTGGCTAGCTCCACACTCTGATCTTCAGGCAAGCTTTATTTGTTAAAACACAAACAAAACATCACCACAGATATCTGAATGTTGGGGTTGTAATAGCTGATGGGTATTGGAAAGACCACTCTGTTATCACCTTAAATGGGAGGGTGCAGGATAAAGAGGAGAGATTCAGTTATGGATCAGTTTGGTGGTTTAAGTGGGGGTCAATGGATGGTTGTGTTGATCTGGCTTCAGAGTGGGGAGAAGGCTTTTTATGGTTAAGAAGTAGGGGTGAGTGATGGGCTTGGTACAGCAGTGACGGAGGGCGGGATGTAAGTGGAACGGGAGTGTCTGAAGAGCAGCAGAAAGGTGTGCTCCGGGATAAAACCCTGATGGAAGTGTGGACTCTGGAGTGAGGAACTGTCATTCTGATTTGGGGCTTGTCAGGTTTACGATGATTTGAGATGATTGACAGCTGTAGATAGGCACTCTCCCCTTGTTCACTCAGCAGGGAGTCCAGAAGTTAACTGACCTAGGGCTGCATTTTCATGTGACCATGAAATTGACTCATAGTTATATGTGGGGAAGGTGATGTGTCCATAAAAGCAGACCAATGGAACCAAACGGACGGCCCAGAAATAAACCCACACGCCTAATTTCGACAAAGCTGTCAAAAACCATACATTGAAAAAGAGACATCCTATTCAATAAATGGTGCTGGCAACACTGGATATCTTCCTTCAGAATAACAAAATTAGATCTGCATCTCTCGGCCTGCACAAGAATCAATTTGAAGTGGATCAAAGACCTTAACTGAAAAACTGAGACTGTCAAAGAGAAACATAGGGAGTATAACTCAAAACATATGTGTAGGCAAGGCAAGGGCTTTCCGGACAAACCACAATCGCACAGGAAACAGTCCCAGCAACTGACAAGTGTGACTACATGAAATTAAAACGCTTCTGCTGAGCAAAGGAAACCAAACACAGAGTGGATAGACAGTCCACAGCATGGAGAAAATCTTTTCCAGCCACATTTCCTGTTTGTGGTTAATATCTAGAATGTATAAAACACTTTAAATTTAGACTCCAAAGAACATGAGAAAGTCAGGAACGTGAGGGGTGCGTTCACTCATGGAGACGGTGGGACAGAACTAATGGGAGATCACCAACTCCAGTTGGAATGGGACCGATGGATCATGCCACCAAACCCGTCTCTTGGAATGTGGCCAAAAGTGGGGGCTGACTGAGAAGCAAAGGACAATGGCGCTGGGCTCTGATTCTTCTGCATGGACGGGCTCTGTGGGAGCCTTCTCAGCTTGGTCGATCACCTTCCTGGACCTGGGGGGAGTTGGGAGGACCTTGGTCTTAGCATAGAGTAGGGAACCCTGATGTCTCCTTGGCCTTGAGAGGGAGGGAGGGGAGGTATGGGTGGAGGGTAGGGGAGGGAAGGGGAAGAAGGACGGGAGGGAAGGGGGAGGAGGAGGGGAGGAGATGGAAATTTTTAAATATAAAAAAATAAACCATGAAAAACAAAAACAAAAACAAAAACAAAAAACAAAAAAACCCCAGCCCCGCACTGTGAATTAATAAATTGGTCAATGAACTAAAGAGACATTTCTCAAAAGAAGAACTGCAAATGGTCGGGAGATATTTTTAAGAAGTGTCCCGCATCTGTTTAGTTAGGGCTTCTGATGCTGTGATGAAACATCATGACAAAACAACGTGGGGAGGAACAGGTTTGTTTGGATTACTCTTCCTTAGGTATTGCTCACCATCAAAGGAAGCCAGGACAGGAACTCACACAGGGCAGGAACCCGGAGGCAGGAACTGATGCAGAGACCATGCTGCATACTGGCTTGCTCCCCATGGCTTGCTCAGCCTGCTTTTTTTTTTTAAAAAAAAAATATTTATTTATTTATTATATATACAATACTCTGTGTGTATGTCTGCAGGCCAGAAGAGGGCACCAGACTTCATTACAGATGATTGTGAGCCACCATACCCAGGACCACCAGTCCAGAGATGGCACCACCCACAATGGGCTGGGCCTTCCTCCTCCAATAGGATCTTATGGAGGCATTTCCTCAGCTGAGGTTCCCTCCTTTCAACATAACTCAAGCTTGGGTCAAGTTAACATAAAATTAGCAAACACAGCCTCTGTGGGGATATTTTGTTTGTGCTCTAACAAATAAAGGTTGCCTGAAGATCAGAGGGCAGAGCTAGCCACTAGTTAACCATGGAGGCCAGTCAGTGGTGGGCCACGTGAGATTGAACCAGTCTAAAAGAAAAAACAGAGCTCACGACTTTGATCCCAGCACTTGGGAGGTGGAGACAGGAAGCGATATGGCTGGGTGGAGAGAGGAATGTAAGGCAGGCGGAGACAGGAGCTCAGCCCCTTTGGTCTGAGGATTCAGTAGAGGTAAGAAGTCTCCCTAGTGTCTTGCTCCTTTACTCCCCTGATCTTTCAGCATTTACCCTGATATCTGGCTCCAGGTTTTTATTATTAAGTCCAATTAGAATTTGCGCTACAAACATATTTAGCCACTAGAGAAATAGAGATGAAAACTGCCCCACTAGAATGGTCACCGGAAAGAAAACAAATGACAGTGGACGCTGACGAGGAGGTAGGGAAAAGGAAGCCTTATTCGGCATTGGTGGGAGCGTAAATTGGTGCAGCCACTGTGGAAGTTTCCCTGAAAACGAAAACCAGAAGTGCTCTATGACCCAGCAACGTCATGCTTCTGGGCTTGCAGCCAAAGGATTCTGTCTTAACCCAGAGGTGCATGGACATTCTTGTGTGTTTTTGCTCTACTCAACATAGCAAGCAAATGGGATCAGCGTAGATGGTCATCAGCCGTGGAGGGGACAATGAAAATGTGGCGCATATATACAATGGAATTTTACTCAGCCCGAAATAGAAATGAAATTACAGAATTTGCAGTAAAAATGAATGGAACTGGAAAATGTACTAAGTAAGATAGTCCAGGTACAGAAAGACAGACACTGCATATTTTCTTTCAGATATGGATCCCGGCTTCTATTTTTTTTTATATGTGTATTTATATGTGAGAGTAGAGGTGGTTGCCCGGAAACTAGAAGAGGGTCCATGAGAGGAGAAAGGGAAGCTTTCAGGGAGGGGGGTAGGAGGGCAATAGAACATAGGTGTGATGAAAGTAGTGGGGGGCATTGAGGGTGGAGGGGTTCAAGGCCCAAAGCAGGGAGACAAAGGGCAGGACTGAGAGGGGGGATTAGTCCCTATAGATGTACGAAAACGCCTTGAAGAAGCTGTTGCTTTGTATGGCAATTAAAGATAAAGTATATCATAACGCATCCCACATAACGTAAAGCTTGCTGTTCTTAAGCGTGGAGTTGAGTCGTGTTATCTGTATTTGCGTACTGTGAAACATCTCCACACGGTTTCATCTGGCAAATTCGAAACCATTCCCATCAAACATTTCTCTATTCCTCCCTGATCCTGGCAGTCACCGTTGACTCTGGAACTTGAGTGTTAGGAGTTACACCGCAGAGTGCTGGCTTATTTTGCTGCGTTGTATGCTCAGGTTCATCCACGTGTAGCATATTTTAAAGACTGACTTGTCTTAATAGACCACATTTTGTTTCTCTAAGTCCCTTAGAAAAGATTGGGCCTTCCATATTCTCAGCCCTTGGTTCCAGTATCCTTGGGATGTGTCTATCCAGGAACCATGTTAGGAGAGAGACAGCAAACAAGATGCTGGTTTTCCTCAAGAAGACTGATCCAATAGTGGGCACAGGCACCCCTCCTGTGATGCCTCAGATGGTCACTCGCTTTGACTTTGCCAGCCACAAAATCTCATCTATAGTCGCCTTTCTACTTGGCCCACAATAGCCCTGCCTCTGTGGTTTTGGAGTTCTGTGCTTGTTCTCCTTGTTAGGCTGCCAGCTTTGAAGGGAGGAGCTGTGGCCCTGGCACACTCAAGAATCCCTGGCCATGGAAACATATGACACTGAGTGAGGACTTCAGCTAGAGCACATTTTCTTGTGTGTTCTGTAACTGTAGTTGCTGGCTGGCATCTACAAGCTAAAGGCAGGTACCCTGATAAGGAAGTAGGTCACACATATTTGCCTGGAGATCATTACCCATCATATTTTAATTTGTGGCATTTTCCACAATAAAGCATTCTCATACATGCTGTCTTTTTATTAAAAAAAAGGTGTGTGTGTGTGTGTGTGTGTGTGTGTGTGTGTGAGAGAGAGAGAGAGAGAGAGAGAGAGAGAGAGAGAGAGACACCACAAGTGAGTACAGGTAAGTACATAGAGTTTAGAAGACAGTGTCTGATCTCTTGGAGTCAGAATTACAGGCAGTTGTGAACTTCTATATGTTGGGTGCTGGGAACCAAATTTGTCCTTCTTGTCTTTCTCAACCATCCACTACACTCTGTTCTCACCCAACCCGTGTTAGACACTGGCTGGCCTCCTTCTGGGGCTCATGGTTATGTACTGATGACTAATGCTTACTGGTTTCTGAATATGCATTGGGCCAAGACCTTTGCCCAATATTTCAGAACAACTCTGAGGCAGTTCTTCAACATGTCAACCTTCCTATGGCTAAAGACCTTCGCATGTCATATGGCATTTACTGGGAACAGTCTAAGGAGGCATATTTTTACAAAACAATATCTGTTGCATCCCTAATGCTCTTACTATGTGTCTTTAACCAATATTCTGCATGCCTTACCTCATCTAGCTCTCTCAAGGACTCTCTGGTAGATGGTATTACGTATTGGTCAAATAACCCTTATCTGAAATGTTTGGAGACCGAAGAGTTTGGATTCTGACTCCTGATTTCTTCTTTTCTTTTTAGATTTTGCAATATTTCTATCTACCTGATGTACTGCTTTCAAGATGGGACCCAGGTATAAACACACACTTTATTTATTCTTATATCCATAGCCTGGAGGTAATTGTACACGATTTTCGTGCACCTGTGTTTTGACTGCAACCTGTCACATGAGGTTAAGCGTCAAATTTTCCATGCGTGGTACAACACTGGCACTCAGGAAATCTCTTGCTATCAGAGCACACCATCTCTTGGTGCTCTTAATCAGGAGCATTCAATCTGGACTTTCATTTTCTTTCGAATTTTGGGTCGGTAAGGGCTGGTGCTCAGGTGTCAGTTGAGTTGGCAGTGAAGGTCGTGTTCTGAAGAGACCAGTGGTACTGAGAGCCACCCCTCATGGATTATCAATCCCTGGGCCCCACTTTCAAATGAGTGCTAACCAGGGAGGTTCTTCAGTAACCTGGGATGTGGCCGAAGCTTGAATTCATAATGCAGGAGTGTCTACCGCAGGTCTTCCGAAGGGCTGGGCTGTTTGTAAGAACTCCTTCCCCATGTCTTGTGACAATCCTGACCTCTTCCTCTGCATTCAGGTCAGGACATCTGGCTGCGTCTGTGTCTATTTTCTTGCCTACTTAACCATTTTATTTATTTTTATTTATAGACCCGGTCTTATTATGCAGTTTAGGCAGGCGTGAAACTTACCATGTAGACAAAGGGGGACCTTGAGCTTCTGTCTCAGCTCCCCCAAAGTGCTGAGGTTGCAGGTTTTTAATTTAACGATTATTTATTTATTATTGCATGTGTACATGATGTGAGTGTATGTTCCACAGCGTGTTTGGAGGTCAGAGGACAACTTTGTAGAGTTGATTCTTTCCTTTATGTAGGTTCTGGGGGGTTGAACATAGGGTACCAAGCTTAGATTTGAAGGCTTGTTCAGAAAGCACCTTTACCTGATTCACCATTCTGGCCCCAAATTCTTTATTTTTAAATAGATGATTACTGTATGCATTTATGGGGCACAGGCATCCATAAGTTTATTGTACATTGCCTTATTGAAATTCAGCATTATTTTAGAATCAATTGAATGCCCACGACTCCTCACACTGGGTGTATACTAGCATTGAGTTCTTTGGGCCTTTTAATGTTTAAGCAAGGTGTTACCTTTACTTTCCCAATAGCACAGGGTCATTTCATGTCTCTGTGTGGTATTTTGGTAATTCTAATTAACATCTGTATTATTATTTCTTTTGTGATCTGTGATGTTTCAATTGTCATTGTCATGGTGATCTGTGGACCACACAGATTACATACAACACGGAGCACTGTGTGTTCTGAGAGTCCCAGTAACCAGACATCTCCTGTCTTTCTCTCTCCTCGGACCCCTCTGTTCCCTGTGACACAATATTGAAACCAGGCCAGTTGGTGACAGGATAACCCCCTACGGGCTCTGGTGAAAGGGCAGGCCTCATGTTTCCTTACCATAAGTCAAATGCTAATTTGATATTTCTCACCGTGATTAAGCTTAATAAAGAAACCGTGTCAAAATCTGAGAAAGAATGAAAGCCTCTTGATCCAATCAGTGCAGCTGACATCTGAGCACCAGCCCTTACTGATCAAAGGGAAGTGCTTGAAGGACATAGAGTGGTGCTTTAGAAACACAGGGATTATTATAGTGTGAGCTGCCACATTATTGACACAGAGAAAGCGTTAGCGGTTTAGTCAGAAGGTGAAACTAGCCGCAAGACTCTCCCAAGTCAAAGTGTGATGCAGAGCAGGGAGGCGAATCCTTCAATCCCAGGGTGCTGAAAGAGGCGAGGAAGAAGCAGAAGAAATATTTGAAGCTGGTCTGTGAGGCCCTGTGAAAGAAGCCATCTCCACAGCATAACGTGTAAGGCGGTGTGGTCAGTGCCGAAGGGGAGGCTGCTGCAAGTACCCAGAGGAGTTGGTAAGGGAAGAAGCTGCCTGTGTTAGTCAGGGTTCTCTAGAGCAGGGGTTCTCAACCTTCCTAGTGCTGCAACCCTTCAGTACAGTTCCTCATGTTGTAGTGACCCCCAAACCAAAAAATTACTTTCATTGCTACTTCATAACTATCATTTTGCTGCTGTTATGAATCGTAATGTAAATATTGGTGTTTTCCAATGGTCTCGGTGACCCTGTGAAAGGTTGTTTGACCCTTGATGGGTTGCAATCTACAGGTTGAGAATTATTGCTCTAAAGGCACAGAACTGATCGAATACACACACACACACACACACACACACACAAATATATATATATGCATTAAATCAACTTATGTTGAAATAACAACAGCTTTCTCACACTTTAGAAGCTGAGAAGCCAGTAGCTGCTTGGTTCCGGCAGCCAGAGACATCCTGTGATGTGTGCCTCACATTCGAGAGACCATGAAACCAGTAGGTAGTCGCTCAGTCTGTGAGGCTGCTGCCACAGCAGTCCCAATATGACACTAAGACCGTGGAAGATTCCTGGAGGCCACTTTAGTCAACAATGGAAGCCTGGGGAGGCTGGATCTGATGTAAGTGGGGGAATCATGGTAAGCAAAGGGCAAGTCAGCTCAGTGGGAAGCGGGAGGGCCAAATCAAAAAAAGGCCAATCAGTGTCCTTCTGCTACACCCCCTCCCCTTTTAAATCTGGCTGGATAGCAGAAGGTGCCACCCACTTTTGGAATGGCTCTTCCCACATCAATTGAGACCAGCAGGACAATTTCACCATCCAATCTCCCTACTCAGGGGATTCTAATAAGACAATTTTTCATTAAAACCAACTGTCACACTGGCCACTGTGCTGGACACCAGAATCTAAATGTGACTGACACAGCCTTCTCCTGGAAGAAGATGCCCTCCAGGATTTTCCTGGCTGGAGGGGAAGAACAATGCCTGGTTTCAAAGCTTCAGGCAACAGGCTATCTCGTTGGGACTGTTGTAGATCGTTGTCACTGTGTAAAATGCCTGGCAGGAACCAATGTGCAGGAGGAAAGACTGATGGTGGGTTTGTTTCACAGGGAGTATCGTGGCATGGAGTCGTGGGCCAGAAGATGCTGCTGGCATTAGACTAGCAAGGATACAGAACAAGCAAAGAGAGGGACAATACAAGACACACCCTTCAAATCCACATCCCCAGAGACCTACCTCTAACCAGGCGCCACCTTCTAGACATCCATTTGACTATGGACTTGGAATCAGTCCACTGAGGTTAGTTAGTATCCTCATGACACAGTTGTTACCTCTGAACACAGTTGCATGACTAGATCTTCAACACACTAGCTGTTAGGGATGGTTCCTATCCAAACTGTAACAGGCCAGTGCAGCTGATGACAGAAGTTGAAGTCAATACTTACTCATTCTGAAAACCCTAGAACCGTTAAGCATGATACTAAATCCACTCTGCCTATGTTCTAACATGGAAGTGCAGAGCTCGGATGACAGCATGTTTGCATCCATCAAGCTTTACTGAATGACTTATGCTCACTGTTGACACCTACTACTCAGATAAGAAAATTCCTTTCACAATTGTACTGCACATTGCCAGTTCATCTGGTCATCTAAGAGCTCTAATAGAGACGCGTGGCATGGATAACAGGGCTTTTCTGTCTGCAAAACAGCACCCACGTTGCAGCCAATGCATCAAGGAATCATTTTGAATCTCATTACTTAAGAAATACATTTATGGGCTGGAGAGATGTCTCAGAGGTTAAGAATACTGGCTGTTTTTGCAGAGGACCCTGGTTCTATTCCCAGGACCAGCATGGGGGTTCATAAACATTTGTAATTCTAGTTCCAGGGCTTTCAGTGTCATCTTCTGGCCTCCACGGACACCACACATGCATGTGGTACATAGGTATATGTAGACAAAACACTCATACAATCCAATAAATAGTTTAATTAAAAATAAAATGCATTCACGAGGCTATAGCTGCCATAGATGATGATTTCTCCGGAAGATGTGAGCAAAGCAAACTGAACACCTCAGGAAAAGGACTTCCT
The DNA here is from genome assembly GCF_903992535.2 of Arvicola amphibius. Classification (NCBI taxonomy): domain Eukaryota; kingdom Metazoa; phylum Chordata; class Mammalia; order Rodentia; family Cricetidae; genus Arvicola; species Arvicola amphibius. Next base: position 133,761,492 of record NC_052052.2, on the reverse strand, counting down.
TTCTAGCTGTCATTAAGAACCCATGAGAGATGAAATATCAGTATTAATAGGAATTTAGAAGGCAGTTTCAACCCCTCACTTCAGGGGTCCTGAGACCTCGGTGGAGGAGTACCTGCAGAAACTGTTGAAGCAGAAACTAGAGATGGAGCCTGAAGATGTGGCCAAATTGCTGAGATCTCCTGATGGAACTTCAACACTTTAGTTCCTTCTTATGAATAAGCAAGATGGTGCTTTCTTGAGATGGAATCTATTCCTGTTCTGAAGATGCTGGAACATTGTCGAGAGAATAGCAAAGGATTTAGAGTATTGCATAAACTTGGTTGCCAAAGCAACAGCATGTTCGAAAGAACTGACTCCAATTTTGAAAGAAGTTCCCCTGTGGGTAAAATACTACCACAGCATTCCATGCTATGGAGAAATGTCTTTTTGGGAACGCAGGTCAATTGGTATGGTCAGCTTCATTGTTCTCTTAAGAAATTGCTGGTACTCTCACCTCTGTCAATCGTCATTCTGATCTCTCAGCAAACACAGATATAGAAGCAAGAGCCTAGACCACTAAAAAGATTACGGTGTGTTGAAGGTTCAGATAATTGTTAGCATATTTTAGAAATAATGAACTTTAAAATCAAGGTGCCTGTATTTTTAGTTATGTGTATACACATAATACACTGTAGCGTAATACACGTGCAAATAGCATATTTTTGGAATGAGAGGTTTTCGAGGTACCGAAGCTGGACTTGGATTCCCTTTGTAGTCTAGACTGTTTTGGAGCTTGTAGTCTTTTGGCCTCTATCTCCTGAGTGCTGGGGTTAAAGACACGTGTTCCATGCCAGCCCCAACCGCAATTTTCATATGCATTGGTGAAGAATATGTACGTGACTCACTTGGTTGTGAGATTCATTTTACTGCGCTGGCCTGGAACTGAACCCATAATATCTCTGTGCTGTGCCTGTAAGATATTGTAAAACCATCTAGTCAAGCTAATTACTCTACCACCTCCCATAACTTCTCTTGTTTCTGTGATGAGTATATTTAAAGTCTACTTTCAAGAAAATTTTAAGTATAAATACACAATGCTTAACCGTAGTTACACAATACAACAACTCTCCGGAATGTCTAATAGTGTGCCCTGTCTTACTGAAAAATCTGTACCCTTTGACCAACATTTCCCACTTTTATGAGTCTGATGCTTTTAGATTTCACACACAAGCGAGAACACTCAGCGCCTGTCTTTCTGTGACCAGTTACATCACTAAGCACAGTTCCTGCATGTTCACTCATGTTGTTGAGAATGAGATACTTATTATTTGCTGCGGCAAGAACAAACACAGCCAAGTCATACTAAAAAAGCCCAGAGTTTTGAGGGTGAACAGAAGGAGAAGCAGCGCACATGACTCCAGCCCGTTGCTGGAATAGCTATCTGTTTCTGCTGGACAGACCTTCTCGCTCTGTTGTTGGAGTCGAAATCGAAACAAGTTTCTGAAAGAGTGTTGGAAGTTTTGGTTCCACAGTAAGATTCCACAGCTTGGCCAAGGCTAGAGAAAATGCTTTGGAAACAGATTTTCCCTGACAGCTTTAACAGAGTGTGACAACAGTTCGTGGTGGGCTAGCTGCAGCCAAGCCTAGAGTTCCTTCTGCTGAGCCACAGATGCTGCCAGCAGTTGGGGAGACAGAGTAAATAGCCTTTTGACCTACGTCTGCCAAATCCTGTGAGGAAACTCTGGAAAGGTGGTCTTTCAGGGCCACACCTGAGGCATTAATGGAGGGAAAGCGCCTTCCTTATACTGAGACCAACTCCATGGTATAGGGCCAGAGGAGTATTCTCATGTGTTATATTCTAACAAAGCTAGAAGTAGCAGAAAACACCTGAAATCTCAGCACTAGGGAGGCTGTGGCAGGAGGATTGCAAATTTGAGTTTGGCCTGGGCTACATAGCATAGTGTTATCTCAAAAACTCAACAGCAGCCATACAAACAACAAATAAAAATGTGGTTTCTTCTGCTGGTCCTTAGACTTGCTTGGGACCCAGGGCCTCTTCCTTCTGATCTCTCTCCCTCCTCATCTATGCCATGGCAGGACAGGCATTCCCTCTCCAGAAGCTGGCAAACCTCCTGTTTTAATAGGTTCATACAGGGACCTTCATCCACGAATAGGTGAACCATATGCTAAATCTTACCTGCATCTAACATAAGGAATTTGGATGAGGCTCTGGACTCACTGCTCTTGGATTGGTTTAAGACTTTGCGTGAGGGTGGCGATATTTTGCCTGTGAGGAGGATATACATTTGAAAATGTCAAACTCTTTATTATTTGTATTCCCAAGGCTGATATGTTGATGTCCTAACTTATTACTTCAAATATGATCTTATTTGGAAATAGGATTGTTTAAAATGGAGTTAGTTAGGAGGTCGTACTGGAGTAGGGTGGGCTTTAGCGCAGTGACTAGTGTCCCTGTAGATGGAAAACATGGACCAAGGAACACAGGGTGAACACAGTGTGAAAATGAAGCCAGAGAGTGGGCTATACATCTACATTCAAACACTGTCACAGATGTCAGAAAGTCACAGGAGGAATCAAGGGACCTGGATCTCACTGCCCTCCGACCCCTGCATCCTAGACTTTAAATGCATGGAATTGTAGGGACATATATTTCTGGGCTGAAGTCATCCTGTTTGTGGTACTTTGTTGAGGTGCTTTTAGCAAACTAATACAGATTTGACAGTGTGTAAATCGTCCTGGAAACAAAACTCCTTGCCCAAGGACTGTCTTTATCCCTGTGTTGTGTAAGGTCTTGATTTTGAGAAAAGTCTAAGATACAAAGAAAAGGAATGCAGGGTTAAAGTTTAGTTACCAAAATGTCCATGGTAACTCTGTCACACTTCTCCTTAAAGTCATGGAAGGAACAAACCCATCCTGAGACTGGGCCTTGGGACTTGACATGTTTAGGCACCCATTGTGTCTGGAATAGATTCTCCTAAAAACAAAACAGAAAGAAGCGCTTGAATGCTGTGAATTTCCGACGCTCTCTTGTTAACCGTGCTAATGTATTTTTGGCCTGCTTTCTGTCTCGATTAAGCCAAGAGTCAGGAAACAAGGCCACAGTTTCCTGGTCCCCAGTAGCTGGGGAAGCAATTAATCTACCTCTTTGAAGACAGCTGGGGTGGAGATACGGAGACTCCTTATGCTGAATATGTGAGGTTTGTGTCATGGGTTGTCACTTAACAGGTTTGTTTATTTATCATGTTTAGAGCTGGGTATGAGGAATCTTTTTTCCTTCTTTGGTGGGATATTTTTAGATGTGAGGCACAGGAGTGACGATGTGCATCCCAAAGCTTGCAGATAACTGAAGAGTAGCCATTAAATGCAGTTCTAAACAACAGTGATGTGGTTGGTCAAGGCAATCTGGACATGGCGACATTACTGATTCCTCAGAGAACGTTCTTGAATCTGATTAGGGAGCAAGGCCTCCTTGTCCTACAAAGTCTGGGGATTCCCATGACATGGTTCAGGATGCATCATCACCTAGCCTTTATGTCAGTGACATTAATACTCTCAGATGGACAACAGCTGTGGATGTGAGAGAATTTACTCAACCAAATCAAAGGCCCCTAGAGCTGGAGGGTATTGACTCTCAGAGGAGGTGTCTCCAACTGGCTCCAGGGTTTACTGTTCACCCTGACTCTTTCCCAGAAAGATCTTCTAGTCACCATAATACACATCCTAGCAAGCTCTTGCAAAGAATGAGCCTGTGTGAATCTTTGCTTCTTGAAACCCAGCTCTGCCTCAGCTCTTCGCTACGTCTCTGTGGTTGGTGAACTAATGCCAGAGTGGAGTCTTTTCCCCATAGAATGTCTGTGGTTTCCCTTGTCAGAGAAGGCAGGGAGGAGTACGGAAGGGACCGCATGAGCTGTGGAGGGTGGTCAACTGTGGTGAAAAGGGGTTCGCTATGTGTGAGGAGGACTCAGGTGTGCAATGTTCTCAGGAATGGGGGTTGCCTGTGGATTCACAGACGAGGGAGACTTCATCTCTCGTAGCTCAGTCAGGAAGCACAAGTCCTTCAAAATAGTTCAGCAGAGAAAATTTAATTTAGAGGCATGGCTACGTAAGCTGAGAAACCAGCTTAGGAGGAGATGCATCTGAGGAGATGGTGAGCCGCGTCAGAGTCGAGCGAAGCAGGAGGCCTCCATCAGCTGAAGTGTCTTTGGTGAGATTAGCCAAAGCTTAGAGAAGAGCAGGAATCAGGCCAGACTGGCTGTGGAGGAGATGGGCCTTAAGGGAGGGCCCCAGATGTGGGAGATAGAGCGACTATCCAAGATTATTAAGGCCCCTCTCCATCTCCAGTGTTCTTGGCTGGCACGAAGGTACTGGGAAGTCACATAGCTTGGGAACCTGAGAAGAGCTAAAGAGGTAAAGGTCTCAAACCTAAGAGCTGATGCCCTGGTGACCAGTACAGACACTGGGTACCTTTATCAGGAGTCTATTAGTGCCACATAGTGCTGTTGGAAGCCAGAGGGAGATGCTATCTGAAGTTACTTCAGGGCATTTGGAGGTGCAGATCTGGTACTAGGCTCTCTAGTACCACAGTGATAAATAGGATCTAGCCTTCTGCATAAGATGCGTTCTGGGGATCTTGGGCAAGGCCAGGGAGAGTTGAGGTAGGGTCATGGTTAGGGCTGTCACCCTGACTTCAGAGGTTCTTAGTTCTACTTGAGGTCAGCACAGGTAACGGCATTTCACGGTAAAATGCTATTGTGTTTCTCTTCTCTTTCTTGGTAACCATATGCCTCTTGTGGTTGGGATCAAAGATGAAAGGCACTCCGTAGTGGGAAGCAGATCCATGGGTATAGCACAGCTTGGAGAATCATGGAGAGTCAGAGCCGACAGCTATTCAGAGACAGTACATCCAGCCAGGACTCCAAGTAGCAGAACTTTCTGAGCAGTCCCATGAAAAGTGAGAAAGTTGTTTTCAGCCATGATTTGTGCCATAGGAAACGAAGCAAGGGAAATGGTCAGGTCACATCAAGATTTCTAAATGGAAGCAACCAGTTTTGGGCCCAACTTCTGGCAAAGCACTTGTGCAAATGCTGTTGGCCGGTCAGTTGAGTGCATTCCTGGGACACAGACAAAGCCCGCCCTTGCATAGTATGAGGTCATCCTTCTTGACTCACAATTGGGTCTTCCCCATTAACAGCATTGTGGGAGCTTTTCTGTGTCAAAGTGGTCTTCTAGCTGGTTACTCAACTTAAGTAGAAGGTGCTGGGAACATTTGTGAACTTGGATGAGAGGGTCACATGAACTGTGATGATGACGAATATATTCAGAGCATCACAGAATAGTCTCAGGATCATTGAAAACATCAAAGCGCCAACAGGTTGACACAGGTGCTCATTGCGTGGGATATGATTTATGGGAGATTTTGAGTTCTTCATGCTTCCTACAGTTTGATGATCCTGAAATAGTGCTGTAGTAAGTGGTCAAAGCTACTCTTCCTGGATCTCCTTGTTCCCCTCTCAGTGTCTTGCGATTCTTTGAAAGGAAGAAAAATTTTATTCTTATAGTAACATTTAAGCTACAAAGCCTAACGCCACCTCGCCACCACACTGGTGGTGTTTTTCAAACTTCAGGCCTATTTAAATCATTGCTAAAGTGGATGACTACAAATGCCACCTCAGACATGGTAACCTGGGTTGCACCGGATTTCTCAAAAGAGATGTTAAGGCTAAAAGGAAAAGGAGAGCCATTGGAACCTTGGCTGCATGTTTAGCTCCCCCAACCTGTATTTTGTTATATGGAGAGCACTGAGAAGCCTATTCTTTATCTGGCACTGTGCTGAGTCTGAGTTGTGGCTCTGAGTGACTGATTCTGACCACTGGTGGGCTCAAAAACCATTCGCTAATTATACCCTGCCCAACTAGCCCTTGGGAACGTGCTTCTGCGCTTAGAGCAGTAATTTCACTTTCTGAACACTGTTTAGTGCCGCACATGCTGTCCCTGAATGCTCCCTTGGGAGCAGGGTGAATGAGATTGGAGAGGAAAGGCAGGGGGATGAGTGCTTTGCCCATGGACAGCAGGTGAGCAGCCACACAGAACTGCTAATGCCCTGCACCTTACTGTCCAGGGAATCATAGCCTTACCCCAATGGAGGAAGTGGGCATTTGCATTCCAAGCCTATCCTCTTCTTGGAAACTCCCAGCTCTGCTGACTGAAGTTGTGTGGCTTACCCGTGGTGCTGGCTATATGGGCCTTTGAACTCTTTCAATGGTGTTTCCTCCATACCATTGCCTGTGTTAAATCTCACTGTCTACCTCCAATGTGGCTTCATCTTGCAGAACCAGGGATCTGCTCCCATTTATCCCTAACTTCCCAATGCCCCTCCTCCTCAGTTGCAGTAGCCTCCACTGTGTGTTTGACTTCTCTAGCTACCTTGAGTAAGTGGATCATAACCGTATTTGTTGCTCTGTGCCTGGCTCATTTCTCTTAGCATAATGTCCTCCTGTGTTTGGTGTTTTGGTCTTTAAAATACCATTTCCTCTTAACACCCGAGGGCTAACCCATTTAAACTCTGCAAAGGTCACCAGTGGAATTTTTCACACACACACACACACCCCCCCACAAGCCCGGAAATGTTAAAGATGAACATGTGTCTGGAAAACACCACACTGCTCACAGCGGAGCAGAACATCGCAGGGGTGAAACAGCAAGCGCACTGCCGCCTCCGCGGTGAAGAAGGGGGTCCTGTTAAGTGGCACCATCTGGGAACCTCCTGCATAGCAGGGCACGGAGCCACAGGCACGAAGCCAAGGGCAGGGGACGCTCTGCAGATGTGCCCCGCTCACATTGGTGCCAGCGGTCATGCTGCTCTCCCAGGACTGTGGCAACAGCTGCTGGTGGAGTGGGGCTGGCAGCGGCTCTGGAGGAAGCCATGTGCGGGCTCCGTGCCAGAGCTGAGGAGCAGGGGGCAGCTGTGGTGGAACCAAAGACAGGACAAGAATAGAGGGTGTCATCACCCCAGACCTCTCTGCATACCCCTCAAAGCAGTGTTGCCCCTGACATTGTCTTTGCAGCTCCCCAAATTCAGTGAACATTGAGTCTCTCTTCTTTTTTCTGTCTCCTGTTGAATAGACACTAGGCAGCCACTCACCACGGTCACATACATGATGGAACAGTGTGGGGGTGGGGCTGCCTGGGACACAGTCTTTACAAGCTTCTAGAGGTTGTTCTTTTGTCCCAGAAGCAAAGCAAATAATCTCTAAGAACCGTGACAACATCTTTTTCAAAGAAGTGTAATTTGCTGATGCCAATAACATGGATTTCCTACCCCAAAGAGCCAATGTTTTCTCGTTATTTATCAACTCTTTTACACTCTGATGACTAATGAAAAACTCTATGGCAATTTGTAACTGTGTTGGCATTGTTTGCCACCAGAAACGACACTGGAACACAGGGGCAATCAGTTACAATTGCATTCAAAGTTTGCTCTCTCCCCTGGGAGCAGATACACTCACATATCAATAGGGGTTGATAACCATTATATGTGCAGCCTTTATAAATTATCTGTGCAGAACTTGCAACCTTAACACACCACACTGCCATCCATCAGCTCATTTGGGCGTCATGAGAGGGTTTGTGATATCGCTTCGGTTGAAAAGAACGAGGCTTAGAGGGGGAGAATCTCGCCTAAGGCCATATAGCAAGTCAATTGCAGTGAAAATATAACTCTCCTGGGCCTTAAACCAGAGCTCCTTCCCCTGAGCTGTGCTTCTGAAGAGCATGTCAGAACCAGAGAAGAGATGTGAGACATGATTTTCTTTTCCCCTGCTGGGCTACGTTTCCCCTGCTTGCAGACCAGGCAACCCTGAAATGTGAAATCAGTGCTTTCTTGAAAATCAATAGGGTCATCTTATCCGGCCAAACTATATAAAATTGGCATTTAAAAATTAAGACCTTCAATTATCAGCAACTCGATATATTTCTAACTAATCGCTCTCCCTGGCTTCATGCTGGGCACAATTCCCACATAGCTGCAAACTGGCCTTTTCTTTGGTTTAATTTGGCTGGGTTCTTCACTTTCAATTTTGCTGCCCCTTGGTCTGAATCTGCCAGTGACCTCAGACCATTGTTTCAGCAGCCTCCATAACTAATTGAGCCAATTGCAGAGGCAGCTGGCCAAGCTTTGCAATTAACCCCAAACCCAGTCACTCATGGTTGTACAAATATGACTCATAGATGAATAGTTCACGAGAATTTTCAACAGGTCTAGCCTGTTCTGGTTCTGCAGGAAAAGGAATTCTATTAGTATTCTGCTGTTTATCTCACCTGAATAGTGTGTGCTGGGGAGTGGGACACTTCCGAAGCTGTTATAAGGGTCATAGGAACTCAAGACGGTACCTTGGCTGAATGCTAGGTGTGAGGTTTGGGCTATTCAGGTGACCAAAGACGTATTTATTAGCGTCATTCATTCTCACCATCCGGCAGAAGCTCTTGTCTGGCCCCACCTGCCTGGCTTCCACCATCTGGACTGAAGTCAGGGCATGCTCACCAGAAAACAGGAATGGACAAGCTCCAAGCGAGGGCTGCTTGGCAGAAGGGCTGGGGGCTGCCTAGCAGAAGGGGCTTGGCCACTACTGCAAGATGGGTAGAGTCGCCTGCTTCCTGCAGATGGTTGGGAAATGAGGACGGTGCTCTCTCTTTCTGTGTTTTCTGGTTACATGGTATTTTTGTGAACCACTCAATGTGGGGCATGAAACTATATCAAGCTGGGAGCCCTCTGGTACTGCTGCCTTGGAGAATGTCCTTGAGGTCTGTCTCAGTGATCTTGCTCTGGCAGTTGGGGGCTTGGTTTTTATTTTGCACTCTAAGCAGAGGGAATTCACAGAAGGCCTGGGCAGAAAACCCAACATCTCTCAGAAAGATAGCAGAACCCACAGGCTAATGTTGCAAAAAACAAAACAAAAAAAAAAAAAAACAAACAAAAAAAAAAAAAAAAAAAAAAAAACCTTACAGGGGTAGTTGGCCAGGGTTCTGGTGAGAATTTTGGAAAGCGTGTGGGAGGGATGCAAAAATCTTCCTGAAATCAGAGAGATGACAGAGCTGCGGGAAGCCAGCCCTGTGGAAAAAAAGAAAATCCAACCTCGAGTTGTGGCCTCTGCTGATTTCCATGGTGTAAAAATAATCCCATTGTGGCCAATTTTGAAGTGCCTTAATTTAACAACAGGCTTGCAAAATTTCTGGGTGTTTGACAATCTCTGCAGAGCACGTGCCAGCTGATTCCTAAATGTGTTATCTCAGGGACTCCGACGTTGAAACGGGGCAAGTGTACCACACAAGTTAAAAGACGAGGATTTGGGTCAGAGGTGAGTACCTCAGAGAGGCCCAGGCCCCATCCTCTCCTTCTTCAACCCATCACTGTGTGGCTCTCCCAGCCCCAAGATTGAGACCTAGGTACCCTGACTGGAAATGTGGTGCTCCCAATCAGTGCTTTGAAAGCATCCAGAGCCTGTGTCTTTCTGGAAACAACTCCAGCCTCACTGATGCTAACATCACAGTGCCTGTCATAAGAGCGGGTGTAGAACTGCCTGCTGTGGCCAGGTGGGCAAAGTAGCAAGAGGCCCACTCTGCTGCTCTCCTGGAGGGTAACTGCTGGGGGAAGGGGTGGGTCCGTCCGTGTGCAAGGAGGGTTTTACATCCCAAAGTGGTCCCAAGAATAATGTAGAACAGATGTCCACCGGAATAGGAACTCAGTTCTCCAGATAGAAAGGTGGAATCTAGCCTATGGATTGTGTGGCTTTATAGGACGATGGGATAGGCTAATACCATGAGACATTCCTGTGGTTGCAACTGGCAGAATTTAGTAGCCAATAAGGAAGTACTCTTCCAAGCATGCAAGGTGTGGGACTATATCTGCATTTTGGCCAACATGCTTTTAGAATATTTTAAAATTTTATACGTGCAGATGTCTTGCACTGTTGGGACTAATGAGTCCTGGCCTTCAGCTGCTCTTTCCTCGTAGAACCTTCTAATTGAAGTTATTAGAAGCTGTGCCTAGTTTAGAGGATCAGAGGATGGGATTTTCACCTGTTGGCCATTGACTGCAGTGTATTTAAGCCTCCATGGTGCTATTAAAGAAGGGCTTTTGGTACCAATGATTGAAGGTCTGCATGTCGGTCTGTCTCCGCGTGTGTATTCTCAACCTCCAGCCCCTTTCTCAAAGCTCGCGAACTGGGGCCTAGCACATAGAGCGCAGACCGGGGCTGCGGTGCACGGCTTTGCACAGCATATGTCTGTGCGCTCCATAAGTACGGTGCCCAAAGAGGTCAGAAGAGGGCATCAGATTCCCCTGGAGCTAGAGTTAGAGAAGGTGGTGAGCTGCAGGGTGAGTGCTGGGGCTCCCACCAGGTCCTCTGGAAGAAGAGTAAGTGCTCGCAACTGCCAAGCTGTCTCTCCAGTCCCCATCCTACACTTCGAAATCTGGACCTCGGATTCCTTATGTGCAAAAAATGAATGGCAAAAATAAACTAGTCTTGTGCCCGATTTTGTTGGCTGTGCTTCCAGGGTGCCCATGGCTTTCACTTCTCCACACTGTTCTGTGAGAGTCCCTGTTCCTTTACCATTTACCTACTGTTTTTCATACTTCAGGGACATTTCATGTTCCACTGAACATCATTATTTAGCTGATATATATATATATATATATATATATATATATATATATATATATATATATATATATGTGTGTGTGTGTGTGTGTGTGTGTGTGTGTGTGTGTGTGTTTATATATATAAACTTAGGGAGACCATAGATTGTACTAGGGGTTTATTGGGAGGTTTCTTCGAGATTCCTGTTGTTCTAGGCTGTATGGTCTACCAGAGAAGAGGAATCATGGGGTCCCAAAGCTAGTTCCAAATCTGTTCTCCCCAAAGAGTACTGCATTGCCTCCGATGTTGAAAGGTTGCTGTGGTAAGGTACCATAAGCCAGGTAGCTCAGAACAACAGATACTTATTATTTATTTAGAGGCTGGAAGTCCAACTTCAAGGATTGTAGGGCCCTGCTTTCTTCCTGGCATTGCTAGGAGTCCCCAGGGCTCATTGGAGTGTAGCAGTATCATTCCACCCTCTGTCTGTCTCTGCTCACTGCCCCTTGGGCTCCTCCTTTATGTTTCTGTCTCTTTACTCTTATAGGGACAGTAATCATATTGGGTTTGGGTTCTGGGTAAGTGAGTTTTGGCTTTATCTGAACTTGATATGTATAAAGACCTTGTTTCCAAATATGGTTAAAATCACAGGTAAAGGGCTTTGAACATAGGTTTTGCGGGACAGTATTTAGCCCACAACAAAGAACTGTGAACATTCCATCAAACCGGAATTCCAGTCAATACATTTTGGGAAATGGTGTCTCAGACACTTAATATGTAATTGGGATTTACTAATTAGGTTAAGTTTAGATACCTTAGCTAAAATGCTTGGGACTAGAAGTGTTTCAGAGTTCTTATATTTGAAAACTTTTGGATAGTTGGAGCACTGATAGCTCGCCCAGAGGACCTGGTTTTGATTTCCAGCACTCACACATGGCCACTCACAATCATCTGTAACTCCTGCCCCAGCAGCTCCAATGGTTCCCTCTGGCTTCTATAGGCACTGCACACATATGGTACACATACATGCATGATGGCAAAATGCCCATACACATAAAAACACATAAATAAATATCATTTGAAATCATAAACATTTTTGAATATTTGTGTGCTTATAATGAGATTTCTTGAGGGAGGGACCCAGTACAAACACAAAGCATTCACGTTTCGTCTGTATCTTTTACCCAGAGCCTACAGGTTATTCTATACAATACTTTTCAGTGTGCTTGCATTCTGATTGTGACCAGCCCGATATGAACATTTCTCTCCATTGTGTCATATTGGTGCCTCCAAAATTTCAGATTTTGGAGCATTTTAGATATCAGAGGTTTGGATTAGTGGTATTGCAAACCATTACGTCAACATTTCTTTTCCTGTTGTCAAAGGTGTTTGGTTTTAGAGGAGAAGAAAATAGGATTTGTACTAATCTTTAAAAGCAGCATTTCTTCACTGTGAAGGAAGAAGCCATGGAAATATTGAGAGCACACGTGGCTTTGTCTCACGGTGTTAATGAGGAAACACAAAGTCGCCGTAGCACGAAACTGTCTTTCTGTCTCAGCAGGTGTGCTCCAGCATCACTAACCTCCTTCGCAGTCCTCTGTGTGTGTTTTTTTTACACATTTGAAAATCATATTCTGAAGAAGAGTCAGGCCACAACAGTCCAGGTGCCTGTCCATAACTCCAAAAGGGAAAGAACCGCTGTTCCCAGTTATGGGCCCCTAGGGCTAAAAACCCCAGCTTCCTGGGGCACAGTTTACCTGACAGGGGCATGATCAGTTTCTCCATTTTTACAATTAGAATATAATCAATAAATAAATCAAAACACAGATACAGTTATGTGTCACGTAATGACAAGGACACATCCTGAGAAATGCACCCTTGGCAACCTGGTAGCTGTGTGAACATCGTAGATTTCATGCACACAGGCAAAGACAGCATGACATATGTAGGCAATAAGTACCAACATATGAGAACACAGTAGGAAAGGAGATCTATCATCGACTAAAATGTCTCAAGTAACAGGTTAGCATTATAAAATACTTCGCTTCTAAGTGATGTGCTCAATCAGGCAAAATGTTGCCATAAGTTTCATATAGGCACAATGAGTTATCTGCTATAATAAAATGATCAATGGCCACTTTGTATTCTTTATCAGTGAGCCTCAGTATCAAACAAAGCTGTGTCTATCAAGGAGGGTAAGATTTGGCAACTCTGTGTGCCGGTGAGTAGATGAATGATTTGCTAGAAAATACATGCCTCTTTGAAGATGTTTACATGTACCAAGAAGTTTAATGTATTATTTAAAACAGGGTTTCCCTGAGACTGAGGGGATTTCCCGGATACACAGCTTGCCCTGGAATAACCATGACGTCCTGAGAAAGTCTGGATGGTTTGGGCACCTGGTTTAAATCTCTCAGGTTTGTGAACGATTACAGTGGAACTCACAGTACCCAAGGGCTCCACAGCAAGCACAGCCTTCCTAAGAGCCATTTGATCTCTTGAAAGTTCCACCCTCGCTGGCCACTGAACTGGCACAGCAGCGGGTACCTACCTTGATCTCCTGAACCCCATATTCCCACTTGTTAAAGAGGCGACTCCGTGAGTATACCGCCTCTCTTGGTGTAGGTGGCATTTCTGATGAGATGGGGACACACATGTTATGACCTAAAAACACATCGAATGATCATAGCCACAGAAGGAAGCTGAGTCTCCTGTGAGCGTACATTCATCGCATTGTCTTGTATGACTATAATACAACTGTCCATTAGTTTCTTCCCCATGGAAACAAAGCCAATGCCTCCTTTGCTAACTGTCCAGCCAGGTCATAGGAAGCAGGTCTGAACAACCCATAGCAACCCATTTGTCCTCCTTCCTCAGTGTCTCCCTGTGTCCTTGTCCTATGTCTACTCTTCGGCCATGCTCTCCTTCACATGCCCCATTCTCTAGGCATGACTTTGCTTCCACTTTATCTCAATGTTCATAAGTAGGCAGTTCTCCCAGGGCAGGGTTCTCCATCCTCAACTGCTCACTGGAATCACTTGGGGGAAACCGTTTATTGTCCCAATGCAGGGATCCAATGCAGGGATCCACCTATGATAACATCAAAATCTCTGTGAGGCCTAGCTAGCAGGGTTTTATACACTCATTAATTATAACGTGCACCTCAGAAAGACCACTGTGTTGCCTGAAAGTTAATCTAAAAAATGAGTCAGTGATTGACTCTATTGTCTCACTGAGGGAAACTCTTGCTGCATCGTACTCATCTATCTCACATCTTCCCCAAGAAGAGCTTTGATACATGGGTAGCTGGTGCAGGACAATTGTCTATATTCTGTCAATTATGTTTTAAATAAACGCTGATTGGCCAGTAGCCAGGCAGGAAGTATAGATGGGACAACCAGACAGGAAGTAGAGGTGGGTCAATGAGAACAGGAGAATTATGGGAAGGAAGAAGCCCATTCCTCCCCAGTCCTGTCCCAACCACAGAAGAAGGAAGATGTGATTGCCCTCCTAAAAGAGGTACTGAGCCATATGGCTAATATAGATAAAAATAATGGGTTAATATAAGTTATAAGAGTTAATAAAAAGCCTGAGCTAACAGGCCAATCAGTTTATCATTAATATAGACTTCTGTGTGATTTCTTTGGGGCTAAATGGATGTGGGACCTGGTGGGAGGACAGAAACCAGGCAGGACAGAAAACCCCAACAATAGGTGGCCAGTGTTGTTCCAGATTACATGGGTTATTAAATGAAAATTACAACAAAAGTTATGGGATGTCTCCCTATAAGTTATTGGTCATGTAGGCAAATGATTACCATTGCTCTCAATTACCAGCAATCACTACATTTTAGGATCCTATTGCTGAAGATACCACCCGCTTTGGCTGGAGGACAGAAAGAAATCAATCTCAAACCTCCTCCCTGCTGGTAAGCTTCAGTAGTACCAGAAGGTGCTGCATAGGCTGCTAGCAGATAAAAGGCATCAAATAGTCTTACCCAACACTGCAAACTGCATGCTGTAATACTCACCTGCTAGGTATGCCCACTCATGCACTGGCAGCACAACTGCTGATGTGGTAACTAAGCACTTTCTGCTTAGCTTTGAGGCCTGCTTCACAGAAAGAGATTTCATGCCTGGTATTTTAATCATCACCAAAAGCCAATGGCTTAGAGGTCATTGGGCCTAGGGTAAAACCTGTTTTTGTTATTTTGCTAATTGGTCCTGCTGTCAGTGCCTCTGAATGTCTGAGTTTATACCCATAGACCTGGACTGTTGTCATTTTTGGTCAGAGAAGTTTCTTTTTGCAGTGGGCAAGTAGTACATGCAGAGATGCATAACCGAGCGTAAGAGGCTGAGGGTATGCCCACGGATAGGATTCCCATGCTCCAATGGATGGCCTGACACCCATGTACACATAGCAGCACTTCGTAGATTATTTTTTAAAAACATGAAACTGGAATGGAGATGTATTGAGTGGTTTATGAGGAAACAGGTGAGGAGTTGGGGGGGGGATATGGTCTTATTTTATTGGATAGATGTTTAAGCCCACACTCTTGGCTCCATCCATCTTGAGTGTCCTTTGAAGGTGTAGCTACTCCCAACTGCCCTTGAGAACTCTGAAGATCAGGTAGGTTCCCAGGAGCACAGGGGAAAAGAGCTGTATTTGAAATGGAAGCCAGATTCACTTTCTCCCAAGCTCAATGCAATGCCTACAAATGAACATGGAGACCTCCTGGAAGAGACCATGATACTCTTGCCAGGCTATAGCCAAGGGGATACCTTCCGCCTATCTCAGAATCCTGCTGTTTTAGGCTGGGGCTTCTTGAGGTGAGAGAGGAAAGGAGACTTTCCTACCTCCTCTTCATCTCAGAGTACAGCCTCCACACTCTGTACATCCTCAGGGATAATGCTGGATAAAACTTGAGGCTCACAATCGTGTAGCCCATAAGAGCAGGCCACTCCCAAGATCCTTTGCATTGCAGGTTTGTGCATTCTGCAGCCTAAACTTCCCATCTAGGCTGACCAGGCACTCACATCTACCCTGCTTAGAACACAGGATTTTTCTAAGAGGGCACTGACCTGCAGTAAGGCCCCAAGTTGTTGAGTCTCATACAGGTCATGTCGCGACACAATTGGCAAAGCTCTGCAGAAAAGAACCCCATGTTGAGTTTACTCATCTTCTCAGATCCCCAAAGTTCTTACCTTTGAAGGACCTTTTCTTTGTCACACAGTTATATTCTCAGAAGCTCCCTTGCCAAGTATTTATAGTTTATGAAGGTTCATCCATGTGCCCATCATCTAAAATTATCCTCTTTGGGGCTTTTTGATGGAGCTTGGAAGTGCTCTCAGGTCTGGCTCTGGGACAAATTGTTTCCTCTCCTGAGTATCTGTGCTCTTGTTAATGAAATGAAGATTTTAATCTTTTTACATATTTTTACAGAAACTTGCTGGGATCATTTGAGTTAGTAGATAAGAAACTGATGTTTGTACAGAAAAGCCTGTTTGATGACATAGAAGCTCACTTCATTACTGCAGCTAGAGAAGACATGTGTTAGTCTGTTTTCCAGCCTGTCAGCTCACTGAGAACAAAGGGTACTACCAGCATGCCAGCTAGAAGAGAGGCAGTCCATGGAAGTAAGGTGGAACTAGGTTGCGGGTGCCGGAAGCTCGTGATATCCTGAGGATGCCCCTGAAGAAGATAGTCAAATTAAAGAGGAAAGAAAATTAAATGGGAGTAGAAGATAGCATCATTTGTCATTAACTTTATCAGGGGCCATTTTAGTTTACCACTGGCAGAAGATGAAGAAGCAGCAAACCACATATAAGCCAGTGTGTGTGTGTGTGTGTGTGTGTGTGTGTGTGTGTGTGTGTGTGTGTGTTAAGGCTCAGCAGAAATGGACCACTAAGGAAATATGGTTTTGACCAGTGGGTAGGGAAAGTGCCTCAGGAGACACTGAGGGAGAACAAAGAAAGAGGCTGTGTGCACTGGAGCCTCCTTGGGTGGACTGGCTGGGTGGCAGCAGGAAACCTAGGGTGAGTTTGAAGTGTGGTGACAAGAGAGCCAGGAGGACGTTGATAAGGTCCAACCCTCAGGCTGCATGAAATCAGCCCGGGAGGGGGCCCTAAACACTTTGTTCTTTGGAGGTCATCTTTCCTTTCTCAGTGCAGGGGTTAGAGACTTGCTGCTACAGGCAACTCTTCTGCAGGGGATGTTCTATACCTGTACACTGTTTTCTCCCCACTATGTAGCCAATATAAGTCCACATCACTTCCCTGGGCCACTTCACTCTCTGGTAAATGGATGAGGTTGGCTTGCTAACCTCTAACATCTCTCTCATTTTAGGCTGGGATTGATTTACAACCCAAACTAGTTTCTACATATATACAGCATATATGCATACATGGCTGGATTCTGGGGAACAGAGACTTATAAATGTTTTGAGATCTTAGTACAGTCATATAAGAAACAGTGTTTGAGTATAACATTTCTAAAAATTTAAACAGAATTATTATAAAATCTGACAGTTCTACTTCTGGGTATCACACACACACACACACACACACACACTCAAGGCAGGACTCAGTCTGAAAATTGCATAGTCTTGGTCACAACAGCTTCATTCAGTAGTGAGGGATAAACTTTTCTGAGAGAGATGAGCAGATATTTATCTACTCTAGACAGGGGATAAACGACAGACCGAACAAACAGTTCTACTCAACTTTATCTTTGGAGAGACTATGGTTGATGCATTTGCCACTTGCAACTCATGGGCGAGCGCACTACTGCAAGACAAAAACAACTCTTCCCTCTCTATTCATCATTAGCTGTATATAAATCCTTGGGGAGGGGTCGGGCCTTATCCCATTCCCTTCTCCATGACAAAACATTGATGGGTCCAATTTTGTACAGGTCTCCTTCTAATAATTACAGTTTCAGACAATTCTAAAGGACAGTGGCCTTGCCATCCCTGGAGGACAGTGCTCCACAGTAGATGAGAGTAATCCATGTATCCATCAACCGAGGGATGGGTAAAGAAAATGGAATGTGTGCACACAACAGCATGTGCAGCCTTAAGAAAGAAGACACTCTGACGTGTCATAGCATTGACCATCCTTGAAAACTTCATTCCACGCAAAATAAGTCACATGCCAAAGGACAAATACCGACTGGCTTAACTTCTGTGAATTCTCAGATTTCTAGAGGCAAGAAATAGAATGGAGGTGCATGGGGCAGGGAGAAGAATGGGAAGTTACTGTTTAAAGGGCACAGAGTTTCATCTTGGAGAGACAAAAACGTTCTGGGTGGCGGCAATGGCTATTAAATGATGTGAATACATCATTTAAGTGTAGATTTAAAAAATTGAGATGGTAAATTTTATGTTATGTATATTGGTGCCAGGTTTGTGATACTCACCTTCAATTTGTTGGTCAAGGGTTCCAGAGCCTTTTCAAACAACACAAGCTCTTGATAGTGTGCCAGAAATTGATGGTCACAGGACATGAAAAAACCAAGATAACACTGCCCTGGAAGCATTTTCCCAGCTGTCTGGGAAAATAGTGTTACAAGGAACTATGCAGGCTGCTGTGGGAGAAAAGTAATCAACAGTCTTATCCATCTGAGAGCTACAGTGACAACCAGCTTAGTTAGGGCAATAGTGGCAGGAATGTTACGGGGGTAACCAACTGCCTTCTGATTGGCTTTATGAGCCACTCAAGAACTCATACCTGCTATGGTTAATTACATCAAAAATTTGTGATAAATCAGATGCCTTATAAGAGAACCTTTTATCATTAATGTTGCTAAATGGACACAGTATCAAATTGCTCTCTAAATATCTTTATACACAGAGTAATGTAGCTCTCGACCTTTATCAGAGAAGTTTCTTTTTGTAGGAGATAGTGCTTAATATAGAGACCCACAGTTGGTGAAACTGCAGAGAACAAGAGAGTACGGACAGCTCTACTCTAAATAAGACACCCGAATCATAATGCATGCCCACTCCCATCACAAGGATCATTATAGAAAATGCATGCCCACTCCCATCACAAGGATCATTATAGAAAAGGAGGCAGAAAGACTGTGAGGGACAGAGGCTGTGGAGGACTACTCAAAGTCATTTTTTTTCTCCAGACATGAAAGGCCTATTGTACATATGCATGCATAATGGATGTGGCTATATGCATAAAACCTGCTTAAGATCAAGTCAGAAAAAATTCCAATATGGATAGGAAAGGGGACTTAAAACACTCTATTTCTAGCTGAAGCTATTGGTAGTTGTGGCCCTAGGTAGGTTTCCCACACAGCTGTGGATGGTCCTACACCAATATGCATGTGGCCAGCACCCACCTAGACTCAGCGGTTAGAAGAAAAGAGTATATGAAGTTAGGACGGAGGTATGATGGTGGGATCTAGAAGGAGTTGGGGAGGCAATAGGGATGGATTTGATCAGGACGCATTGCATATGTGCATGAAATTATCAAAGAATAAATTAAAATATGCTCAAAAAACAAACATTGGAACTTTTATAGATACCACTATTTTAAATTTGGTCCAAAAAATAAGGCTGATAAAGCATTATTTGTGGTAGCTTGTGACTTTTATATGAATAAAGTCAATCATTAAATACTCCACCTAAATATTAAACTGAGAAATTGTTAAACATGGTTCTTCTTCAGTTTAGCTCAAAACATCTAAGTGTATTCGCTCAATGTTTTACCATTTCTCTGTGTGTTTAGGCTTGCCAAGTAGACTTAACCATGACTTCCCATGCACAATTTTAGAACAAGTAAGTCAGATGTGGTGGTGCACAACTTTAATCCCAGAATTTGAGAGGTTAAGACTGGAGGCTCAAATATTCAAAGCTACCCTAGGCTATGCAGGCAGGACCCATTTAGAAAAAGAAAAAAGCTGATAAAAAGATGTATCTCTTGGAGATGTCTACCTTGCAGGTTGTGGGGGAGGGTGAATTTGCTGTTGGGAAGGTCACTGGGGGTTTCTGGGTACTAGCAATGAGCTGCGACAGAAGGCTACAGAGGTCATTTTCTAATTACTCATTGAGATCTTTCTATCTAGTGTTCATGTGAATGTATGTCAACTGAATTGGAATAATTCTCGCCCAACATGAGAAGAGAAATACATAGTTGTGCCTGTGAGTAGCTTCCTCCTGCCTGGGTCCCTAAGAGCCTTGCAGGGTGTTTTCTGGGGTTCCTGGGGGTAATAGTTAATCTACAAACAGTAAGGAACCGGTCAGATGAAAAGAGGGAGTGTCTGGATAGCATGATAAAAATAAAATATCGATATATTAAGGCCAAGAATAGAAGTTCTGAGAAGTTATAATAGCAATTCTTCTTCATTTCCCATTGTTTATTTCCTAAACCGCAATGTGACAAATATTATGCATTTTCTCCTCTTCTGGGTGACAGTTTGGTTCAGTTATTTCTCTGGCCCAGTCTTTGCTTTTGGGAGAAAATGAACATTTTCTAGGTATTTGTGGGTGTAATTTGAATGAAGGCAGAGAAAGAAATTGGATTCAGAAATAATCTTATTGCAATATATAGAGCATAATATAAGAAAGTATACTCACAAAACATCCAAGTAGCCTATTTCCAAAATGATTCCAGGAAACCTGGAAAAACTCCCACAGAAATCTGAACTGCTTGCAGAAGAAAGACCAAAGGACTCTGCTCTGGGAATGCAAGGGGCAAAATGGATGTTGACCCTCTTGTGGAAAAGGCCCAACAATGGAAGTGTGGATCTGGCCGAGGCTAGACTGAAGGATCTAGTCTAGCTTTCCTCAGGCTCTAGAAGACAAGCAGAAGGAGAGTTTTGTTACCACTGCAAGCAACAGGATTGTTGACCATCTTCACTCTGAACAAAAGGAGTAGAGGAGACAACCCACAGCCCTTCCCACTGTGGTCTGATCCTTAAGACAGGGGCGAACCGAGTCAGGCACACTGTTGGTGTGTGAAACTGGACTCACTGAAGAAAAGGATCTATCTGTTGGGCCTGGCCTCACAGCACTGATGTGGGTGGTCCCAGGATGAGGTGCTGCTCACAATTTCCCAGGTATTATTGATATTACTGGTTCAGGACCACAGTGAGCAGACAGGAAGCCGGTCTCCTGACTTCTACTCCCACAACCAGCCTTGATATTGCCAGACTGTGGAATTCATGCTTGCTCCCTTACTGTCTCCAGGCCCAGGTGTCTCTAAATAGGAGGGATGGGCAGAGGAGAATCTTACTTCTTTGCCTGAGTCCTGGAGATCCCTAAAAAGCTTTAAAAGGGAGAAATGAAAGACATCATTATGATCCATTATGACCTTTGTTTACTCATTCCTGGCTTGCTTACTTAATGACTCCCTAGGTCCAGGTTCAACAGATTAGGACCCATTGGGCAACTGGGTCTCTTATCAGTCTTGTAAATAAACTGGAACCCAGCCAGGCTTGCTCATAAACATGCTGTATGTGGCCACTTTTGCATTCCAGCGAGCAAGCTGAACAGTCTTGACACGTGGCCTGGACGTGTCAAAATATCTGCTGTCTGGCCATTTGCAGACACATTTGATGACACCCACCGAAGAGCGCCAGCTCCTGCACTGGCCACACCGGGGAGGTACTACCACATTTATAACAACGTTATTGGTCTTCACATTTACAACGTAGTAGGGAAAAAGCCATGCACATGAAAATGTCAGTGGAAGCTGCCAGCTTCCTGCCTCCGTGTGGCATCCTCCCCAATACCCAAAGTCTTTTTTGCCATCAACATCCCCTCCAATGAGCTGGCATCGAATCCTATGCTGGGTTCTGCTCTCAGCGTTACCTACACTAATCCATTTAATCTTCACAACACTCTTTGGAGGTAGGAATTATTTCTCCTTTGTTCCAGGTTGAAGGGCTTACGTGACACACATTCCTGAGGTCACGTGGCTTGTGACTATCTGCTACGCCAGGCGCTGAGCCAAGTACTTTGACACATATGCTCTCAAGTGCAGACCTCACAGTAGTAACCACGTGTTGCTACCCTGCTCACTGCGCAGTTTAAGAGAAGGCTGCTTTGGAGGGTGAAGTGACTTGCCAGCAGTCAGCAGGGGCAGAGCCAGGGCTCTGTGCTGCTTGCTACGGGTTTCAATGCTCTTACTCAAGCGCCCAGCCTTCTACAGCCTAATAGCGGCTGTCACCTTGTGCTAACAGTGCATTCCTCAATTCTGGCTGGCTTGGCTGAATCTTAGCACTGACTGGTGAGCCTATGGAAAGGACCTACTTTCTTCCCCCAGCAACCAGGGACAACCCCTCCACTACATTTCTGTCAATATGTGTACATTGGATTAAATTATTCCCAACATCCAATGGAGTCCAAGGAGCTTTGGGATTCAGTGAGTGAGACCTTCTCAGGGATTTGCTATAGCTTGGAATCAGTAGCGTCCCTCAAAGGCCCTAGTGGTGCAGGTTAACTTTGAAGGCCTTGCGGTTATTTAGAAGTGGTAGGATCTTTTGAGTAGAATCTAGAGGTAGGAAATCATGTCACAAGGGGAGTCCTTGAAGAACCCTTGTTCCTTTTTTCCGTGTATCTGGCTGCCAGGAGGCAAATGGGCCTCGTCCCCTGACATTCCTGCCGTGGTTGACTGTGTTTCCACCGGTTAGACTAAGAGCTACAGGTTGCCGTGAACTGAATCTTGAAACCATGAGTCAAAGTAAACCTGGTCTCCTTTAGAGTTGACTTATCTTGGCATTTGCTACACAGATAGAAATATGGCTAAGCTGGGATTACTTCAGACAGGGAAATGAGGGAAGCCTTCCTGAAATGAGAGAAATCCAAGCTAAGCTAAGCTTGAAGAACAAACAACTTAGACATAGCATTGAATTTGAGAAAGAAGGCTGTGAAAACAGAAGACAGCAAGGATGAAGCACATTTGGTGAGTGTGTGTGGGATGTTGGCTTGACTGTGGGAGATGAAGGGGAGAGCACTGAATGAGGCCCCCACCTGCCTGCACCAGGGACAGAGTATTTTGTTTCTGCAGCCATGAGGCAGATGGGTAACTTTGGAATAGAGATGTGCCTAGTAGGTCAAAGATTGCTCTCCAGCCGTTCATAGACTGGGTTGCACAAAAGATTGTTAAAGACTGGTATGGGAGGTCTAGGCAGAAGGTTGAGAGCTGGACAAGCAGAGATGGTGGAGTGAATTAAAGATACAGGGCATCTCAGCCCAAAGGAGTATTAAAAAAACAGGTGTTGGCTGCTGAGCAGAGGGAGGGTTGCAGGTGGTAGCACAGGAGCCAGACTTCCCAGATCCAAGGACAGGAACAAGGAGTTGCCATCCACGGAAAAGACTGGGAACCATAGTGAGTGATGAGATCTTTTCCCCTGGATGGTTTTGAGATGTAGGTGGGAGATCTAGGTGGAACCCACAGCTAGCCAAAAACTGGAGTCTAAGCATGAGGGTGGGGCTGGAGCAATACTTCAGGAGACAAAGGCCGGAGAGGGAGCCCAGGACACGGTCCAAAGGGGAGGAGTGTAGAAGAGGTGACTGATGAGGAAGACAGAAAACAAGGCTGCCACGAAGCATGAAAAGGATCCCACGAAGTATCACACTGGAGACACAGAAACTGGGTATGGGTTCTGTCCTCTCAACTCTACAATTCCCACAGTTGCGGGCACTTTTCTTCCCCTATGCCAGGCCTCTGTTTCTCAAGGGAACCTCTCATTGTTACTTTTAAGAGGATCTAGAAATTTCACTTGCTTGTTAAACAAGCTTCCGCTATACGCTCTGTCTTTGCTGTAGGTTGTAATTAAAACCTGTAAAAGATGAGGGGGAAATGTATGCCAGCATGCATGACTAGAATTCTTCATGAATAATGATCATGGAGAACCACACAGAGTCTTTAAAATGTTCTACTCTGCTAAGTGTGCTCCAAGCATGGCTTCATTAATGTTCATTGACCTGACACACTACTGTCATCTTCCCACTGGACAGAGAGGACATGGTACTGGAGAAGATGAGACGCCCAAAACTAGCAGGTAGCAAATGCTGGATGGAGTCTCTCAGGCTCATCCCAAAGTCCTTGATTTGACCTAGTGTGTTATTCTGAGAAAGAAGAAATGAAGGAGGAAAGAGGGCCATATAGGCAAGAGGAGTCTGAGAGAACTTTACAATTTGTTCAAAGTGTTATTTACCAGGGATGCCTTGAGAGGACAGAAGAGGTCCGTGTCCTGGGGATGAAGGGGAGTTTGGAGTCTCCTAAGCAGCCCACACGTTCTATACTCTCCCTATCTAAAGATGCACAGGCGTTCCTGCCAAGAAGACATCAAATATATTGAAAATTGTACCTCCCAAAGCAAGTCTGGACCTCCAGATACCAGAAGGTAGGCAGAGAACCAGTGGAGGTCTCCTTCCCTCTGCAGAGTGGGAGCTGGCCTCTAGGGCAGGGCTAGCATTCTTTCACTGATGAATGGGAAAGGTCATTTACAAAGACTTATCAAGAAGTATGAGGGATCAGAAGGACAGGGAGAGAGGCGACTTTGGAAATCACAGGTTAGCTCTCCTGATTTCATTCTTATGAAAGGACTGGTGTTATGGTGAAACACTTACTAGTATGGAAGGATGCTTTGTTAGTGCCTATTGAAGCCTCTAATGTCCATTGTCACTGCTGTCCTGTAGTCCTCAGAAACAAGCAGCACGTGTATGTGCAAGTATTTGTGGGCAGATGCAGGGTGAGATTAGCACATCCTCCCGGGCCTAGGAGCATCCTGGACCCAGCATGGAGCCAGTTGAGAAGCTGGAGGAGCTGGTAGGGAAGAAAATGATCACATAGTCTTGTCTGAGCATGTTCGTAGGGATGAGAGCTAGAGCTCCATTGTCACAGCCTGGGATCCCCTCTCACCTGGCTAGGCCTTCAGCTTCAGTGACTTGTCTTTGCCGCTTATTTGCAGCAGGTATGTGACAGCCTGGTCTAGGGGCTGTGGCAGAGATGTGGAAGAGTGCTTGTACCTGACGCTTACTTAGTAAGATGGTTTGTCATCAGAAAGGCAACTTCCCTTAACACACACACTCTAGCGCAGCGACTAGAGAAGCCAGTGAGACAATGTGTTCAGGATTTAGCATGACACTTGATGTATAAACCTAAGTGACAACTCTGAGCACTTGCAGCAGAGACGGAGCTGGAATCTTGAGTCACAGTCCCCTCCTCCTCATCACACATCCTCCCTGCCATGCTGTCATCCTCTGGGCTCCCTGAACCTCTTGAGACAGCTTCGACCTTACATCTCACCCTGTGCACTGTCAAAGGAAGACAGATAACAGGTAGGATCACTGGCAAGAGATGGAGGGGTAAGCTGAGGCTGCAAGGGGCTCCCCAGGCTTTATCTGCAGGGCAGAGCAACACAGCTTATGTTTTACAGCTCAGAGCTTCGGGGACAGTGATTGGCTTACAGTGGTTGCCCTCTTGGAAAGTCAGCAAGAGTGGAGGGGGCTGGAATTCCTACCATGCTCCCACCGTCCCTGGGAGCCGAAATGGAAGCAGTGGCAACTAGAAAATCCTTGGCAGTGGTGGGAGGCAGGCCTGGGTCACAGCCTGTGGTCAACTAGACAACCTGGGAAGCTTTGGGGAAAGTTACTTTAGCAGTTTAAAGTGAAAACAATTACATTTCTTTTTCTATTTATGTATTTGTGTGTGTGTGTGTGTGTGTGTGTGTGTGTGTGTGTGTGTGTGTGCAGAAGGTGAGGAAACAATTTGTGGAGCTGTTTCTCTCCTCCCACCCTATGGGGCCCATGGTTGACCCTGTCAGCCTTGGCAATGAGCACTTTTATGTGCTGAGCCATCTTGAAGGCCCCATTTTGCCTTTTGCAGCCCAGTGTTCTACTCTTCAGAAGAGGGGTGAACGGTAACTGGAGCATGGCTGTAAAGCAATGCATTGGGCAGCATGTGCAGGATGTCTTCAGTGTGGACCAGCGCTGGAGCAGGACAGGCAAGAATATGTGGTCTCTCATGACTCCCCTCCCACTGTACACTAGGGGGACTGTACGGAATACAGAGCTTGCAGTGCATGGAAGATGCTGTTTGGAACTTAATTTGGGTTCATTAGGGGATTTGTGGGTGTATGGAAATGAGAGTCCTTTGCAGGCTTCTATGAATCAGAAAACCTCAGCAAAGAAGATGCGGCTTAATCTAACCTTGAAAGATAGACTGGTCTTGGAGGAGGAGAGGAAATCATGGGAGAGTAGTCAGTTGACAGATGCCCAGATGAAGGAACTTGGAGCGTTGTCTGTGGTCAATGAGGGAACAGAGGGGTTGCTCTCATGGGTTTAGAGGAGCTGCTGGGCCCCATCCTTCCTCTGTGTACTTTTCACTCTCACTGAAATAGCTCACTGCCATCTTCATCCGTGTTAAATCTAGGGCCGTGTGCATGTGAGATAGTACTCTACCACTGAGCCACGCATCCAGACCTACAATTAAAATATAGTATTTAAAATTATTTGTCCACTGAATTCATAGATATAGAACCTGCGGATAAAGAAGGTAGACTGCATTTGTGTATTATAAGAATGGGTGAATGAGAGAATAAGTAGATGTATTGGGAAGGCAGGTTACAGCCACACTGTAGAAGGCCTTGGGTCAGAACTGAGGAGCCATTGGGTAGTTTCATTGTGGACACATCCCTCCGAAGAGAACGTTTTAGGGAAGAGAAGCCTTATGCAGGATAGGTTGCAGTATGTAGGACTTGGAGAGAGAGTGGGTTGGGTAAGACTCACAAGGAGGTAACAGGGGTCCTGGAGGCATGCAAGGGTGAGACTGTAGACAACCTATGGCATGGGAGAGAGAAGGAACAGCTAGGAGATGGACCAAGTAAGCACTCTCCAGTATGCTCACCCTGTCGCCTCTTCAGATGGTTCTGATGTTCTTAGAGGCCAAAAGCTTCCTTCTGGAATAACTATAGTAAGAGTCAAAAAGTGATTCCAAACAAGTAAGAGGAGAGGAAAAACCACAATGCTTCACAGTTTTGCTTGCCTGGCCTCACTGCGGAAAGATGATGGAAGCAGGAGTGGGAGTGGAGGGGGTTGGGGGAGTGGGGGGGTGTAGGGCAGTGGTCAGGGAACACAGTACATTCTTAATCTGGAAGGGCTGGGACAGTGGCCACCTGAGCACACCACCACTAAATTCTCCTTTTGGAGAGGGTAGTACTCTTGATTTTTCTACTATGTAGCGTGGGAGGGAGGAGGGAAAAGGGTTATTAACTTATTTTCTGCCCAGTTAAAAATATTGACTGCTTAGGCTCATTGAAGCAGACAGTGTTCTGAAGACTTTAATAGATTCCTCCCTGGGGACAAGCCTTCACAGAGAATGTATCCTTAGGGATATTCCTGCAAGAACAGGGCCTGAGTGGGCAGTGTAAAGACTTTGTAGGCATGCGCACATCTTCTGCAGATAAAAGGTCTTTATACCGGCTTCTGTTTTGCTGGATTGGAAACTGAGGTAATGAGAGATCAATGGTTTGGAAATACCTACCTGCAAGGACAGAGACACTCAAAGGAAGCATGAAATCTCCCGTTATCATCTCAGAAAGTCAATCCAAAAGGATGGGAATTAACAACCAGAGTTTCTAGCCCTGGAACCCACACACACCATTTTTGCTCTACCTTTGTTTGATTTTGGTTGTGACTCGTCACACAACTTTGCAGATGAAATGGGATTGTTAGCTTGCTTATTTTCACTGGGATGAGGGTGAGGCTAGTTTTCTCTCCTCAGCCAAGCTTGAGGACAGAAGAACCCAAAGGGAGTAAGAGGTAGGTTAACCACAGAGAGGAGGAAAAGGTCATGGTCAGTGCAGGAAGAGGAGAAAAATGCCTCATGCTAATTCTGCGCCAACTTATTGGGATCATGGTAGCTTGCTATGTGGCCAAGTGTTGTGGAATATTATTTTAATCTGTTACATGCATTTATGCTGTGGAACATTTGTTTAATGATGCAAAGATGTGTTACATTCTTTTATATTTCATTTGTTTAAGTCTGTGAAGCTGTGTTACTTTGCCTGTCTAAAATAACTGATTGGTTTAATAAAGAGCTGAATGGCCAATAGCCAGGTAGGAGAAAGGATAGGCAGGGCTGGCAGGCAGAGAGAATAAATAGGAGGAGACACCTGGGAGGAGAATATAGAGGAGCAAGAGAAGAAAGAAGAGGACACCAAGAGTCAGCCACCCAGCTACACAGCCAGACACAGAGTAAGAAGTAAAGTTATACAGAACTAGAAAAAGATAAAAGCCCAGAGACAAAAGGTAGATAGGTTAATTTAAGAAAAGCTGGCTAAGCCGGGCGGTGGTGGCGCACGCCTTTAATCCTAGCACTCGGGAGGCAGAGGCAGGCGGATCTCTGTGAGTTCGAGACCAGCCTAGTCTACAAGAGCTAGTTCCAGGACAGGCTCCAAAACCACAGAGAAACCCTGTCTCGAAAAATCAAAAAAAAAAAAAAAAAAAAGAAAAGCTGGCTAGAAATAAGCCAAGCCAAGGCTGGGTATTCATAAAAAAGAATAAGCCTCCCTGGTATTTATTTGGGATCTGGGTGGTGGGTCCCTCAAAGAGCCAAAAGAGTACAAAACAACCAACTACAGCTAAGTATTGTTCTGGATGCTTTTGTGAGAGTGTTTAAAAGATTCTTTTTAAAGTGTATGTATGCACGTGTCTGTATGGAGGTCTGTGCATGCAGGTGTCTGCAGAGAACAGAGGTATTAGATCTCCCTGGAGCTGGAGCTCCAGGAATTTGTAAGGGAGTTTTCTGGGAACCAAATTCAGGTCCTGTGCAAAATAACAATATGTTCTCTTAACTGCTGAGCCATATCTCTAGCTCCTGAGAGGGTTTTAGATGGGGTTGACATTTGAGGCCCCTATTAGTTTTGATAACCCTCTACCGCTAGACCAGTCAGGATGACATTTGCATCAGTGGACACTGCGAAACAGATTGCTTTCCATAATATGGGTGGACTTTATCTGATCAGTTGAAGGCCTGACTAGAACCCAGGAAGGACTCCCTGTCCTCCAAGGAAATGGGCATTCAGCTAACAGATGGTCTATGGACTTGAATTGTGACATCATCTTTCTTGGGTCTCCATCCTGAAGGTCTTGTGAATTTTGAACTTGATGGGCACATAATTGAGCCAATTCCTTAAACAAATTTTTCTCTAAAACATTTGTTTCCATGGTGATTGAAATCCCCTCAAGTTGGGTTTGCTTCTCTTGAGAATCCTGAGAAGCTTAGCTGGGAAAGCTCCACCTACTGCTAGTACCTCCATTTGAGAGACACATCTAGGTAGGAAGAAGTATCTGGGGCAGGCAGACCCTTCAGTGTCCTGTGGTGGAGCTGACCCATCACTCCTGTTTGCCCTTAGTCATCTGTGCTACTGGCAAGATGGGAATAGGCTCAAGACACTGTCACTTCCAGGCATGCTGAAAGTTCAGAGAAATGGATGTTTGAATACTGTTTCAAGAAAGTAAAACACATTGATTGTTTACCAGAAAGGATTCCCTTCACTCAACCAATACTAGAGAACACAGAGCACATTAAAACATTTCTGCTTAGTTATAAACTTGCCCCTGAAGTAAGTGGTTAACTCCTGTGTATTCTAGCTTATCTTATTTAGTATTTTGGTCCAAAGGACTTCAGTTAATACACATTTCTGACTCAGTGCAATACAATGCAGAGCCTCATGGTTTAGTCTGTGTGTGTTGGGTAAAGAGATTGCTCTGACAGTTCAGATTGGGCTGGGACTACTGCTAGACATATCAAAAAGTGAATAGACAGCTGGGCAGGAGCTTCCTCAGCACTACTTATCCGGAGCAATACAGCCTTTCTCAGGAACCTGTTGCGGAGCTTCCCCAGCCTGGCCACACCCCAAGGAAGCAGTCACCAAAATTAAAAAAAAAATCCATTCCATCACACTGCGTTCTTCAGCTGCAAAGCAGATTGTGCTGACAGTGCAACAAAAACATCGAGGGAAACATTGCTAAGCAAGACCCAGGGTCTTGGTTAACCTTGAGTGTCAACTTGATGGGATTTGGAATCACCATGGAAACAAATCTCTGAGCACATCTGTGAGAGAGATTCTAGATGGAGTTAACTGAAGTGGGAAGACTCACTTTATAAGTGGGCTGCGCCACAGTCTAGGAGGCAGGACTGAGTAAGAAGGAGACAGTGAGCTGAGAACCAGCATCCATTATGGTAAGCAGCTGCCACCACGAGCTCTGTAACAATAGACGGAACTCTCAAACTGAGCCAAAGCAAATCCTTTGTTCCTTACGTTGGTTTTGCCAGGCATTTTGTCACAAAAACAAGAAGAGTAACCAATACTCCTTTGGGACAACGACGTCGTCTCTTCAGCCCTGTGGAATATTCTGCAAGAGGACTGGTAACTTTGTCCTGGATTCCAAAGGGATGTTTGTCTTTCTTTGTTAGTTCCAGTACTCCTGAGGGCAGTGCTGGTGACTCCTTCTTAAGCAGGCTAGTTACCTCCAGTCTGCTTCATGGAGAAAGACTTCCTCTAAATCAAGATGCCTTTATGGGACACCTAATATACTTGTCACATTCTGTGTTGGGCTACAAAGGGACAACGGATCAGGTCCCTTCTATAAACATCCCCAATGTCGTAGGACATGGGCCTGTGCCAAGCATTATTAAAACAAAGGATCCCCTGATGTTATACAAGGATGTTACACAAGGATGTGGGGCGTCTTCCATGCATGTATGAAGGAGAACTGTGCTGGCTAATTTTACGACAACTTTACACAGTTAGAGTTATTTGGGAAGAGAGAACTCCAGCTGAGAAAATGTACTCTCCAGATTGGCCTTGGGCAAGCCTTGGAGGTATTATTGAGTAATGATTGATGAGAGAGGACCCAGCTCACCATGGGTGGTACCCCACAAAGGGCAAATGACTCTAGGTGCTGTAAGAAAGAAATTCGAGCAAGCCATAGGGTGCAAACCAGTTAGCAGATCTCCTCCATAGTTTCCCCTTCAGTTCTGGCCTCCAGGGTTGTACTTGAGTTCCTACCCTGACGTCTTTCAATGATGGACTTTGATACGGAAGTGTAAGATAAAACAAACCCTTTCCTTTCCAAGTAGCTTTCAATTAAGGTGTTTTATCACAGTAATAAAAGAGCAGCTAAGACAGGTAGATATTAATTCTGCCTGCATAGTTCAGGTGAGGGATTACAGGAGAGATTGAAGTCAGGCTAGCCCTGATGGAGAGGCCAGGGTAAATCATACTTGATGACATATGTTTGGTTATTCACATTTTACTTTGGTGTGACTAATGAGAAAACAGCGAAGGTGTTTTGATGTAGGAAATTGAAGGACCATGTGTAAATAGGTAGAGAAGTTGTTCATATTTTTGGCACTAGGTGTTCTTATTCATGCTAGAATATGGTTGCATCTATTTCCTCTCAGTGAGCAGAGAGAAATGGCAGTTCCAACCTGCAGACTCAGACAATCATGGATCTAAAACAGTCAGAAAAGTAGTTGCATCTGTATAGAACATGTGCAGACCTTTTCTCATCATTGTTCCCTAAGCAACACACAATACACTATAACAACGATTGACACAGCATTTGTACAATTCTAGGTTGTCTATCTCTATCTGTCTATCTATGTATCTACCTATCTATCCATCCAGCCCTTCTCTTCCCTCCCTCCCTCCCTCCCTCCCTCCTTCCCTCCCTCCCTCCCTCCCTCCCTCCCTCCCTTCCTATCTGTCATCTACCTATATCTACATCCATGTTTTCATACCAGTGTGTTCCAATTTCTAACAATTCCCCAGGGCTCTCTCTCTTCATGTTTGTATCTCCCTTCTCCAGTAGTTCAATTGTAGTCCCATATGAATAGCATCTCCTGAGAATAAGATCTACTGAGTAAGGGAAACAGATATGGAATGGTTTATTATCTGATAAGGAGGACCTTGCATGGAATACTTTACTTTTTAGGTGTTGGTGTGGTGTGTTATCTAATGTTTTTTAGGAAACAGCAATAGGATTCCCTCAGGAGAGCTAAGTTAGTATATGTTTGCAGAGGACTAAGTAAAGGCTTTGAGACAGAAGACAATGGTTGGGGTACTTTTATAGACTTGTGGAAATTTTCTTGGATGGCATAAAACTTGGGTTTGACTCTTTCCTCAGTGCGGCTCTGCCTGAAGAGGTCACCACTGTGAAAAACTCAGCCTATTCCTACTCTCTGGTCCTGCACTTTAAATTTACAGGTCACACTCAGTGTTCATGAAGAACCCTCTGTTTCACAATTATTCATCAGCCATATCAGCAACAAGGACCCTAGAGGGAGATTGCTTGCTCTAGAGTGAGATTTCTACTCATGTGCCTTAAACAGATGCTACTTGTCTTAGCGTGGCTGGAACTCATCTTCAGAGGACTCCAGGCCTCTTTCGGGGACTGTGAGTAAATCACGATGATGTTTGGTGGCCAGCAATTGACAACCCGATAAGATGAACTTGCAGAACAGGAACTGAAATGATTCATGTGACTGGAAGTTCAGAGGAAACTGACTGGAATGACCCAGGGTACATGCTTGTACAAGTTGGTGGCTCTGGGTTCATTAGGCTGTGAACCACTGTTTTTTTTTTTTTTCTCCTCTGGTTTCCAGGGAGAAGATTACATAATCCAGACCTCATCTTAGCACCTGGGGTTGTCTGGAGGGTATCTTCATAAACTGTGGGTCATGATTCCACGTAGGAGCCAAGTAACCGCATGTGAGGATTTGAAAAGAATTTAGCAGTTCAGAAAGGTTTCAGAAAATGCACCGACCAAAAATTAATTCAAAATCAAAAGCACAATAAAGCTAAGATGTTTCTGGCTCAAGTAACCAAATGTGAGGATTGTAAGGAATTTGACAACATGAAAAAGATTCTGAAGATGTACCGATCAAAAATTAATTCAAAATGAAAAGCATAACGAACCTGGAATTCTCTGCTTTCTGGTGGAGCTCACCTGTATCCCATCACCCCAGGCAACACCGGTGAATGCTGCAGGCCACACCTCGCTCAGATTCTACACTACTGTATGTTATGATTCGCAGAGTGTTTTTATTGTCCATACAAAGTTTTATGCTCAGTGGAAATGTCATGATTTGATTATAGAAAGCAAAAGCTTTTAATATTTTCTTATTGTTATTCCAAAACATGCAAGTAAAGTATCAAATTAGCATATCTTTAGATTGTATTATGTTAGAATGTATGGCTTTAAAAACTGCTGTTAGAGTTGCTAACTTGAGTTTCATAACAAATCATTAATGAATTTTGGCTTGGGATTAAGACACAATTTCCAACAGTTTTTGAAATGGCTCTAAACACACTTTCGCCATTTTGTGGTATGTGTTCATGCCACGTGGAATTCTCAGCATCCACTATTACACAATCAAAATACTGATCCATGCAAGGAAACACGAAAGACGCCTTGTATCCTGCAGTACCAAATAGTCAAGACTTAACTCCCTATATAATAACGAACAGCCACTTCCTTCTCATTTGCATGTACATCTACTTTTGCCTTTGATAAAAGGTAGAGTTATCATATCATAAGTTGTCTTAAAATGCATTTATGATTTATTATCAGTAAATATTTATATATATATATACATATTAGTATATCTAGGTCATATACAGATGTACTTGGAGGTGTATAAAAATTTCTAAGGGAAGCCGGGCAGTGGTGGTGCACGCCTTTAATCCCAGCACTTGGGAGGCAGAGGCAGGTGGATCTCTGAGTTCGAGGCCAACCTGGTCTACAAGAGCTAGTTCCAGAACAGACTCTAGAAACTACAGGGAAACCCTGTCTCGAAAAACCAAAAAAAAAAAAAACCAAAAAAAAAAAAACCAAAAAATTTCTAAGGGAAATGATATCATGAATGGAGAGGTGTGAGGAGCTCTGCCCTGGGAGGGAAGGAATGATTCTTCCTGGATCCCTACAGGAGGAACCAACTCCAGCAGAAGCTGTCAGGATAGTCGCCTTGCATCCTAAGATGATTTTCCATCATCTATTTCCTTGAAACCATCTTAAACTCAGAGAAGAGCTTAAGAACAGTACAACGGCTTTTTATGTGAATCACCTGAGTGTAACTTGCTGGCATGAACCCCATGCACCAGGAAACGTCGGGTCTGCTTCCTGTGAACAGACATTTTACTTCAAAGGCAAAATTGGAGTGTACAGATTCTTTTCCATTTGTCAAACAATGTCTCTGACTGTGGTGTTTAAAAAGATTATGGCCCAAATCGTTTATTGGCTGTTTCTCAGTTTGGACTTAACTGACTTTCCTTATTACTAGACTCATGTTTTGAATCATTGGCAAGAATACCAAAAAGTGGGGCTTGGGGTAAAGGGTATAGAGTTAAAGTGGTGGAGAGCTTACCTAGCATACATGGGGTCCTGGGTTCAACAGCCAGTATCACAAGGAAGGAAGGAAGGAAGGAAGGAAGGAGGAAAGCAGAAGGAAGGAAAGAAGGAAGGATGGAAGGAAGGAAGGAAAGCAGAAGGAAGGAAGGAAAGAAGGAAGGAAGGGAGGGAGAGAAGGAAGGAAAGAAGGAAGGAAAGAAGGAAAGAAGGGAGAGGAGGAAGGGAAGGAGGGAGGGAGGGAGGGAGGGAGGGAGGGAGGGAGGGAGGGAGGGAAAAAGGAAGGAATGTCATCACGAAGTGCTATATACAAGGCATTATTTTGTCTCATAATAGCTTAGTGAATTTGATTTCCTTAATCATTAGAAACATTAATTTTGACAGCTGCCTGAAGTGGCATCTGTCAGACTTGTATGCCAAGTATGTAATTGTTCTCTTTGCAATTGGTAAGTACAGTGATAGCCTGGAAACAGTGAGAGCCTATCTCGGTCCAGGGTCCCTCACAGATCCTATCACCTGCAGGTTCTCAGGTTCTGTACGACATGCTGTAGCATTCTCGCAGAATCCACAAGCATTCTTCTTATGCTTTGTCAGATAATGCAAAGCATCCAGTATGATGAAAACACTGTGGAAAGATTATATTATATTGCTTAGAGAATAACAGGAAAAAAGTCCTAATGTGCTTAGTACAGAGATAATTCTTGAAAATATTTATTTGGATGTGGCTCTACATATTGTTTAAGCTGGTCTTGAACTTCTGGTTCAAGCAATCCTCCTACCTTAGACCCAAAAGTAGGTGGGATGACCTACTGTGGTTAGCTTTAAATATTTTTGACCCAAGTTTGATAGAATCTATGAACATGGAACACATGGACATGGAATGGCTACTCATTTGTAGAGAGATACTGTGAATATGTTTTCTCATCAATATTTTATACATTTATTTTTATTTAAAAAAATTAAAATTGTGTATATATAATACATTCTCAAGTCTGTAATGTGCACACATGTGTAAATGCCAATGGAGGCCAGAGCTAACTCTTGGGTGGTGTTCCCTAGGAATTGTTCACCTTGTTTTTTGAGACAGGACCCACTGATTGTGCAAGGCTAACTGGCCAGTGGGCTCCAGTCACCTGCCTCTGCTTCTGCTGCACTAATGTTACAAGTGTGAATCTCCACAGACGCTGATGACCCGAAATCAGATTCTCGTGCTTGTGTTGTGGGGTGGTTTGAAGAAGATGTGCTCTATAGTCTCAGGCTTTTGAACACTTCGTCCTCAGTTGGTGACCATGCTTGGGCGCATTTAGGAAGTGTGTCTTGGTTGGAGGAAGTATATTACTGGGGACAGGCTTTTAGAGTAAAAACCTTTGCCTACCGCTCATTTGCCCTCTCTCCTTCCTGCTTGAGGTTCAAGATGGGAGCTCTCAGCTTGCTGCTCCGGGCACCAAGCCCACCACTAGCTCCCACGCTGGACCCTTCCTATCACTCTGTTACCTAAACCCAAATACGCTCCTTCTTCTGTAAACTGTCCTGATCACAGCATTTTATTACAGCAGCAGAAAAGTAACTCGGACATGCTACAAGTCCTTTAACGACAGAGGGAACTCCTGGTTCTTTAATGTAGTTCTTGACTTCTGTTAGTATCGGTACAGATCCAACAATTTCCATTTTGTTTAGTAGGTCACGAAATAAAACTACCTTTGCTTATTTTGAAGCTCAGATGGTCTAATTGGCTAGCTGTTTTCAGTGTCTGTTTGGAATGTCCCCTGACTCTTTGGGAACTTTTTTTGGGATGGGGAGATAAGATAGTCCTTTGTTCATTTTGCCCTTTTTATGCTCAAATCATGGGACCAATCATTTCTCTATGAACATAGACCCATTTGATAGATAAAGGTATTTAGAACTCAAAATGGATACTAAGAGCCCTTACTTCTACTGGGCTGTCAGTGCTGCTAGGCTCTCCCAATGGAAGTGGTGGTGTCTGCATCTGTTTCTACAGAACTATGGGAATGGTGAAATCCATGAGCTCAGGTCAGCGTTCCAGATTACACATGATACCACTGTGTCAAGTTAGTAATTCTGCATTAGTACAGTGGTGGGCAGCGCTGCTTCAAACAAGTCCTACAACTCTATTCCTCCCTCTATGGTGAGAAATTTAGCTTTCTTCATTCTTACCTTTGTTCGGTTGATTGATTAGATGTAATCAATTTCTCATTGCTGTAAACTCCAGCTGACAACCTCCTTGTGTTAGCTGTGCTCTAGTATTTATCCTCCCCCCCATACAATACACTTCGTGGTTGCCATTCTTTTTTAAATTATCAGTTTACCCAATGATTTTATTTTTTTTATCTTTGAACCTGTCCCTGGAAAGGGAGGTACAACAACTTCTATTAATCCCAAGCAGCCTCAGCTGCTTCAGTAGCTGGGGTAGGATTATCTCTCACTGGGATGCATGGTCTGTGGGTAGGAGAGGTAGATACCCTTAAAAAAATTTAAGTTCTCTTAGAAAGCAAGAAGGGAGAAGAAATGTTGAATTAGCAGTAACAGTGTCCCCCTTTAAAGTCACACAAACGCTGTCTCATTACTAGAAAAAACACACAATATAAAAACAACACACACACGAGTTCTTATTTTAACAGCCACATCACAGCGGAGACATCGTTCTTGCATCATTTTTCCCATGATGGGAAGCATTGCTTCCTGGTGCAGAGCCAAGGAACAACATTGTCTGACTGCCGAGAAAAGTGCCAATAACGTAAACAGCCACCCCAAACAGCAAACCATTCAAACAAGGATTTTGGAACCGAGCCCAGGTCTTAAGTCATGACAGAGCGAATGCATTCTGAAATCACAGCCCATTGCTGTTTGTCTCAGAACTCTCCAGCTTTCCTTTCCCTGTGTCACTGTTTGCATCAAAAGTCACATGACTGTTAAATGCCATTGATGATTTCTCTATGGAAATGCTGCACAGAATTCCACTCCTTCTAAAGTGTTGATGAATGCCAAGTTTTCTGTACCTGGGCTACCTGCTGTGGAAAATACCCAACAGTGGCTATTATTAGACCTAGGACTTTTGCCAGTCTGAGAGTTGGCACTCACTGTTGTTTTGATTTCCACTTCTTTAATCATGACTAAAGTTGAACATCTTTTCATTATGGCTAAAAGCCGTCTCTCTCTTTTTTTTTTTTTTTTTTTTTGGTGAAAAAGTCTATTTATAGCCCCTGTCTACTTTTTCTCATTTTTTTTCTTACTGACTGTAAGATTTTTTTTTTGTATATTGAAAAATTAGGATGTGACTTTTATGATATAAATGTCTTCTCTTTGTGTTTTTTCCAAGTAATTTATTTTGTTTCTATGCTATAAAATGTGTGAATATTTGTTTCTGATAGTTTTGGGTTATCTTGACTAGGTTTTTGTGACCCGAAGAATTAGAGTCTTCATAAAGACTATGACTGGTGACCTCCCTCCCCACCACCCT
The DNA here is from genome assembly GCF_903992535.2 of Arvicola amphibius. NCBI lineage: Eukaryota > Metazoa > Chordata > Mammalia > Rodentia > Cricetidae > Arvicola > Arvicola amphibius. The sequence continues at coordinate 133,724,009 of NC_052052.2, read as the reverse complement.
GCCTAAGTGGCATGGTGCCCAGCCCTGACTTTTGCATTTCCTCTAACGGAACCATCAGCAGCAGACTTTCATAGTCTTTTCTTTGTTACAGAGTCTCCTCATATGCTGGGTACTGCTCTAGGTACCGGGGAAATATGTCTTAACCCGCCATGATCTCAGTGTCTATTCATGTAAACAAAGTGTATAATGAGGGTTTGTATGGTGTAGAATGAAATAGACTCCTTTCTCCAAATAACCAGTCAAGAAAGCTTCATAAAAGCGATGGCTTGGGTTTGAGTGTTGAAAGTGTAACAGATTCTTTCCAGGTGAAATACGAATAGGCTGAGAAGTCTGTTCCAGTCCGAGGCACTCTCTGGGGACCGTGCTCCTTGGATGTAAAGTTCTAGATCACAGGATGCTGGTTCAGGTCTTGATGCTAGGGCTGCTGAAGGGTTTTAGGATGGGTGGGGAGGTAATTAGGTTTGCTTTTCTTGAAAGAAAGGTGGAAAGGTAAGTGAGAGACGGCAGAATTAGATACCTTGAGACTGGATAGAAAGCCACAGACTTTCTATCCAAGACTGAGACTCTTGGACAGGGCCAGGACCAAGGCAGAAAGTATTAGTGGGGATGAAAAGAGCAGAGGGTGGGTGTGAACAAGAAGACAAGCCAAAGCTAGATCTTGCCAGCCATCCATAGTAGGGGGATAATGAAGCTGGGGGTGGGGTGGGGACTAACATGAAGGGAAGAATCTATGAGGATACAAATTCTGGTTTGGTTCCAAAGAAAGGTCGCAGCAGAAGAGGATAGTTCGTTGGGCAAGGAGATTTAGCTTTGAATTTACATTTACTGTGTCTGAGGTGTGGGTAAAACATCCTTGTAGAGTACAGCCTGCAGGCATATGATGCATGATGAATAAAAATTCAGAGAGAGAAAATGGGGTTCAACCTGAAGAACAGAAAAGCAAAGAAGCCAGGCACTGGCTCTTACCTCGACCTCAATCCAAAGTGGCGATCCTGCCTCCAAGAATGTCAGGATGAGATTGACTGAGAGCTGTCTCCTCCCAATTTATAATCCCCTCTAAGACTGGGATTAAAGATGTGCATCACTGGGATTAAAGGCATGCACCATTTCTATGGCAACTAGTGTGGCTACTGGGATTAAAAGTGTGTGTCACCACTGCTTGGTCTGTAAGGTTGACCAGTGGGTCTGTTTTACTCCTTGATCTTCAGGCAAGCTTTATTTATTAAAATACAAATGAAATGCCACTACAGGCATGTAGGCCATGAGTCTGGAGAGAAAGCCCACAGAAGAGACAGACTTCTGTCAGTTGCTAGTCACCACTGAGGCTCTGATGGTGGAAGGTGCTAAGATTTTGGGTCTTGACTGTCTTCCAAAGGCTTCTTGGTGGCTCCTCTTTTAAGAGACCTTCCATAGTGAGCATCTTAAGTTCTCTGGGGTGTGATCTTTAAGAGGAGTGTGACACCCCCTTCCACTGTTCTCATCTCTGCTCTCTTTTTTTCCTCGTGTCGTTCCACAGTAGGATCCTGGCTTTTCATGTTGTTCATCACAGTCTCAAAGGAAACCAGGAAACTGACCATGGACTGGAACTTCCAAAATTGTGAATCCAAACAACTTTCTCTTTTTTGCTCTGTCTGATTTTCGGTCTCTTTTTGTCTGTCTTGCTGACCCCTGATCAAGCCTAGGGTTGCTATATATGTATATCAAACACACACACACACACACACACACACACACACACACACACACACACACACACACACACACACATATTCCTTAGTTTTTCTTGGAGATAGATCTGGCCACATGGTTGAATCCTAGCCAATGACATATAAGTATAGTGATATGGTTTAGTTATGTATCTGATTTCAGAATATACTTTCCATGTACGTTCTCCTTCATTCCTCCTCCATCTACCAGCTAACACCTATGTGACCTTGGTGTACACTGTGGGAAAGGGCAGAACATTCATTTACTTAGGTGCTTTGTACAGATCATAGCTGTTTGCCTATCTAGAACTGTAATCCAGATACCTGCTATTGTGTTAAGCCAGTAAATTTTTAGCCAATGACATAAAAAACTAAACTTATTCAGAAAAATGATTACAAAATAAGGAAAAATAAAATATCAACAGGTAAATATAAGAATGAATAAACTAGAAATTCTTTAAGTAAAAATAATACCAAGTTATCTCCATAAGGGAACTGAAGCCTTAGCTGAATCCTTTGACTTTTGTTTGAGGTAGGAACCTCTGCTTCTCTATTCCTGGAGTACAAGGTCTGGCTATCAGCCACACCTGTTGACCATAACCTTGTGAGAGCAGAACTCTCTGATCTAAATCTAGGTAGAAACTTTATTTGAGGTAGAAGCACAATAACCTTGAAGGAACTAGAGGTAAGTTTCAGCTCTCTGACCTTTGGTCAATGTGGAAATAGGCTCACAATCCAGGCCTCCACAGCAGACTGGAAGTGGCTCATGGACAAGGACTTATTTGAAGACATACTGAGAAATTGCATTACTGGAAAAAAAACCCGTTGGTGCTCAGGCTAATAGTGGACATAAATGTAAATCCAGGCTAATGAGATGGCTCAGCAGGTAAAAGCCAGAAACCCCAAATCTACTTCCTGGAACTCCCATGAAAGGCTGGATGCAGCAGCATGCATCTGGATCCTTAGTACTTTATAAATGGAAGGCAGAGGCAGAAGAATTACCTGGAAATATATTGGTCTGCTAGTCTGGAGTACTTACCCTAGAAGAAACAAGAGAGACCTTGGCTTGCTAAGAAGGAGAGAAGCAATTCTTGAAAGTTGTCCTCTAGTCTTTACACATATGCCAGGGCATGTATGTGCCTATAGAAACACACACGCGCGCGCACACACACACACACACTCATACACACACACACATTTGAAAAGACATTGGCATCAGATTTGATTTTAGAAATGAAACAACTTTCTGTTATTCACAAAAGACATTCTTAAGAAATTGCATAAAATTGTCCAACATTAACTAGGAAAAGCTATATCAGGAAGGAATATCAGTAAAAATAATACACACAGTACACTGAATAGACAAAATAAACTTTAAAGCAAAGTTGCAAAGTTCATTCTTGGGAATAAGAAGCAACGTTCACATTCAGAAAAGAGCAGTTCCAGGAGAAGGGTCGTGAGTTTGTATCTTCTTACCACAGTCTCAATGTTTGTGAAGCAGAAGTAACAGAATTATAAAGAAAATGTGTAAGAAACTAAGAGATTAAACTGATAATAAGCAACACAATTAAAAAGTTAATTCGCTTAAATAGAAAAACCCTACACCTAGCAGGGATCAGGCATGGTTTTCAAGAGCACTTCAGGGATTTAAAAAAGTATTAGCGACACATTCATGTCCTCTGATTATAATGCAATTCAATTAAGAACCTACAACTTAGGGATCGTTTGATAAGATAAACCACTGTATTTGTGAACTGGGAAAGCAGTTCCTAAAATAGTTCCAGGTTAGACAAAGTCCACTTGAGATCCCCATGGAACACTTGTGGCTTAGATCTGTGCAAATTGGCTGTTGTCTTGTTCAAAGGGCAGCTTGTTGGGTTTGGGGACTTGGCTCATTAGTCAAGGGCATTTGCCAAGGCACCAAATTCAGTTCCTAGCACCCATGTTGGGTGATTCACAAGTTCCTGGAACTCCAGCTACAGTGGATCTGAGGCTCTCATCTGACCTACAAGGACACCTGGGTATACTCTCACAGTCACATTTTACATAAGCAAAAACAGAATCAATCTTTAAAAAAAATAGAGACTTCAGGTTTTTACCTGACCCCAAAATGCCCCTTCTTTCCAGTAGTCTCTTTCAGTCCTCTCTCCCTCCAACCCCAACCTAATTATTCATGTTCCCGTCCCTGCCTGCCCTCAGTCCACTCGTGAAATCTCTTCTATTTCCCCTTCCACGAAGACTGGAGTGTCATGCTCCTACACCCACGAACCCTCCTTGTTACCTAGGGGCTGTGGATTGTAGCACGGTTATCCTTTATTTTACAGCTAATATCCACTTATGAGTGAGTGCATACCGTGTTTGTCTTTCTGTGTCTGGGTTACCTCACTAAGGATGATTTCTCTAGTTCCATCCATTTGCCTTCACATTTCTTGGTGTCCTTGTTTTTACCACTAAGTAACACTTCATTGTGTAAATATATCACATTTACTTTATCCATTCCTTGGTTGAGGGACATCTAGGTTGTTTTCAGCTCCTGACTATTACAAATAAAGGTGCTATGAACATAGTTGAGCAAGTATCCTTATGGTATGATTGAGCATCCTTTGGGCTTATGCCCCAGAGCGGTATAGCTGGGTCTTGTGGTAGGTTGATTTCCAGTTTTCTGTAAAACCACTACACTGACTTCCAAAGTGACTGTACAAGTTTGCAATAATGGAAGAGTGAGGAATCTACAAGGAAGAGCCCAGCTAAGACTCCTAGCAAGAGCAGATGAATATCCTGATCAGGCCATCTCCTGTGCCTAGTCCAGTTGTCATTGGAGAGGCATCATCCAGCAACTGATGGAGACGAATACAGACTACAGCCAAACATTAGGCAGAGTTCGAGGAATTCTGCAGAAGAGAAGAAGAAAGGATTGTAGGTACCAGAGGGGGTCAAGGATATCACAAGAAATCTTACAGAATCAACTAATGTTGACTCATAGGGGCTCACAGAGACTGACCCCACAACCAGGGAGCCTGCATGATAGTGACCTAGATACTCTGCATATATGTTACAGTTGCATAGCTTGGTCCTCTTGTGGGACTCCCAACAGTGGGAACAGGAGCTGTCTCTGACTCTTTTACAGGCCTTTGGGACCCTACCCCTCATATTAGGTCACCTTGCCCAGAATTAATGCATGGGAGATGTTTAGTCTTACTGCAACTTGATATGCCATGTTTTGTTGATACTCACGGGAGACCTGCTTCCTAAACAGAAACGGAGGAGTGGATTGGGAGGTGGAAACAGAGGCGGAGGGATGGAATGGAGGAACAAGAGAGAGAGGAGGGAGGGAAAACTTCAGCCCAGATGAAAAATACATTTATTTAAAAACATAATAGCTTCTTTTATTGCCTTGATACATGTGCGAACAGCTGCTGTTATCTTTCCTGTTCCTGCCATCTAGCATCCAACTTACAAGCTTCTTATAATTTGTACATTTCCGTTCTCGTTCTTTGACTCGATGCCTTCTACTTTTACCCTGAAAACTTTTCGATCTCAGTGATTTTCAGCTCTCAGCGACTCCTGTTGCTAACGTCCTGATCCCATTACCATCTAGCCCCTGCCTCCATCTCCTCGCTTTTTTGAGGCAGGATCTTGCTAAACAGCCCAGATTGCCACGAATGCACATTCAGCCTGCGTTAGCCTTCTGAGTGCTCAGTACCATGATGCATCACCCCTAAGGTTTTCTTTTGCCTTGGTATTCCAAAGTCTGAATTTTAAAATAATACTGTTTAGGGCTGGAGAGATGGCTCAGTGGTTAAGAGCATTGCCTGCTCTTCCAAAGGTCCTGAGTTCAATTCCCAGCAACCACATGGTGGCTCACAACCATCTGTAATGAAGTCTGGTGCCCTCTTCTGGCCTGCAGACATACACACAGACAGAATATTGTATACATAACAAATAAATAAATATTTAAAAAATAATACTGTTTAAAACAATCATTTCAAAGGTTCCCTTTTCCTCTAACCTCGTGAAAACAGTCTTTATACTGCTCACTTTGCTTCTGTTGCCTTACACAAATATTTCCCCTTTATCAGCCCCCTTTTTAAATTTAACATTTTTATTGATTCTTTGAGAGTTTCACATCATGCACCCTAATTCTGCTCACCTCCAGGTCCCCCCATATTCTCCCTTCACCTCTGCAGCACTAGCCCCTACAAAAGAGAATTTTAAAAAAACCAAACGAAAACAAAACAAAGCAAGCAAGCAAACACACAAAAACAAGAACAAACCAAATACAAACAAGCAAACAAAGAAACAAAAACAAGAACAAAAACCTCTTTTCACTTCTTTTTTCCCACTGTTCCAACACATTTTTATCAGTCCTGGTGGCCTTGGGAGCATTGTGTCACATGATAGACCCTTTCGTCCAATCAGCCTTACTAGCAAATGTTCATTGCGACGAGTTACATTCTGATTCAAGGCCTCCGGTTTCTGGTACACCTTCACCCCTGGATCCTCACTGGAACTCCTCTGGGGGTTCCATGGCCTTCCTGAGTCTTGATTCAGGTATTGTCCCACAGGAAGTCTCTTCATGAGCCTCAACAGGTCCTAGATGGGGTGGATGTTAGGGTGGGCCATCCCAAGGCCCAGCTATGCGCCTGGGTGCTGGCTGAGCGGGTCAGTCTTGGTCACGGCAGTCACTCACCTCAGGTGAGGGGAATGGAGCCATCTCTCCCATACCCATGCCCTCAGGATCAGTTCACTCTCACCTGTGGTGAGAGATGGGGCCTTCTCTCTGGAGTGCAGGGGCCAGCCCTCCTGTGAGTGTCAGGGGCATCTCTCTTGCAGTAGTGTCCAGGGAGAGTCAAGGCCAGCTTTCTCTGGGCCATCGAGGGGTGGACCTGGTTCAGCATAGCCCTCTAATTTTATCTTGCATGGTTCCTATGGGCCCCTAACGTGACATGGACCATGGACACCAGTGCAGACCCCAGCTGCAGCTGGACCACAGACCCAGACATGGCCCTCGGTAACAGTTGGAGCACTGATGATATCCTGGCGTTGGGTGGAAGCACTGGCTACTCAGGTCTGGATGGTTCTGGCGGCAGCATGTACCCTCCCCCAGACACCCACCACCGAGGCCTCAGACTGTGACCCCAACTCTGGATGGGCTTTTGTGTGACCTTTAGTGTATTAGCCCTTGTTCTTCTGAGTGTTTTGACTAAGGGCTAGCCTGGGAAGAATGGGCTCAAGGTACTTCCTGGAGGGTACTCTTCCTTGTAAGTGAAGTAGCTTCGACTTTGTAACCCTTTCCTGACCTCTAAGCACACAGGCGTCCTCAGGCTTCTGTAGGGATGTGTGCCCCTGCAGCGGTTAGGTCTCCATTCTGAGGGATTTAGAATCTCCTGGCGAAGCATTCACAGGGTTCTGCCATTTTCTGCTGATGAGTCATGCATTGCTTGTTGGGAAGCACTCTGAGCAGTGGATTGTTAGGCCAGCCTGTCTCGGTGCATACACAACAGTGCATTTCTACAACCCAGACAGATGGGCTAGCCTACTGCACACCTAGGCCATGTAAGATTGCCTGGTATTCCTTAGCTTTAAGCCTGGACTCCATATTACTGACTACTGCAGGCAGCTGTAACACAGTGGCAAGTATTTTGTGTATCTAATCACACATAAACATAGAGAAGGCACAGCCAAAGGAAACAGGTGATAAGGGTTTCATTTCTGGCACAATCTCCTGGTCCCACTGTCATGGTCGGTATAGCCCACTGCTGATGGGAACATTGGTCCCGGGCACACAAGTGTACTTAACTCATCAGTATATTTTCTCTCTAAGAGGTCTCCCCAGTCCTACAAGCAGCAATTGTGCTTGACTTGGCTATCCCAGTGGTTGGCCCTGAGGCTGGAGAGAGAAGGAGCACAGGATGTCCTCCAGACTTGGCCCCATCCCAGGAAGGAACCCGGTGGCTTTGTATTCCTGGGACTGTGACAATGTTTTTCCCAGGCTTGGCCTTGGCAACCATTTCCTAGACTTTATTTCTACACTGACTTACCTTCCCTCTCTGTGGGAATCTGGAGTGTTATTCTCTCTTCTGTTTTTCTCCTTACTTTCCTCCTATATTTTGGAATTTAAGGAGAGCTCGGTGAAATTGTGTCTTCATTTGACGCTGAGCATCAGAAACTTGCTGGGAGGAAGGGCTTTCTCAATGTGGTATTACCTAAATAGGATAGCCAGGTGTCAGGCCACACACACCACACCACTGGGGCCTTGGGAGAATTCTCAAAGGGCCAGGAAATTTTTCTGCCTCTCTTCTCACTTTAGAGAAGGCAGCAGATGCTTCTGAAGAGGTTAGGGTCTTCACACATGGTCAGTCCTGGAGCCTGGCCTATAGTGATGACATTATCATCATTATGAATGAACAGAGTCCGTCTCCTCCTGTCCCCACTCTGCTTGGCTCTCCCTGATCCCAATTCTGGGTTTAGGGAGCTTGCTCTTCTGGATGCCCTGGGTTCCAATAAAGAAAACAAAGCCGGGGAGATGGAGGCATTTCAGCTTGGCCTTGGGGGAGCCTTGGGGGCGGTTGTGGGAGGATTGTGTCACATCATGTGGGCTAAAGGTTGAGCCACACAGAATGGAGGAATGTTGCATCATCTCCAATGACCAATGGAAGTCAACAACCATCTGACTTCAACCCCTGTCAGCTGGAAGTGTCCTAATTAGCCAATCAAAATGAGTTGGCCATTTAAGATTTCTGGCCAATGTATCATCTCTGAAAACAGCTGCTGCGGAAATTACTCTTCGAACAGCAAACTCCTTGCTTGCCTTATAGGGTGCTGTCTAGGTGCACTGATATGCTGTACCCCAGTTGTGAGCCTTTGTTTCCCAAATAGATGCCATTACTTTAGGACTTTGTTTCATGTCAGCTTCTTAAAGTTTTTAGTGCTAAACTAGGGAGGGACCTCAACTTCATTTTCTTTTTTTAAAAAAATACTTTTACTAAGTCCTTATGGGAAGCCTTAATTTATTACTGTAACTTCTCACTTTTAAGGTTTAGGTGCCTTGACCTTCTGGTTACTGAGAAAAAAAGGAACTGGAAAGAGAAAAAGCTCACCACCTCTGCCACCTTCAAGCTAAGTTGGCAGGGACACATTCCAGTTTGGGATTGCTGCACGGGCAAGGGTCCTGGTTTTTCTTCTCTGTCTCACCCTTTCCTTTCATTCTTTTGTTTTTTGAGACAGACTCTCACTGCGTAGCTCAGGCTAGACTTGAACTTGCAACCTTCTATCCTAGTCTTCTCCATACTGTCATCGCAAGTATATGCCACTGTGATTCACTTTTAGCAGAAATGAGCTGTTTTCTGTTTGAGATGCTGGGGAGGAAAACTATAGCCCTGCGCATACTCTACCACTTGGCCATACCACAGACACATTGTTTTCCTTCCTTCCTTCCTTCCTTCCTTCCTTCCTTCCTTCCTTCCTTCCTTCCTCCCTCCCTCCCTCTTTCTTTCTTTCTTTCTTTCTTTCTTTCTTTCTTTCTTTCTCTTTCTTTCTTTCTTTCCCTTCCTTCCTTCCTTCCTTCCTTCCTTCCTTCCTTCCTTCCTTCCTTCCTTCCTTTCTTTCCTTTTTTCTTTCTTTTTAAGACAAATCTCATACCACAGCCTTGTCTGATCTCAAATTCATGGCATTTCTCTTGCCTTAGCCTTCTGGATGCTGGAATTACAAGTGTGTGCCACTGTCCTGGCCCTTCTTTTCTCCTAACATCATTCTCTCCATGACACACACCTTTGCAGTTCAGACATATGGGCTCTGGTGATCTTTTAAGTATTTATTCCTTGCACATAGCCTAGGTAGGAATAACAATTCCCAGTCAGCTTCAAGTCAAGACTAGCTCATATATTCATTTAACAATTGTGTATTGTTTTTGCTATGAGCCTCATCTGAGGGCCATTAGGAAATTGGGTGAATTCCTTCCCTCTGAACCAGTTTTTAGAAGCAAGTGTGCTAGCCCAAAGGAAAACTCTTTAGAATTAGGGAAAGGACAACAAGGTGTCTTGGGATTCCTCTCCTGGTGACTTCCCTCTCTTCATAGATGGTGGCAGTGAGCACAGTGCCTGGCACTGGGTGTCTACTTGTCAAATAAATGTGTGTTCCCTACAAAAACGATTTTCAATGGTTCTAATTCCTGAAAATGAGATGAAGCATTTTTCAAAGCTCTTGTTTTGGGTTGTGGGCCAACAGCATTTGAATATGAGATGTCAAACTGATGGCTTGGCCTGCTTAGACACAGAGGGAGTGTTCGAATATACTCCAGCAATCGTTCTGACCTTAACAGTTGAAGTGGCAAAGGGGAAAGGGGAGAGTCCTCAGCAGCAGGGTAGGGAAAACCCTGATCAGTGCCCAGGGCCACAGAAAACAGAAACAAGAGATGAATTTCTCTCCAGCTCTGTGTGCTGTGTACTCTAGTGAAAAAGTGATGCTCCCTGTGGACTTGGGGATGTGTGTGTGTGTGTGTGTGTGGTGTGTGTGTGCGTGTGTGTGTGTGTCTGTGTGTGTGTGTCTGTGTGTGTATGTGTCTGTGTGTGTGTGTGTGTCTGTGTGTGTGTGTGTGGTCTTCAGACAACTGAGTTAGGGGCAGGTTTTTGCACTTACCCCCATAAGGTTAGAAAGCTGGACAGCTTCCTCCAGGTAAAGGGGAACGACAGGTCGGGGGGTTCCATATATTGCAGTGGCCAGCTCCACTCTCTAAGAAAAAGGTGCCCAGGAACCCCTTAGAATGTCTGCTTTGGGAGGAATCCATTACAACTTTACTGTGTAAACCCTCTCCAGTCTCTTTAAACCCATCTTCTTTCTGCATTGTGTGTTGTAAGGAGTCTTTGTGGAGTTTAGTCCTACTGTGTACTGGTGAGTATACCACAGCCAACTCTCCAACAGAGAAGGAAAGATTCTGAGTTGATGCCTTTGACCATTTCCGTGGGGGTAAACACTTCCTCCTTGGACATAAAGCTAGAAAGAGATAGAGAGACATGTGAGAATGCATTAGGGGAGCCACCCAGCACCTATAAGCAAGCACTCTATTTGAAGAGGTGGGGTCTTTGGAGAGCCTGTAACAGGCTATGTTCTCTGAAAGCAGCTGGCAGGCTGGAAATTGGAAGGAAGCAATGCTGGCCACAGTAAGAAGCCAAACTAGGCCAGAGTTCTAAAATGCCTTCGAGCTGTTCGTGGGGCTGAGGTGGCAGGACAAGTTCAGAATGTGGCTTCCCTGAGAATATGTGGCTCAGCCAGACCCCCTGCCACTGGCAGTAGCTCCCTTTTCCAAGGCAGGTGTAAGAAAGATTTGCAGCATCACGAGGGACCATAGAGGCTCTGCAAGGTGAGCTCTGGATCACTAGCTCTTGTTCTCAGAGAAACCACCTGCAAAATCCTGATCTCTATTTATCCTAGAGCTCACCATTGCCCAGAGTCTCCAATCTTCTGCCTTGTCCTGCTCATAGTTGAAAAGTCCCAGATTCTTCCAGAATGCTTACCACATCAAATTCAGTGTGCTCGACTTCGGCCAACCATGTCAGCCCTAACCCTCCTGACCATCTGACCTCAGTGTTTTAGGGTTTGACTTTGATTTTATTTCCTTTATGGAAATCTGCCCTGCTAGGTAGGCAGGCAGTGGAGTTCCTGAGCATGGGTTCTGGAGGGAACCCTGCCCTGAACCTGGAAGGAGGCTCTGCTTTGGGAGCAAGAGAGCCTCTGCACTTCCCCAAACAGTTCAAGGAAACAAGAGGATTTGGTCCACTGCATAAGAAAGAGTTGGAAGCCACTGTTTTGTTCCTGCCATTTGTTTTCTTCATTAATTTATGAGAACCACTGGGACAGAGACAGTGACTGACCTGCTCAGGGACTCCCAGGTGGTCAGAGCACAGCCGGGTACTGAACCCTGCCCAGACAGCTGCCTTTCTTTTCTTCTTGGCAAATTAGAGCCACTCTCCTATCAAGACAGTCTGTGTGTTTAGGATGAGCCTCATTAGCAGGTTTTATGCTCTCCTTGCTTAGCTCCTATGAATGCTTGGCCCTATCCTGGGGTGGCCTGTCTGTCAGAGGAGGAATTTTCCTTTCCTGCCAACTATATGCTGGAGTCAGGAGCTTGTTGGCCCCAAGGAAGTCAGCTGCAATAGGAGGGCTTCACTTGAGTGTGGATGCACTTTGGTGGCTTCCAGGCCTAACAGGAAATGCCCTGGGCCTCAGTCTCTTCTATCTACAGCAGAAGAGGCTGCCTACTAGGCTGACTGAGGAACCCTGGCTTTTTTAGCTCCTACCCCACGGCTCATAAGTTATACTTTATTCTTTATTTTCTTTCTTTCTCTTTGTACCCCAAACTGCACCTAAAAGCATGATGAGATCTTGTTATTTTAGTGTTCATTGTTAACTTTCTAGCAAGCCCCTATGATTGTTGGTTCCACCCTTGGCCCTGTCCTTTGGGAATCTGGCACAGTGTGTCACTCCTCTGTGCATGGCAAGCAGCAGTACCCTGACTCTATGCAGGTGCAAATGTCCCTTTAAGAGACAAACTCTGCCCACTCCTGCTCTCTTCTTTCTGCTGGCTCTTCTTTTTCTTCTTCTCCTTCTCTGTCTCCTTCTTCTTTTTCTTCTTCCCCCTCCTCTTTCTGCTCCTCCTCCACCACCACTTCCTCCTTCACCTCCTTTTCCTTCTCTTCTCTTTCTCGCCTTTCTCCCTTCATTTCACAATAAACTTCCTTCCCATGTAAGTTCTGATGGCATTTTTGTCCCCTGCTATGAGATCCACCGTCCCACCTCGTGCCCTCATTATCATTACGTTGGTGCTGGACCCAGCCAGATTCTCCCCATATTCCCTTCTGCCTGCAGGTGGGCAGAATGAGGTCCATGGGGACCCTAAATAACCCTCTACAACTCCCCATTTTCCATCTACCCAGCTTTGCACACCCCTGGCTATGTTATGCCCAAATCCACGAAGTCCTCCAAAAGCCAACAAGGAGACTGAGTCCTGTATGTAAAAGCAAAGAGCCTTTATTTTATGCAAGTTTGCAAACTTGGTCCCTCCGCATGTCCAACGTGTTGAAATAAACGGAGAGCCCCAAGCTCAGTTAGAGTTGGGTTTTATAGTAGTAAAGGTGGGGGTGAGGGGTTTCTGAGGTTCAGGACCCTTGATTGGCTGACATTTGTCTAGGGGTATCCTGGTGAGTGTGTGCTGTCAGGTGCTCCTATCTACAGCGGTTGGAATGTTAGGCATTTCCTTTGGATGGTCTGTTCTTGGGTGGTGCTCAGGTTATCTTAGTTTATGGTCCTTCCTGAAACCAGGTATTGCTTCAGGGTAAACTACTGAGACTTAGGTCTCTATTAAATTTATTGTTGGCTGAGTCCTACAATGGCAATGTGATAATGATTGGAAGTAAAGAACTTCCTTTGGGTGATCTGTTCATATTTAGCGTATCATGGCTGGCTCCCTTCACAAGCACCGATGACAGGACCTAATCTTGGGTCCTGCTTGCTCCTGGTTTTAAGGAGGTATGGAGTTATCTTGTCCCCCCCACCAGGGAGCTCCCCCTTTTCTCAGCCTTTTAACCTATTTTGGGCATGGAGCATGAGATGACATGGTTTTTTTTTCCCTGCAACCTCTTCAAGCTGACATTGGGGCATTGGTATTCCGGCCCAAGCAGTTTGAAAGGCTAGCCAAAGGTAGGGAGGAAATTTAGGCAATAGGGCACTTGTCAGACTTCATTGAAGGGACAGGGATCGTTCATATCAGCTGAACTGGTCCACATCAGCTTTGAAAAAGTTCAGGGCTCGCCACGATTCAGAACAGGTTGTAGTCAGCAACTGATACTTAGATAGTGTCTGCCAGCCAAGGGGAAGCCTATTGAGATAAGTTTAAACTGGGAGCAGAAATTAAAATGTATTTACTTAAAGAAAAACCCATATTGTAGAAAAAGAGCCGATAATGGGTCTCTGTAAACAGAAGGACTAGACTCATAACTTTGAGTCCTAGCAAAAACTACAGACTTTGGTTAGAAGCATGTATAGTTTTCTGCTGTCCAGAGAACCATGTATGATAGCTTTAGAATGAGCTAACAAGTTGGCTATAGCTTTGTGGAAGAATCTGGATACCTTTTGCTGTTAAACTGACATTATAATTGCCCTAGCCATTAATACTATCAGAGATCTCAGAAGGATAAATAAGTATATTTGAGTACAGACCAAATAGTTTCTGAATCTATTAAAAATGACAGGAACCAGAGTCCGTATACAGTTAGTCATACCCAGGTTTCTATAGCACTGGTAGCAGAAATATCCAGAATAGCAGTCTTACTGTCTAAGCCAGGCCCATAAGGAGAATTCCTCTGTATCTGGGTGACGACTATAGACTGAAACTTTTCTCTTCCCATAATTCTCGTTGCCATGCCTGGCTACTGGATAAACAGCATTTTATTAAAATTAATATAAGTGGCAGGATAAAAGACCATTGTCCTACAGCAGGTATACACTTTTAAATGATGATAAAAATGTATGGTTAGATCTGTCACAACATACTGTATATGTGATTCAACTCTGCTTTAAAATATATTCTATATACTGATAAAAATTTAAGGTTATAAAGGTCTATTTTAGATTATCAAAAGCTAAGTACTTATGTGTTTGCTAAGGGTTCAACACCAAGCTTCTAGAGAATTTACATAAGTAACAACAGATGTTTGATAACTAAACATCAACAGATGTTTGATACCCATGGAATGGCTATCTTGATTTCTTTCCTGAGCTCATTAAAATGTTTTATTTTTTCACTAAAGGAGCTTCAATTCAAAATCATTACTTTTAAGGCTAAATCTGACAGGAATGTAATGTAAAGTCATAATCTTATGGAAGCTGCCAACCTATTTTAGACTGTTGAGGAACACAAGTTAAGAGTCATATAATCACATGATCAAGCTCTTTAATTGTGGTCATGCTAGGTACTGATGCAATTAATTCCAGGGATAAAGCCTTAACTAGCCACCTGTGTGCTGAAGTCAAGTAACTAAAGACAAAGTTTGTCTACTCATATATACCTAATAGACAGCCCTCAGAGATCTGGAGGAAATGGCATTTAAAATGTTTAATTATTAAAAGTTTTTTTGTAACAAAGAGACAGATTAGCTTCTGGCACCGCCCCCATTTTCTCCAAAGAATGTGGATGGGTACGAAACAGTCTCTACCTAGACCTCACTTCCTAAGTGAAAGGACTAGACACTGAGAAAAACTGCCTTTCACCTCAACTGCTGCAAAGACCCTCTTCAGACATTGGACAACAGGACACAGGGGAATCTGCTGCCTCAGGTGCCCAAGACAAAGTCCTTCCAGGAGTCCCCACTCCACAGAAGCCTGTGGGATCTCTAGGACCTTGCAGGCCTACCTCTGCCAGCTGAAATACGAATGTTGTTGTAAGACCTTCCCTCAATGACCATGGTTGACCCTGGGGTGGCTGTCTAGGTAGCCAATTAAGTAAGTTTCTGTCACTTTTTAAAGTATTAACTCAGGTAAAATTTATCCATCTCAAGATCTCGGATGCAGTTTGACAACTGATAGCCCTGCCAGCTTAACAGCAGGAACCAAGACTAAGTCTAGACACAGTTCACCTTGTCACCAGACTCAGGAAGGGATGAATTCACAAAACAAATTTCAGCATATCTTCTTTGCTTAACTAAAAGGTGTTTTAAGATAAAAAACCTTAATATGTGAGGATTTATCTTAAGAATATTTCAGGGTATAAGATAGTTTTTTAAGGTGTAAATGCAAGTTATCAGATTTCTCTCTCATTGTGCTTCTGCTCATAGTCTTAACATTAATCAATAAAGTTCTAATAAGCTATTAGAACTAATAAGCTGGATATCTCCCTTCTTTTTTTATTAAGAAGGTGAGACGTTAGGCATAGTACGTTAAGGGAATGAGGGTGGGAGTCAAGTTCTCAAGACTGCTTCCCGCTGACGTGGGGGGTGTCAACCATCTTGGCAGAACCTGAGAACTCTGACAGGGTACTAAACACCGTACTATACCACGATCGACATAGCTACAAGCTTAATATTTTAAATTCCTTTTGTGCTTTCCTAACCACAGACCTCAAAGATACTTTTTATTGTGCAAAAAACATCTGTCACAGTCATTTCTGGCATGAATGTACTGCCGTTTATACAATGTGAATCTCAGTACAGATTATAAACAGTGGAAATGCTAATGTGTCTAAAACTTAGGTTTTCACAAACTTAAAGAATTTTTTGTAAGTTCCAGGTAATAGACTTGGAGCATTCACCTCAAACAGGTAAGATGCAACCCCCCTCAATTACCAGACCCTAAGATCTCAAGTCTTCCCACATTTCACTGGTCCTGACACCGTCCCCCTCAATCACCAGGACATAAAGAATTTTTCCCCCTAAACTTAACATTGTACTCTCCTCTGCTAACATCTTGCCAGGTCCAAGAGGCTCCAGAGCTTTCCATAGAGCCTGGGCAGTGAAGCAAAACAACCAGCTACCCCAGGATGTGGCAGTATCCCAGCTACCTCAGGTCTCCCAAAGATGGTTAACACCCCGCCTAGGTCAGTAGGAAGCAATCTTGAGAAATCAACGCCCTCATTCCCTTAACCTGCCATGCCTAACTCCTCATCTTTTAAAAAAAAAAAAAAAAGAAAGAGGAATGTTAGCATTCAGGCACACTTTGGCTCTGCCCCTTGGTAACCTGGCACAGTGTGCCACCCCTCTGGGCATAGCAAGCAGTACCCTGACTCGACACAGGTGAAAAGGTTGCTTTAAGAGAGAAGCTCCACCCACTCCCTCTCTCTTCTTTCTGCCATCTCTCTGATGAGGCAGGTCACTGTCTCTCTGTCTCATTCTCTTCTTCTCTTTCTCTCTCTTCCCTTCTCTCTTTCCCTTCCCTTCCCTTCCCTTCCCTTCCCTTCCCTTCCCTTCCCTTCCCTCCCCTCCCCTCCCCTCCCCTCCCCTCCTCTTCCCTTCCCTTCCCAATAAATTTCCTCTCCATATAAGCTCTGTCTAGTGATGTGTTTGTTCCCCCATGAGATCCACTGTCCCACCTTGCACTGGTATATCATTACAAGCCTGCTCTCCACTGTTTCACGCTGCACTTGCTATTTTCCTGGCACAGCCTTTATGTTAATTTTATTAATGATTTAGTCAACAGTCTTTAATAAGGAGCCATGGGTGTAGGCATACTATGATGATATGGTAGGAATGGAACGGGAACATTCCAGGGCTGGTAAAGCTTGGGAGTTCTCTCAGCTGTGTGACACTGGCCCTCTTTCACAGAATTTTCCTTGGGCAGATGTTCTGATATAAAAATGACTGGCAAGGAAGAGGCAGGAGAGCTCTGAAGTCTCTCATACCCACTGGTGGTATGAACAGTCCTGATGAGTGTGGTAATGGTTGATATGGATGCCCCATTTATGGCTGAGCAGCTCAGCACTCAACAATCACTTGTCCATGGCACACTGACCAGGTGTATCTTTGCATTAACTGCTGCCTGCTGCAGAGAGATGCTTTTCTGGTCAAGGTTGAAGACAGCACTAATCTGTGTGTGCGTGTAAACAGAAATTAGAAGCCCATTTGAAAAAGATGTCTGTTTAGCAAGACAATAGTAGCAGTTTCTCCCCAAATTCCTTTAAAACCATGGACTTTTGAGCATGTTTATAGTATTAGGCATGAATTCTCCCCTGTAGAGTATGCTTTAAATCCAAGTCAAGAGCAGTTGGTTATCCCCTTGGCTGTTGTGCCTCTATTGTACCGGCAGGCACAGCCTGCCTGTTAGGTCTGTATTATAGCATGCAGGGTTCACCACGCAGGGATACACTATTAGCTTTTCTTCCTGAGTGGATGGTGTAGCACCTTCAAGTGCTATGAGAGCTACTCAGCAGGAAAGAAGTTTTCAGGTCAATTCCAGCTTGATTTTTCTAATTATCTGTATTCAAAGTGAATTGTTTTCTCTATACCCTGCATCCGAAATGAATGGCATCTTTAGCAATAGTGTCTTACCGTCTAGTTCTTGTGGGTAACCAAGATTAATGGCAATTGTGTGTTTGGTTTTGAGGGGCCTCTGTGGTCTCCTTGACCACATTCCTAAGGAGCTGTCTTTTATGTGGCACTGAGAAGCTCTGTTCTTGACTTCTGAGGTGAATGCTCTCTTGGTTCCCATTCTGGCTCTCTCCATGGAGTCAGAGACTCCCCCGGGAAAGTCACCCCCTCTGTGACTTACAAAAGCTGGAAAGATGTTTAGTAGAACAGAGTCCATCTCTGTGCTTTTCTCTGCACCCCAACCCGGACTGAAATAATTACCACGTAAAGATTGCCCTTTACGTTAAGATTGTAGTTTGAATGTGGAATGTCCTCCATAGGCTTGGCTCGTGCTTTAATGTTTGGTCTCCAGCTTGTGAAGGTATTTTGAAGACTGTGTAGACTGTAAGAGGTGGGGCTTGGCTGGAGGAAGAAGATCGCTAGGGGCAGTCCTTTGAATGTCGTACTTGTCCCTAGGGCTCTCTGCTGGCTAGTCCCCATACTCCTGGCCTGAACTTTGTTGGTCTTTCCTGACATGATGGGTTAAGACCTCTGAACTGGTGAACTAAAATCAATCTTTTAGTTGTTGCTTTTGTGAGGTGTTTGGTCACAGAGATATGAAGAGTAATAGATTCAGCTGATATACAATCACCTGCAAATGTACTATCAATGTTTAAGTTTATTTTCTTAGAGTTCAGTGTTAGATTTAAAAAATCAAACTAGTGCCGGGCGGTGGTGGCGCACGCCTTTAATCCCAGCACTCGGGAGGCAGAGGCAGGCAGATCTCTGTGAGTTCGAGACCAGCCTGGTCTACAAGAGCTAGTTCCAGGACAGGCTCCAAAGCCACAGAGAAACCCTGTCTCGAAAAACCAAAAAAATAAAAATCAAACTAGTTATTATCTTGACATTTATTGAGAGTTTTAGCCATAGCAGACACACGTGTACTCAAAAGCATTTCCAAGAGTCAGAATTACTACATATGTGACCATATATAAAGCCCAGTTTCTTTACAGAGAATGACAATACCTGTTTCCTTTACATTATATTTTATCAATAAATAGAAATATAAAGTCTCCAAGAAAATATGCCCCTTGGCCATATTCTTGTCACAACTTAAATATTTACCTTTTATCGTCTCCCTAGCGGCTACAACATGCCAATAGTGGAGGTGACCGAGCATACTTCTGAAGGGCGGCATTCTGAGACAACAGCGTCCCACAGTTCTCCCGATAACTTTGGATGGAGGGGAGGGTTGGAGAATCACCATGCGTGTTTGACCATTTTGCGCTACTGTAAGAGACTATCTAAGGCTAGCTACCAGCTTATGGCTCTGAAGGGTTGGAAGCAGTCACCAGTTTCTGCCTGGCTCTGTCTGGTACCCAAACAACAGGTGCCCATGTGGGAAAGATCATGTGTCAGGTTAGGAAGTCAGAAAAGTTCCAGGGAGGTGCTAGGTTCCACTTATCCCAACCCACTCTTAAGTAAGTAGCTCATTGTGTGAGGTTAGCGTTAATCCCTGGGAAGAGGGATACCCCTTCATCAACTTGTCTTTCTTTCAAAGGCTCCGTTTCCTCCCAGGTTCACCCTGGGTCCTGGTTTCTAGCACCATGTCCAAGAACGCTACCATATGTCAACCCTTCTCAGTTCCCTCCTCTGATACCTTCAGAGTCATTTCTGACTCCTCTCTGTTGTCCACTAGTTCCCTATCAAAGGTGCTGAGTACCGCAGTGCTTAGGAGAATGTCAGTACTCTCCCTGGGGGAAGTTTTCACAGCAGTGCTGACATGTGACCCAGTTCTTGAAGGACTGAGGGAGAGTTTGGCCAATTGGGTGGAGTGGAGTAGAAGAGGGCAATCTTTATTTGCAATGCAAATAGCAATTAAGGACGCTCCTTTCTTGCAACTGCTTGTTGGATTTGTCCTGTTTCTCCCTTGCTCATGCCTGTCCCGGGTCAGGCACCGGAGTCACTTATTCAGCTTCTCTTTGTCCCTCAGTATATCCAGCTCACCCTTCAGCATGTAGCCTTTCATTCTCTGTGCCTTGCCCTGTGTCCTGCAGCATGGACAAGAGAGTCATCATGAAAACTCTTTCTCCACCTCTGTTCTCCATAGTTTTCTTTTATCTCTGGTGTACAAGATAATATGAAGATAATATGAAGGCCATACTATATCTCTGGCATTCAACATTGCTCTAGCCTGTGCTTTCAGCGTGCTTTCCTATACTATTTATTGTTATTATCATTATTATTGTTGTTTACAATTATTTTGAGACAGCTGTCCTTTCTTACTAAGAAGATCTGCTTGCTGTGGCTTAAACTTAGGCAGGAAATTTGAACTCCCATGCCTTTGCTCACACATTGCTTATGTAACTTCCCTGTAGCTATTCTTATCTCTTTTTGAAAGTTTACTTAAATGCTATTTATTTACTCGTGTGTATGTGTGTGTGTGTGTGTGTGTGTGTGTGTGTGTGTGTGTGTGTGTGTGTAGGTAGGTAGGTCAGAGGGCAACTTGTAATAGTCTCCTTCCACTGTGTGGGCTCCAGGGACCAAACTTGGGTCTTTAGGCTTGATGAGAATTAACTTTCTCTTCTCAGCCACCTCACCAGTCCCCTTTGTAAGGTTTTGAGAGCATTAAAAACTTCTTTAATCCCTACCTTGTATTAATTATTAATTAATTTTAAGGTAATCACTCATATCTTATAATCACATTTGTAATTGCTTGTCTTATAATGAATTTGTTTCCATGTGCACTGGTTTTACGGAAGATCTGTCTGCTCTGTGACAGCAAGAACTGTATTTCTTTGCAGGTTCTAGAAGAGTCTAGAATTAAGGCCGTGATTGCAGTGTCCACCTGCCAACTGGTTTGGGTCTGGAATGAAGCGAGTATAGCTCTGAAAACCAGACTTGTGATTGCCAAGCACAGCCAGTGCTCATTTCGCTGAAGAGGAAATGGTAAGTAAGATTGGGTCAGCCCCATGAGGTGTGAACTGTAGGCCACATACCAACTTGCAAGGAGCGGAGGAGGTGGGAACCACAGAAATGTCACGTGAGATAGTTGGTGAAGCACTGACTTTGTAAGGGCTCCGGGGACTTAGAGATGAATAAACACTAAAGATTTTTAACACTTTAATAGTCAGTTTTAGACCTTCTATGCCTATATAAAAATCACAAACATCGAAATAAACACAGAGCAAACTCACATACCTCATGTTACCAGGTATATGACTCAGCTTTCCGTTACTACAACAGAGTACCTGAGAGAGCCAGCTTAAAAAGAGGGACATTTGGTTTGGATGCAACACTTTAGAGTTCTGTTCATGATCAGGTGGCTCCCGTGCTTTGGGGACTGTGTTGAGGCAGCACATCACAGTGGTAGCTTGTGATAGAGGAAGCAGCTCTCCTCACATCCAGGAAGCAAGGAAAGATGGATGGGAAAGCCTGGGTCTTCATAAACCCCTTCAAGAGCATGCTCCCAAGAACTTTCTGTCACTAGATAGCACCTGCACCTCTTAAAGGCACTGCCACTTTCTGATAATGTCACAGACTAGAAGTCAAGCCATTTAACACGTGGGACTTTGGGGATAATTATCCAAATCATAGCATCTGGGTTACCTGGACCCGTAGGAACAAAATGAAATTGGCTTGTCATTGAAATGTTATGGAAAATCAAAGACCTTCTTAAAGTCTAGGGAAGATGGCAGACTAAGCTGCCCATGTAGATAGTAACTCTTAATATTTACTTGCCCCTCTCTCATCCTCCTTCACCCTCAGAACCCTTCTGCTCTCTGGCAGGAAAACACTCACAGGGCTTCTATATAGGTAGCAGATTTTTCCAAAGATTTGTGGAAAAAACATTTTTGTTACGCGGAAGCAGCAAACTGAAAATGGACCGCTCAGGGCTTTGCCACTCATAATAATCTGGAAGCTTTTCAAGAGTCTAATTTCCTGGTCTTTTCCTCCCTGGTCTCCTGTGGATAATGAGATCAGTTCCTCTACCCTTTCTCAGGTCGGCGTCTGTAGACTCTTAGCGAGTGCTTCCGCTGCCCACTTGAATACCGGGTAACGCGCCGTCTTTCATTTCCCAAATTGTGGCATCAGAGCTTTAGCAGTTCACCCTAACTCTCCAAATCCTTCGCTCAGCCCGGTTTTGCTAATACGTACTGACTGTGAGACTGAGCTCCACCAAAAGTGTTCTCCACCGCATGCCCCTCTCCTGCCCACTGGTGTGTGTGCGGCAATTCTTGGGCAGCGGATGCAAACTTGACCAAGTCCAGTTCCCGTCCACGTCCTCCTCCCCATACCTTTAACCCACGTATGAGAAGGAGGCATACTCCCGTGCGTCGGCAAGCCACCAGCTTAAGTGACTAACCCATCCCACTGCTGCTTCCCGGAGAAGAGCGAAGCCAGATGGTGCTCCCTTTGTGAAGTAGCAGGATGCGCTCTGCCTTGCCATCCACTGTGCTTTGAGTGGTGAAAAGTGGGTCAATGAGAGCTACAGTGCCAGGGGCCTTCCCTGCCTCCGAAAGCCTGCTTCCCCTGCCTGCTTCCTGTCCTATTGATTTCTTCTTGCCAGATGTATCTTCATTTCCAACAGCCCAGAGCAGTGCTGCTGCCGGGTTGTGACATTGAGAAGGGACAGAGCTCCGCTGTAGTCTAACAATAGGAGACCCTCAGGGCACACAAGGGTGTCACTGATAGGCAGATAAAGGTGAAGCTTAGGGGCCCCACAGGCCCAGAAGTGAAAGGGGAAGAAACTCCCAGCCAGTGGAATCTCAAGACCGCCAGTCACCTTCCTCAAATCAGAAGTCCCTGAGTCCTGCCACTCTCAAGAGAGGAAGGACTTCAGAGGAAGGTAGGGTTCCAGCCAGAGCAGCAGGGGAGCAGCCACAATCTGCCACCTTGGTGTCAGCCTAAACACAGAAGAAAGAAGGGAGCCATGGGGAAGGGCTGTCTAACTGCCCACCCAGTAGGTATTGCTTGGTGCCAGCTAGGGGTTCCTTGCCCCCTCCCCCAGCAAGCCCTAAGCCCTGTTCCTTGCAGCTGTAGTTAAAGAATCTGTAGTAATTTGCCCCCAAAGTCTGACAAAAGAGGATTTTATCAACCTCTTTAAAAGAAAAAACTTAAATGTAGTCACATGAGGTTAATGCCCCCCGCCCCCTGCAACATCTCTCCTCTCCCTTCAGGTGCAAGAAAGAGAGAGCCACCCTCACTAATATAGTGAATTCTACATCACCCTCACTGATTCTGTAGAAGTTGGGCATCAGAATAGAGATGTAAACTGAGCTGGAGCTTGCATTTAAAGTGGCCCCTGTGGGTGCTTTCTGGTTTTAGAGGGCCAAGGTGACTTTTGGGGAAGTTCCCTGAAGGAACTCTGATTGATAGGCCCCTGCCTGTGTCCTTTTCACATTTGCAGTAGCTGGATGGTACTCTACAGTGTCCCAGATGTCACTTTCTTACTCTTTCGTCTTTCAAGACCGTACATGGGCAGGTGACAAAATCCTTGCCTGGTATTGTCTGCTTCATTCATGGGTGCATCCTTTAGCTCTTGCAAACTTGGATTGGGTCACCCTAATCAGCGCACTTCCTGTTAAAAGCTCCCGAGTCTCTCTTCCCATCTCTTTGTGACCTAGGCCCACCTTCTAGCTGTATCTAGAAGGTGAAATGATTATATAAGCCAAGAAATGAAGAAATGGGAGATGGGACAATGACAAGCATGGAGAAAAAAGGGAAGAGCGGGGGATCTCTGTGAATCAGCCCTGGCAGTGTTCCATGATCCTGAAGTGGGGGTGATCAACAGAACCCCACCCTGTGCCTTTTTCTCTCTTAGAGGACAAAGCTCTTTGAAGGAGAGCTATACTATCTTTCTCAATCACTAAGGGTTCCTTATATTGTTACAAATGGCAGAGCTGTGCAGGTCTCTGACTGCCCTGAAAGCCTTACACAGAAGCTGTCCCCTAAGTTACTGGCATCATTCATTCACAAGACAATTCTGGGGACCCTCTGGGACAAAAGTTCTGCAACCCCTTGAATGACTAGGATACCTGGCTGATGATCTCACTCAGGATTGCGGGGCGGTGTAGGTGTGTGTTTGGGGGGCGCAGTTTAAGAGCCCCCAGCCTTGTTTTGCAGAGGGTCTTTTTCTCTGTGTGTCTGCTGTGTGCCTGTGTTTTCGCACCCTAGATAAATGCTTTTCTTCAGTTGCTGATTTCATCTGTGCTTGAGATTCCTCTGCAGCTATCTGTTCTCTTTCAGATTTTTCCTGCCTTTTAATTCTTTAACTGGCAGAGAGAACAAACCTCGCCAAGACCCCTAGACTGTATCATTTCCAGCTCTCTAGACTGGGTCACCTGCGTTAGTCACCAGGGATTTGTGGTGACTTTCATGAACACCCTTCCTTCCTTCCCCTTTCATGCTAAGTTTTATTCATTGTCTTGGACAGGTCACATGGGTTAGTCCTTCCTCTTTTTGGAAGTGCCCATGGCTGAGACCCAGGGAGCTTCTCTGGGGGTCTGTTTCCTGGGTTGTGAGGCTGGGGCTTCGGAACTTCAGGGATGGAGTTTCTGGTTGGCACCAAAGTGGGTTTCTTCCGGCAGCTGTGGTCATCTTCACCCCTCCAGCCACCCTGAACTCTACATGGGTGTGGGCAGGTTTGGCCTACATTATGGACGAGAAAGTGGAAAGGAAGACAGTGTTCCCAAGGCCTGCTGAGAGGTCACTAACCCTGATGGGTAGAACCTGGAAGGTGTAGACAATATCAGCTGAGAACAGAGAAGGCCAGGTGCCACTGACCAAGGGGTGGGGGGAAGGTCTGGTCACCAGGACTAACAGAAATGACTCCAGGCCTGTCTCTTCCTGCTCCTAAACCACATACCCTGGGTTATAAGTTGGTGACAAGTGTGGCTGACTGTTTTGGGTTTTTGTTTTTATTGTTGTTGAGTCTCTCTCTCTCTCTCTCTCTCTCTCTCTCTCTCTCTCTCTCTCTCTCTCTCTCTCTCTCTCTCTCTCTCTCCATCTGCTCACTATATAACTCTGATTGGCCTGGCCTGGAACT
Organism: Arvicola amphibius; assembly: GCF_903992535.2. NCBI lineage: Eukaryota > Metazoa > Chordata > Mammalia > Rodentia > Cricetidae > Arvicola > Arvicola amphibius. The sequence goes on along the minus strand of NC_052052.2, from coordinate 133,699,206 downwards.
CATAGCAATCCACCTGCCTCTGCCTCCCAAGTGCTTGAATTAATGACATGTGCCACCATGCCTGGCTTGGTTTTTAATAGTTTCCAGTGCTGGCCATGGACTGCAGAGCCTTGCAGAAGCTAGGCAAGCTCTCTTGGCTGAGCTACGCTGCCAGTCTTAAATGACTAGTTTTGAATAAGTATCAGGAGAAATGATTGAAAATTAGCACATCAATGGCTTCCATCACATGGGTGAAGTGCTGTGAGATGTATTCTCTTAAGTATTTGTGTGTGCAGGGGGATGGTATATGTGTGCACGCTGTGTGTATGTGTGTGCATGCATGTACGTGTGTGTGTGTGTGTGTGTGTGCGCGCGCGCGTGCACGCGCGCAAGCACATGTGGAAGCTGAGGATTCCCTGATTTGACTAGCCTATCAGGCTGGTAAACTCCAGGGAACCACTTGTCTCCTCCTCCCTGGCTCTGGGATCACAGGCTTACAGTGGTGCCCTTGCCTTTCCATGAATGCTGGGGATCCAAACTCATGTCTTTATGCTCTTATGACAAGCACTCTAGCAACTAGGTTGTCTTCAACCCCCTTCAACATCTTAAGCCCTTCCTTACAGTTCAATTTTTGTGCATATGTGTGTAACCTCTTTTATTATTATTTTCAAAGCTTTTGTATTTTTTATGTGTATTGTCAAAGAGAATTCCTGGAAGGAAGCTGTCTGGATAGGCTGATTAACCAATAAAAGACTTGAATGCCTATGCGGAGTTTGGGACTTGTTGATTCTGTGATCTAATTAAAATTTCTTTGGGGGCTATCTTTAGCCCCCTAAAAACCATTCCCCACCCAACCTGTGTCAGATCGAACATGTTGACAGGCAGATGAAGACCTTTGGAATGTATTAACTTTACAAAACCCTACCCTCCATAAACATAGTGGCTGTGAATGTCTGTGTGTCTGAAGCCTGTAGGCACAAGTTCCTTATCTTGTATTCTGCCTCTTTGATGTTTCTGGTGATGTATTTTTAAAATGCTTTAATTTATGATGTCCTTTGTTCTGCTACAATAAAACCTCATGACACTGCTCCCATGAGAACACTGTTGGGGACATGGAAATTGGGCCAGCCAAACTCCATGTTTTTCATGGCCATGGTCACTCAAATCTGACTCTTCATATCTTTGAGGTGAGACTTGTGTGTGTGTGTGTGTGTGTGTGTGTGCGTGTGTGCGTGTGCGCGCGTGCGCGCACATGTGCCCAGGGAGTTCAGGAGTGAGTATCAGATCTTCCGACACTGGAGTGGTGCTTGTGAACTGTGACCTGGATTTTAGGAACTGAGCTCTGGTCCTCTGTTAAGAGCAGGAAGTACTCTTAACCTCTTCACCTCTGAGCCAACTCTTCAGTTCTTATTTTATTTATTAATATTTATTTACCTAGTTTGATTTCTTGAGACAGGGTCTCACTATGTAGCCCAGACTGGTCTTGAACTCATAGCAACCTTTCTGCTTCAGCCTTCCAAATACTGGAATTACAGATGTGAGTCGCCATGCCTGGCATCACTTTCCTTCTTCCTCCTCTTAAGGGACAGAGGAGACACAGCTTGGCATTGTCACCAGCAACACCCAAGACATTTCTTTAATCTTTTAGGGACCTTGAAACAGGTACAACCAGATTCTCAGCTTCAGTGTAGAAAAGAATTTCAAGGCGAGCCAGCGTGTTGCAGAGCTTATAAAAAGATATTTTAAATATAATTTTTTTGTTTTCTTTCTTTTTTAATTGATTTTTATTGAGCTCTACATTTTTCTCTGCTCCCCTCCCTGCCTTTCCCCCCAATCAACCCTCCCCCAAGGTCCCCATGCTCCCAATTTACTCAGGAGATATTGTCTTTTTCTACTTCCTGTGTAGATTAGATCTATGTATGCCTCTCTTAGGGTCTTCATTGCTGTCTAAGTTCTCTGGGATTGTGATTTGTGGGCTGGTTTTCTTTATTAAATATGAATTTTAAACATGAGGATTAAATAGGAAAAAAAGCCTGCAGGAAGAAATTAAGGCATAGTGGAGCATGGGTGTGAACTTCCCAAAGAAGGAGGCATACTTCATTGTTTTTGAAATGGTCATTCATATAATTTTGGTAGGTTAGAGTTATCTTCAAAGGGTTGCTTAGGAACCTAAGTGACATCACAGGGTAGTTCCCGGTGGGCATTTTTAATTATAACCAATAAATCGAAGCCCTGGACCACAGGGAGCCAGGAAACTGGGATATCTTCACTGTAAACAAAGTTAACAGTCTTCTTTGAGATTCCCAGGAAATGTCTGGCAGAGGAATGAGGCCCTGCCCAAGGTCATATGTCTGATTCTGTAAGCATGGCCTCCTACTATTTTTAACATTTATGGAAATGTTAAACATTTCTTCACAGCAAATGCCTACTATGCAGGTCCTTGCTTCCCTGCTAGAGCGAAGCTTCCACCAGACACCAGAGTCTCCTTTCCATCCCATGTCTTCATAATTTCCCTGCCTTTCTGGTCCCCCCTTTCCTCCTATCTTATTCTTCCTAGTAACACATTGCATCATGGCATCTTCATACGTGTGTACTTACAGTTTGATTTTTGCCAAATTTAGACTTTAAAAAAAGCCCAGTGGCATTTTTGACATCTTTTATTTTTGGCAACAATTTGAAATATAAAAGACTTTCTCGTCCTTTCTTCCCTCCCTCCCTCCCTCCCTCCCTCCCTCCCTCCCTCCCTCCCTTTCTTCCTCTCTCAGACTCTATCCACTACAAACCTGACTGGTTCTGACTCAAGATATTCCTGCTTCAGCTTCCTGCACACTGAGGCTTGATGAGTGAGTCACCACCCTAACAATATATTTATTTCCTGTTTACATTACTAATGCATGGGGAGTACATAGAATGTGAACCTGAAAACAGGTAGAAAGATGTACCTCAAGCTACTTGTACTGTGACTGCTAGGCATACATGTAAAGTCTGGTAAAAAAAATAGACTTATTCTTCCGTAATCTGCTCTATAAACATTCAGCCATATTCATTTCCGGGCTACCACATCCTCTCCAACAATATGGTTCTGGTTCGGTAGGATATAGCCGCTCTGTCATATTCTAGTTCACACGCCCCGCTTTTCTACACTGAATTTGTTTCTGATTGTTCAGCTCAGAGAACAGATATCCATCCTCACAGATACATCCTGTGACATCAGTGACAATGAAGTCGAATTTCTGTATCAAAGGGCATGTGTGACATAAGGCTTTTCATCCACTCTGCCCTCCAGGCGGATAGACAACTTTATATCTTCCATGAGACTGTAGCTGAGATTCAAAACATTATTTTTAATTATGTGTATGTGTGCATGAACGTGGGCGCCTATGGAGGCTGAGGTGATGGATCTCCTGGAGTTGAAGTTAGAGGTGGTTGTAGCCACCTCATGTGGGTGCAGAGAGAGAGAGATAGAAAATAAAAGAACAAGAAGTCTCTCTGTCTTTCCTCTCTGTCTCTCTCTGTCTCTCTCTCTGTCTCTCTCTCTCTTTCTCTGGGAATTGAACTTGGGTCCTCTGGACAAACAATACTTACCCTGAGCCATCTCTGCAGCCTCTGTATCTGGGATTTTAAGGCATGGTTTTCTCATCGAAACACCAATTGAGGTCACTTAAGCCGCTCTATCTTCCTTCCTGGAGGCACCTGGCTTCTCTTTTCAATTTTGAGTCTCTCTCATTTTTTTTCAATATTTAAAAACGGTGGATAAAGAAGCCCAACAGAAACGTCCCCATCTTTTCTAGTTGTGAATGTGCACTTCAGTGGCATTAATTATACCGATGTTGTGTGCAGCCATCACCACACACATTTAGAGATCTTCACCTCGCAAAACCCCAAACCTCATACGCAGGAACCAACCTCCACCTGCTCCTCCCCACAGCCCTGGCATCCACCCTTCTGCTTTCTGTCTCTGAGTTCTGGCTCTTCAGGAAAGCCTGCATAAGGGAGCTAGGCAGCAGCTGGACTTCTGTATTCGGCATATTTCACTTAGCATAGTGCTTTCCAGGCGCATCCATGTGCTTGTATCAAGAGTTCTGCTTTTGAAGGCGGAATAGCATTTCCTTGTGTGGATAGACCATGTTTGCTGTGCATTTATCTGTTAATGGATACATGGCTTCTTCCATGTTTTAGTTTCTGTGAGTCATGCTGTCATGGACTTAGATGTACAAATATCTCCTCTTCAAAACCCCACTTCCAAAGCTTTTGTGTATATACTAAGCAGCGGAGTTGATAGGTCACATGGGGATTCTAATTTTCATTTGGGCCGGGACTTGCCACACCATTTTCCACAGTGGTTGCATGGTGTGGGCTGCCACAAGTGGAGCGTGGGCTCTAGCCTTTCTGCGTCCTCACAATGTGTGTTCTTCTGTCTCTCTGATAGCAGTCCTGATGGGTGTGAGAGGCAGTACCCAATTATTTGATTTGCATTTCCCCAATGAACTGCAATGCTGAACATGGCTTCACTGCTGGCTGACATTTGCACACTTTCTTGGGGGGCATATATATTTAGGTTCTTGATTGTTTGGAATTCAGTTCTTTTGGGGGTGGGAGCCTCCAGTTCTCATTCTTTTCCCCGGGTCTAGCAAGTTGGCTTCCCTGCCGCTGTGGAGTGTCTACCATTGCCCTGTGGCAAATGCAGGCAGATAGGCAGGGACGTAAGTCGTATGAAGTCACATGGTGGGCTCCATGCAAGTGTAGTGTGTTCCCTTAAACATGCCAAGATAGGAGCTGGCAGAGCACATCAGCTGGGGAGTACACTCTTAGATTACAGAAAGATGCTGGTCCAGCTCTGTGATTGCTTTCAGAAAACTCACCTACAGATCATGCATTAAAAAAAAAAAAACCACAGTAACTTTATTTATTTATTTCTCTAGGAGATTTGCTCCAACTTTCATCCGGGTTGGAGCCCTAGATGGCAACTCATCAAAGGCTCATCTCCCTAGTCTTCCAATCTGCAAGAGCCTCCCTGGCAGCTGGGGCTCTATGAGAGCTCTACTCAAATTCTTTCAAGTGGGAAATGACTATGATTTCCATTTTAGTTCCAACTTCAAATGATAGTGTCCGTCTTGAAGACAGAATATTTGTCCTCTAATACTTGGACGGATTGCTCTGGGTTTTTTTTTTTTTCGGTGAGGGGGAGAATCATGGTTTTGAAAGCTCCAAGTGCTGCAGACAGGGGTGAGCTGGTTGAAGCAAGGCTGGGGGACCTGTGCCCAGGCCCGTACATTCCCTATGGCCTGATTCCTTGTGGCTCTCAGCAGCAGCTGACCCATCTGAAAGACGTTTCGAAGACTACGGGGGAATCTTCTGTTCGGATCCTCTTTCAAGGTTCACAGAAAACCCAGGGCTGACTGAGCTGGGATGGGCCAGGGAGTGGCTGTACTGTGGCACTTGAGCAGAGGGATCCAGGATGTCGTAAAGATTTGACGTGCCGGCTGGTCTCATGTCAGCTTGACACACAAGCTGGAATATCTAAAAGGGGAGAAACTTAATTGAGAAAATGCCTCCATAAGAATCAGCTATAAGGCATTTTCTTAATTAGTTATTGATGGGTAGGGCCCAGCCCGTTGTGAGTGGTGTCATCCTGGGCTGGTGGTCCTGGGTTCTACAAGAAAGCAGGCTGAGCAAACCATGAAGAACAAGTCAGTAAGCAGTACCCCTCCATGGCCTTTGAGTCAGTTCCTGCTCCAGGTTCCTTCCCTGTTTGAATTCCTGTCTTGACTCCCTTTGATGATGAACAGCAATATAGAAATGTAAGTCAAACTTTTTCTCCCCAACTTTCCATTTGGTCATGGTGTTTGGTCATGTGGGGTGTCACCCCACAGCGATAGCAACCTTAACTAAGACATTTGGAAAGACAGTGAGCAGAGAAGAAGAATCAGATTTGGGGCACAGGGTCTGTCACACTCCCCAAGATGATGTTGGCAAGCTGGCCTGGAAGATGGCTCTGCAGGAGCCCATAGGGCTTTGACATGAGAGAGCAGGATGTTTTAACAGGATGTCCCAGACACAGATATGACAGGGATTAGAGAATTCACTCTGAAACCTCATGAGTGGATGCGTGTACAGTTGGGTAGATAGCTCACTGGCCATATCAGCTAACTAAAGGGAATGAGTGTGAACAAAATCTAAGCTCTACTTTGGTTACCAAGTCCTCAGCCTACAGTAAGACTGTGTCTGCCAGGACAAAGAGACACCCACAAAGGGACGCCCTTTCTAACCAGGCAAAGTTACACTAAGAATCAGTGGTGGTGCTGAGGGAAGTTAATTTTCTGCTGTAATTCTAGTCTCATAGTACCCTGCTCAAAGTTTCTTGATCAGCCCAGGTAATTGTCAATGTCAACGGCTCTTCATCAGGAGCAGAACACAACTGCATTACAATTTCCTGTCTCAGTCTTGCACTCATGCAATTCAACAAATATTTACTCAGACCTTAGTGTGTGTCACGTGTTACTCTGGGTGCTTGAGATGCATCAGTGGACTCACAGAGGGCACTAGTCTCCTCTTTGAAGATGGCGGTCTCACAGGGTGAATTGACTCAGTAAACAATACACATAATGAGTAAATTAGAATGTAGTGTGTATTAGGGGACAGAGGTCGGGCTTGCACATCACGATTTCTCAACCCTAAAGCTGCTGCTTCCTCCGCAGTGATTAATAGATTTCCCGAGGGACATGTTGAGACCACGGAAACCTTCGCTTTCTTCTAAAACATTTGCATTTAATTATAGAGTCCACCAACAGGTTGCCTGTAACGTTTTTAAGACTTATTTTATTTATACGTATGTGTCTCTAAGCATGTGTATGCTATGGGTTCAGGTTCCTTCGAAGGCCACAAGAGGGTGTCAGATCCTCTGGGGCTAGAGTTCCAGGAAGTTGTGAGCTGCCTGGTGTGGGTGCCGAGGACCATACTTGGTCTTCTGAGAGCTTTTAACTACAGAGTATCTCTCCAGCCCCTGCCTGCAACTGCCTTAACTGTGTGCTCCAGTGGCGATTCGGTATTGTCTTCACTCCTAATTTTTTTTAGCAATTTTCTCTAAGGAAAGTCATCCCCCCACATATTTGCCTGTTCACTGTATCACATCAGTGACTTTATGACTTTATATTGCTCAAAGGGTTCCAATCCTGAAGCATTTGCTTTTATCCTGTAGCTCACAGCTTTAAAGTCTGGGCCATGAGGACCTATTTCAGATTTGATCTTGTGTCTTGACAACCTTTAGAGCACTCGCAAGAGATATTTTCCCCACTCCTGTCCAGAAATCAACAACTTCTCCCAGAGAACTTGGCTCCTTCTCAATGGTGGTTTACAAGCTGTGCTCAGAGGTCTCTGGATGCTGTTGCTGTATGTTCTCTTAAGGGATGGGTCTTAACAATATGAGTGTGTGCTCACCCATGCAGCATTCTGGTATAATTCTTAACTTTGTCATGATGCCTCATTCCATTTTATACCCTAGACTTTTATAACATCTTTTTCTGGCAGTGACAGACATGGTCATTTTTAATTATAATATTCTAACTTGTGCAGCCCGGGTATGTATTAAAAGCAGTGCCAGAATTGCTAACACATGCACTTGTGAGAAGCTAATGCAACAGCATACTTGTGCAGCTCATTTTTTCTCTTTAGCTTTACAACACGGATGTGCAATGATGTCAAGCCTAGGTTTGTTTGGTTCTTTTCTTCTCCACTCTCTTTAATTTGGATATTTGATTCATTTGTAGTATAAATCAGTTTATTTATTACATTTTTTCCATTTGTTTTTTCCTATACCTTGGTTGATAGCTTTTAAATTTACCTATAGTAATATTTGCTGTGGCACAGTGTTTTGTAGGTTCTAACAAGCAGACAGAGTGGTGTATCTGCCTCTATATCATGACAAACGATAGTCCTGCTCACTGGATTGTCATCTCTCTCAACATCCTTTGTAATGTATACTGCTCTACCCATGTGTCCAGCATTTGGTACCTCTGATTCAATATAACAGGGTCCTCAATGAACATTATTGTTGTGGAATATTGTCATTTTTGTATTATATGACTGTTGACCTTCAGAACTCCTAGAACTATGAATACACACAAGAGATACAAACAAGATTGAGCCTATTAACTTCCATCAGGAATCGCAAGACCCTGCTTTTCTCCAAGGGTGCATGATGGTTTCTGAGAGACAGGGATTTTTGCTTGTTTGCTTGTTTTTTCTTGTTGTTTGTTTGGTTTTTTGGTGATTGAGTCACCCGTAAGTTACCTATGTTTTTATAAGTAATCCCAATTGAACCCATTTGCTCATAAATATAGACTTGAGCGGCATTATTAGTGCCCTTTCTGAAGTGAGGAGTTTTGTCTCCTCAAGAAAAGTCAACGCAACACTTGGTGCCCAGATGTGGGACACAGCAGAAGCAAAGATAAGTTCAGGAAGTGCCCTTGGATTGTCTTTGCGGTGGGTGATGACGCATGCAAATGAAGCGAAGTCCTCTGAGGTTGGAGCATTCTTGAGGGCCGTCCTGACACGACCATTTTCCCTGGTGTGGTATGGAATGACATGGCTTCCAGCTGCAGTCCCTTTGCATTGTCTCTGCTGTGGGTGAGATGACACACAATAAAGTCTGTCTGGTGATAGATTTTCCATAGCAGAGATGCCAGGATAGCTCGTTTTGTTTATGTGGTATGGAACAGTAAGTACAATACCTTGATGAATAGGGTCTACAATGGAGTATAGGGAAGCCCCCAGATGACGGAAGCTCTAGACAATGTATTATCATTCCTGCAGATAGCACATACAGGACAGGATTGTAAATGGGCTGTGACATCAGTTATGTGGCTTTGCCTCTAGACCAGAAGTTCTTAACCTGTGAGCTGTGACCCCCTTAGGGGGGGGTCACATATCAGATATCCTGCATATCAGGTATTTACATCATGATTCATAACAGTAGTAAAATTACAATTGAAATAAACGTCATCACAACATGAGGAATTTTATTAAGGAGTTGCAGTATTAAGAAGGTTGAGAATCACTGCTGTAGACAGACAAGCAACTGAGACAAAGTTCTTTGCCTAGAAAGAAATTACAATGAGAAAATAAATCACAATAGGAAGGAATTACAATAATAAAAAGACACATACAAGTTATTCTACACATTAACTTCTGAATTGACAGAAAAAGTGGGAAAAAGGAATGAGATGGAAATGTTGACTTTTTCATTCATTAAGCCTGGCCGTGGGTGCAGAATGCTCTCCCTTTGAAATGATTGAATTGGTAAAGTTTTTAAAACAAGAAATGAAAGTCTCTCCCAGACTGACACAGGAGGCTGTGGGACATGGTGGTGCATGGGGTCAGTTGGAATGCCATGAAAGCAGATAGACTGAAAACTGTAACTAACTACCCTTCCATCTTTGAGACAAAGGCTGCATATTCGGAGGGAATATGAGTGAAGTCAATCTCAGATGAAACACTTCTTAGAGATGCTTAATTATCATCAGATGCAGCTCCCACAAAGAGAGGAAATGGAGGAATGGCAGTTCCTGGAGGAAATATGTGTGCAGGCAGCAGCATTTAGTGTCCCTTTCCCTGGCATGGATAAATTTGAGCAAAGGTATAAAATTTCCCATGGCTGGAAGAAAGACATGCCTAGGAGCCATAGATTATTAAATGAAAAACCCCCAGTGTCAGTGGTGGGTTATCTCTTCATGGGTTGTTGGCTAGAAGTTCCTGGAGTCTCCCATAAACATAATCTCCTGCCAAGGAAGTTGGTTTTCCACCAGATCTAGATGGCAACACCCTATTCCTGAAGATATCCTACACTTTGTTTGTAGGAAACTGGGACTGTCCTGGGGTTCTGAAGGTGCTGTGAAGGCTGCCGCACAAGAATTGTTGCCAACAGTCCCACCTGCTGTGAAGCCTGCATGTTATACTATCAATATGCCAGGTAAGATGTGCCTTTTGGTATAAGAGTGGTTTTTTATGGGTATATTCAGTTACTTTGGGGTCAGATTTTCAGGCCTGATCCACAAGAAGGAATACACATTTGGTACCCTAAGCCAGGTAAAAAGCTCATGGTTAGAGGGGTCGTTGGCTCTGGTGGGGAAGTGATTTCTGTTTTGTTAAATGAGTACGGTATACTAGCCAAATTACCTTTAACATGCTTATGTCTACAGATCATTGCTGTTGCTGGTGTTGGCCAAGGATGACTCTTTTTGTTAGTGGTAGTAGTTACTATGGAGACTCATAGATAGCTAAAGTGCCAAGAATAAGTGACTGTCGATGCTTAGTTCTAAATGAGTCATGATATCACTCCCTCTAAGGCTCAGGAAACATCATGGAAGAGGAAAGAATGTAAGAGCTGGAGAAAGGGGTGGAATACTTTCCTGAGGGTATGGCGTGGATATTGCTCTTTTGAACTCTCAGCAACTTTTATTATCTACATATAATTCATACAAGGTGGAGCTCACTGAATTTCTGTCATAGGGCAGTGCAGTGGCTCATAAGGTCTTATGCCTCACTGAGAACATATAAGCAGTTCCTAGTTGCTAGGGAGAGAGACTTTTCTTTAGTAGTGTAGTGACCATTAAATTGTCCATGCAATTTCTTACCTGTAGACCTGTAGTAATCCCAGTTAAACTCTATGGTTTATCAAGTTAGACTGGTATGGAATAATTCCTTTGGTATGTTATTGGTGCCCTAGGTTGGGTTTATATACATTGTTCATTTTCCCAGGAAAAGTTAGTACAATATTTTCCATATTCAAACTGCAGTATAGAGAGGGAAGGTGCACATAGCCATGTGGCTCTTGCTTCCTCGACTTGTCAAAATGGGTCTACCGTTCATTCATTATATTGAAATCAGTTTTTTCTTCCTTCCTAATTTTGGGTTCTGTCCCATTCTGTGGATTTATCACAGTGTTTCAGTCCATTCTTCAACCCTATTTCCTACGTCATACACACATCAATTGTTCTCAGGTTTTAATGGTTATGAGTAAGTCTGCCATAAAAACCACAAACGGACTTTTGTGGATGCGGGCTTTGATCCCCCCAGAGTGAATGTCTAACATCGAGGTTGTGGATTATGGATCAGTGTCTGCTTATCTTTGGAAGACACTTCCACATAGTTTTCCAAAGTAGCATGTCATCTTGCTTTCCCAGCCAGAAGACAGGAGAGATATGATTGTGTTAAACTCCCACAGCACTTGGCGGTACTAGTATTTTTATTTCAGTCATTGGAATAACAGTGTGGTGAGGTCTCATGGAGACTTTAGAGCCTTTTTCTAATGACCTCAGTGCTCATTGCCAACTTGTTCGTTAACATGCTGTTCATATCGGCTGTTTTAAAACCTGATGTGGTTTGTCTTGTCTTTCAGTTAGGAGAGTTTGTCATATATTCCAGATTCAAGGGTAATCAGTTTTATTTGCAAAAATTTTCATCTTTTTTTTATTCAGTTTGTTTGCTTGTTTGTTTTTTGTTTTGGTGGAGCAAATGTTTTAAAGTTTGATAAAATCAAGCTTATTACATTTTAGTTTGTGTGTTTGTCTAACCTTAGGTCACAAAGATTTCCTCCTATATTTTCCCTCTAGAAATTTTAGTTCTAGGACTTGTATTTTCTTTTTTTTAAAATTATTTATTTATTTGTTTGTTTGTTTATTTATTTATTATGGATACAATATTCTGTCTACATATATACTTGCAGGCCAGAAGAGGGCACCAGACCCCATTACAGATGGTTGTGAGCCACCATATGGTTGCTGGGAATTGAACTCAGGACCTTTGGAAGAGCAGGCAATGCTCTTAACCTCTGAGCCATCTCTCCAGCCCCCTAGGACTTGTATTTTCTGTCATGATACATTTTGAGTTAATTTCTGTGTACACCGTGTGAAATGGGATTAAAGTTGATAGTGGGGGAGGGTGTATGTGTCTTTCTTGAAGAGTTTCCATTTCACCTATGTTATCTAATTTCTGAATCTATAATTATTCATATTATCTCTTAAATTATTTGCTACTGTATTTTCCTCTTCCTGTTTGTTAAAATCATTCTGAGTGAATTAATAACCCAGTCACTACTGACTTTAGTAATATAGTCTGCATTTTTTGACAATCTAACTGAAGAGCTATTAGTTTTGTTGTTAATGGGTCATTACACACAAACTCAATAGTGTAAAAAACTTCACTTGTATATAGCTCCACCTTTCTTTCTTTCTTTCTTTCTTTCTTTCTTTCTTTCTTCCTTCCTTCCTTCCTTCCTTCCTTCCTTCCTTTCTTCTTTCTTTCTTTTTTTGAGACATGGTCCCACTATGTAGTTTTGGCTGGCCTAGAATTAGCTATGTAGACTAGGCTAGTCTCGAACTCTTAGAAATCTGCCTGCCTACCCCTGCCTCACGAGTGTTGAAATTAAAAGCCATGTTCTACCACACCTTGCAATTTTTAGTGTTCACTGTGGGTCAATCCTGTAAACATGTGCCTTTGTCACACGTGAGCCCCTGAAACATCTTCTTGGCTAAATTGAACACAGAGCTGCTAAAACGTCTCAACCAGTGTCGCCCTCCAGGGCCTCTGTGCTCATCTGAGTAGGGCATGACTCCGCTTTCATCTTCACTTTCTGCTCAGAGAGACTGAAAGTCAAGCAGAGGTGATGGATGTCCCAGCACCACCTCTGCTCGTTACCAAACACACACTGCTCTGACTTCATCAGTTCCTTTGTTTTCTGAGAAGAGCGTTTACAGATTCCGCTAGTCTGCTGTAGTCAGAAGTTCCACTTCCTCTTGGGATATACTATTTTCATCCTTATGAGACAATCCCAGACTGGTTTCCAAAGTATTCTTTTCAAGCAGTTTCTCCTCCCACCAGCAGGGAGTGAGAATTCCCTCTACACCTTCAGCAACACTTGGCTTTCCCAGCCAGATTTATGTGCACTCTGCCTGCCTTTTTGGTTTCTGGATGCCGTCCTTAGATAAACAGATTTAACTGTGAAGAAAACTAATCCCCCACTTTCCTGTTGACTGTTGATACCCAGCCCCGAGCCAAGGAGATATTCTTCTGTACTCCCCCCCCCCCCAAATCTGTAGTTTTCCTCTTCATATTTAGGTTTAAGTCTACCAAAGGTTGATTTTTAAGTATAAAGAAATTTATTTCCTTGTCTATGTGGGTATCCAGTTAACTTCATGTCATTAAAATAGCAACAACAACCCAACTTTCTCTTCCTGAGTACTTCTGTCTTCAGACCTCAGTCCTATGTATTTGTCAATGACTGTTAACGTTAGTCTTGCTGCTGTATTCATGCTTCGGACAGTGTGGCTGGACTTCTAACCCTATGTCTTCTAACAGACAAATAGCTTTTAATAAGCCAAAAATTCCAAAGTATGACTTAAACAACTTCTGAGTTTTGTCCCTGATGAGATCTTATATGCTTTTAAAGCACTTTCTGTAGCTATAAAGCAATTCCTCGTTTGAAAACAATAAAATTCTATTTTAAAGCCATGAATACAATATTCTAGAACACGTTATGTGTTTACTGAAATTTGCATTTGGCAAACACAGGGACCTCACAGCCCTCGTTTCCCTCCAGGGCTTCACAAATGTAAATACCAGTCTCGGTTCCTGAGTGATCTCATTCACATAACCGAGAGGCTGCTGTTGTGCTGTCCTGTGCTTACTGTAGCTCACTGTTGGTTTTGAGTCTGGTGTTTAAACACGGGCAGATGCAACCAGACGAAACACAAATAGCAGATCGGAAGAGTTACAAACTTACCTTGGAAACAGCTTTATTATTAAGAATTTTTTAAAGGATATTTTATGTAGAATATAATGTTTCTTTTAAAACTCTATTTTAAAAAAAAGTTCAGTGGTTAATCGACACGTGCCAAAATTCCCTCTCTTGGGGTAGAGGTCCACACATTTTGACAAATGCTTCATACTCTGTTGCCATGCCCACCATTCAGATTTAAAATTTCCATCAACCTCCTAGTCCCAATTGATGGTGGGGCACTGTTCCCACCTGTGCTCCAGGAACCTATCTGGCAAATCTGTCTCTGTTGCTTCTCTTTCCAGGATGATGGGTTTGTGCACCATAACAGTTGTGGAGTCCGGCTTGCTTGAGTACATATTGAGGTAGAACTCTCTCTCTCTCTCTCTCTCTCTCTCTCTCTCTCTCTCTCTCTCTCTCTCTCTCTCTCTCTCATTCGCTCTCACCCCTACTCCCTCTCCCCTCACCCTCCCTCTTTCTCTCCCTCTCTTTGCTTCCTGCTGCCATGAGGTGAGCGTGTTTGTCAGGACACAAGCTCCTATATCGTCTGCTTTCCCTAGACCCAGAAGAACGGTGCTGAGCTGAGTAAACCATAGACTGAAACCCCGGAAGCTGTGAGCCCAAACACGGCTTCCTCTTTAGAAGCTGGTCCCCTCAAGTGTTTTGTCACAGGGGCACAGAGCTGACTACAACAATGATGAAGCTATTTACTGCAGGAAGACGACATAGTGACTTTTGTTACTGGCCCTTTACCCAGGACCTGCTATTTGATTTTAATCATGTGGCAAAATTCATTGGGAATTTTTATGAATACCAGCGTTTGCTACAAATGCCACTTTTCAAATTAAGAAAATTCCCTTCCACTTAAAATTTGTTGAGACCTTTTAAATTTACACAAAGAATATTGATTCTTCCCTCCATACTGGTAGAAGCCTAGGTGTAGACACGGGGAAGGCCAGCTTCTAGATAAGGCTGCTAAAACAAGCTTAGTTTCGAGCTTTGGGGAGTTGTTGTGGACGTTGGAAAAGGCAGGCAGGTTAGGCTACTGCTTTAAGAGTGGCTGAGGTGATGAGTTGGGGGAATTGAAACTGAGCCAGCAGACAGGCATGGCTCAGCAGAGAGGGGAGGTGACTATGGCCAGGGTGAGAGGGGATCCGTGCATCAGAGGACCCAGTGAGTGTGTAAAGTGGGTGTGGCTGGAATGAAAGCGAGAAACAGCAAGCACATGTGATCAAAGTGGGGCAGGATCAGGAGTTCTCACCTTCGCTTGCACATTGGGCGCATCTGGGGGCAGAAGGTGGAGGGTGTTTGCTTTTTAAATGGATAGATGTTTAGGCCTTACTCGTGGCCAATTAAAGTACAATTTGGAAGGGAGCGGGTTGCAAATGAGTTAAGAAAGGGCCCGGAAAAACAATGAACTGGAGCACAGATGACTGACTAGGGCACCTGCCCATGACATGGGCGTAGAAGAAAGAGTGGCAGGAAGTTGATCTGGTTTGGGGGAACCTGACTCTCAAACAAGCCTAACAGCTGCTGGAGGTCAGGAGGCCTGGCGAACCATCAGAAAGTAACCAGTTCTGTAGGTTTTTAAACCTGTAAAGACACCTGACTATTGCATAACCGAGCTTGCCTCTGTCTACATGTTGGGGCTGCCAGACAGTTGACAGCTAAATTTGGGGCCCACTGCTGCGAAGTGTGCGTGCCGTCACTGATTTCCCACGCTCACGTTAGTGCCTTCTCTCCTCTGCTCTTATTCAAATTCATTACTTGCTTTCATTGTGCATTTTATTTGGGGTTGCAGGAATCTACATATTTGATATAGGGTAAATTATAGATAAATTCTTCAAAACGGTTTCTTTTGTGTGTGTGGGTACATACATCATTCATGTGCTTGCAGCTGTCTTCCTCTTTAACTCTCTACCTTACTATTTCAATCTAATATGAATTTTGTTCAGAGGTCTCTTTTAAAAATGCTTTTATTAATTATTTGAGAATTTCACACAATATATTTTGTTCATATTTATTTCCCTCTCAGATCCTTCCAGAATCTAGATTCTACCCCACCTTCTTATCCCCCAACTTTATGTTCTCTCTACCCCACCTTTCATACCCCTCCCCTCAAGTCGTGGAGTCCAGTTTCTGTTTTTTGATTGGCCAAATACTCCTGGCCACAAGACCTGCCTTAGAGCATGGTTGATATACCAGGTGCCACCCATTGGCGGGAATTGACTTTCCCTCTTTCAGCGGCCATCACTGCCAATAGCCTCTCAGCTAGGGATGGTACTTTACGCCCACGTCTGCTTCTACACGCTCGGATTTTGTCTGCCGGGAGTTTGAGCAGATCTTGGGCACACAGTCACAATGGCTTCTCACCTTGGTTGTGAGAAAGGGTCTCCCATGACCATGGAGCTCACATACTGGCTAGACCGGCTGGCCAGCAAGCCTCTGAGATTGTCGGCCTCTCCCCTCCCCCACCCTGCCGTGGGGGTACTGTTGCACACAGCTGATGTTTTACATGGCTGTTAGGGATCCAAATTCAGACTTTCCTTGTACTTTACCCACTGAACGTCTCCCCGGACCCCGAAAAGTTTCTTTCCATTGTAAAATAAATTATCTGATCCCCCCACAACTAACTTCTCTCATGCATTAAACATAGTCTCTGTGTCATTTTTCACAAATGTACTTATTATGAGGGAGAACTATTCTGATTTACACTTATTTTTCTTGGGCAGGTAACAGAACATATTCAAGTAAGGAAAAAAGGAACAATTTTACATAACCTCCTTATGGTAAATAATATATTTGGTGATGCACGGCATTGCTTCCTTCGTTTCTGATATGTCTGCTGAGTTTCACACTAATTTAGCCTAGACTAGCAAAGAAGGACCGTTTACTCAATTAACCTCAACAGCCGCAGATGACACTTTCAGGGCTTGGTTTGGGCCCAGTTATATGTAGGTTGGTCTGGTGGATTATAGCAAGATTTAGAAGATTTAGTCAGTTTGCCTCAGATGTTGGTTGAGAGCCAAGTGCAGATTGTGTGCCGGATTGCGTGGCTCTGCTATTTGATCAGCCATGGTAATATTTTAACTTACTACCTCTCTCTCTCTCTCTCTCTCTCTCTCTCTCTCTCTCTCTCTCTCTCTCTCCTTCCCTCCCTTCTTTCCTTCCTTTTTTCTTTTCTCTCTGTCATCTTTTTAAATTTCTTCTGTTCTTGTTACACAAAATCCCTTTACTCTAATCACAAATAATACATCACATGGCTGGTTTAAGGACCCCAATCTTTGTAAACTTCTGTTTTATCACCTATGAAACTTGAACTGCAGTAGCACGCGTCTCATAGAGATGGGGCCAGAAATCACATCATGCATTCAAAGCACTAGCAGCCATGAGCAGTGTATAGTAAACTGTCTATGGATGTTCATTTGAAAAGTTGAGCTCTCATTTTGATCCTGGTACTGACTGCGTGGTGTTGTTCTAGCCAGTATGATGCATTTGTAGCTTCTCCCTAAAAAGGCCAGTTCCTTCGGAGTAGGGGATGGATCTCTGTCATATCTTACAATGCCAAGTACAGTAGGCTCAGCAGTTAATTTAGGTTTCTGGCTCGGTGTCACCACAAATGCCACTGGTGTGACTGAGCCAACGCGATTCAAGAATTTTCAGGAATTCTCCAGGAAACTGCCTGTAAAAGTTTACAGTCTGGCATCCCAGATCCTCCTGCCTTCAAGCGTTTGTCAGTTGCCCCTTTTTAGATTCTCAGTTGCCTTTTGAGTTCCCAAATGGAATTACTGCTTCCATGATGCCTCCAGGATGTGTGCATTTGGGATGTTAGGAGTCTTTTCAAAGATGGATTTTTTCCCACTTGCATTTTGGCCTATAGCACGGACGAGGCACGTATCTTAGTGATTTCTCCAGGAGCACTGTCTCTCTCATTATCAATGTTCTTGGGAATCCCCAGTGGTGTGAGGCTGATTTCCCTCCTGCCCCTGCTTAATGGAACATTCCTGTGAAGGATTTTCTCATTTTCAGGGCACGTGGAACTTTCTGTTCTGCTTTTCTACACCAACAAATGTTATCATCAAATCCCCAAGGCAGATGCATTGTTCTGTGGCTTTGGATTTGACCCACGTTCACAATCATCGCTCCAGTAAAGTCAGGGAGATTCTATTTATAAGGAACGAGGCGAGGCTTTCTTGGGCTCTGAACAAGACAAGTCTGGGCCTAGGGAGAGATAGGGGCATATTTGGCTAATGAGGAGTGTACTTCCCAGAAACCCCATGTCTGTTCACAATCAGGTATAGAAATGCGGGGGGAACACTGTTTTCTAAAATGAAAACCTATGTCACTAAGACGGCCAGCCCAGGTATTGGGGGTGTCTTCCCTCTCAGCTGTCCTGACACTTCAGCCATTTTAATAGTATTTTATGCCCCATAACTGGACCTGAATTCTGACACCAGGGGAGACAGTTTGTCCATGGCCCTGACTCACAGCACGCTGTTTTCTTGATAACTGTGCTCTTCCGTCAGTCTCTTAAAAATAATAGCTCAGGCTTTTGGTTTTATCAAAAGATTTTATAGCTCACTGAATTCATTCATACTGTCTCTGCAAACATTTTTTTTTAAATAGAAAAAATATGACCTATCGATTTGGTTTAAAAACTCACAGTAAAAAGGAATGTAAGTGAGAATACGGGAAGGCCTCTCTTCCACTCTTGCTCTCCACTCCTTCCAGGCAGCCAGTTCTGAGATAGACATGGTTACAGGTTTGATTTGCATCCTTCTGGAACATTCCCAGTCATGGAAGCATACATACGAATCTTCATTCCGTGCTAGTGTATGTCTTGTTTTTCTGCCCATCATCTCTTCCCATGGCAACACTTTCTTCTTAAGGCAAGTAGGCCAGTCTTTTGTGTTTTGATTTAAGGAACAAGACGCCTGGCATCGTTTTTTTGCCTTCTGCTCTAACCAGCCACCAACTGCCCCACCTGGAGAGGCCTCCACTGCCCCACCTGGAGAGGCCTCCTGTGGTGTAATTACGGTGGCTCTGGGAAGTTTTCTGAGTTTCATAACACTTCCTTCCTCCTGGCACCTCCAGGCCTGTGAGTCCTTAATTAGACCTGCCTAGCTTTGATTTTTAGCTTTGCCCACCTGCTCCAACACAAATCACCTTGGGAATCTTGGGTTTCATCCTGTTCTTAGGACCACTGAATTTCTGAGACATTTTCCTGGGAATGTATTTAGCTGTGATAGGAAATGTTCAGAACTAGGGGCTCTGTGAGGTGGGGATTGTGTGTGACTTTATCACTAGGAAGATGCAAACATAGGTCGGCTCACTTTAGATAGGTAACTGAAGGCAAATCACATTATTTTGTCCTGACCTATAGGAACATGGGTGAGGGGATCTGTAGCAGATATGACTCAAAGACAGTGCTATCAACAAAAGCCCACCCTAGCATGGGTGCCTGCCCACAAAAGCTGGAAACCAGGAGCTCCCTGCAGAGCTTGCAGAGAAGTTGGAGACTGTCTTTTCCAGGGAGCTCAGCTGGTCTCTGCTGCTTCTAGGCAGCTTGGTTGGTCCCAGAGTGTCTCTTAGTATTTCTTACTGCTTATAGAAGTGTGAGGATCCAGGGACCTAGTGAAGCTGCCCAGGGACCAACGGAAGCTGTTGAATCGTTTACTTCATGAGTGTTAAGACACTTCCTTGCAGGATGGAAGGTTTCACCTCCCTTTTGAACATGGTGGATCTTAAAGAGCTTCCTTCCCTCCAAGATGGAATGTTTTATTCTCAGAGGAAATTGTTATCCGTCAGTGGGCATGAGGATGTGAGGGGAGAAAGGACAGTTAGGGGCTTCTTCCTAGTTACTCCTCAGATTTTCCCCTGTAGTCAGATCTCTGGCTATAAGGCCGCTCATGGCACATGGTCCTGTTAAGGTAAGACAGGGTACACAAAGAACTTCTTTTCTGTTTTTCATTTATCACAGTGACCCTTAAGAGCCCTAGCAAGGAAGTCTTGACCTTATTGAAGTCTCAAGAGTTCCCATCTTTCTGGAAATAGATCTCACTGCTAAGTGGAAAAGAGTTATGATTCTTGCTTATGCGGCTACTTATTGAGCACTTCCTGAATGCCGGGCATTGGGCTGGACAGCTCTGCAGTTATTCTTATGTATTCCATACAATGGACCTACTGAAACTGAGGGGAAATAGGGCAAAGCTTCCCGCTCCACTTGCTTTTAGTTACCCGCTTTTAGTTGTTAAAAGCCCTGGAGGTCAGGCAGCTGAGCAGTGTACCGTTCATTTCCCACCAGCTTTGCTATAGATGTGGGTCCGCCAGGCAGGTCAGGAAGACAGGGGTTGCCTGGCTGCTTTTCAGGAAAGCCACTGCTTTCTGTCTTAATCAAAGTAGTTGAAGCCTCTGACCCTTCACTTGCATGTCAGATTGATGGTCGCTTTTGATGTCTAAAGGCCAAAACATCTACCCTTCTATGAGCTGATGTCAATGCTTTCTGAATACATTTCTCATGAAGGGCTGCAAAGATCATTACAAACATGAAGATCATTCACCCTCCTTTCTTTGGGTCCCAGATCTCCATGTTCTCTATTCCATAAATCCTTCTCTATCAATTACCCCTCTCATCATTGCAACAAAATACTAAACAAGAACTTAATGCAAGAAGGATTTATTTCAGCTCTGAATCGGAAGGTCTAGTTTGTCACAGGCAGGAAACTTTGGAAGTGAGAGGGGTCTGTGGCTATGGCTGTGGCAACAGAAGCACCAGGCTGTTTGCTGTCATCTCTGTGGATGAGGAATTGGAGAGAAGGCAGGGGGTGGGGCCAGACAATGTACAACAAGGTCCACCTGCTAGTGACCCACTATCTCTACTGAGATCTCACCTTCTAAAGGTTCTACAACCTCCCCAAACTGTGCCACCATCTGGGGACCAAGTGTTGAAACACATGAACCTGTAGGGGATATTTTGCATCTGAACCATAGAGTTCTTAGACCTTAGCCTTGGGAAGACAAACTTGGAACTTATTCTTTTGCTTCTGCCTTGTAAGTAAATGCTTCTCTTTTGCAATCCAGACAGTTCAGTGATTGGCTGGCATATGGTTCAATGGGCAAAATAGGTCACACTGAGGTGCCATTACCCTTGATTTACCAATAGTGGTAATGATAGCAACAACAAGAGCAAAACCCCCTAAAGATTAGAACGTTTAATTGCTTGAGGTAGTCAAAGTTTGAATTGGTATGTGGACTGTCTCAGGATTAAAAGCTCTTGCTCTATGGTCTCTGTTTGGTCCCTGAGGTCAATGGAAGGCCTGTCTTGAGATGTATCAAGCATGGGTAGGCACTGCTGGAGGCTGGAGGAGAATAGAGACTATAGGTGAGTATGCTCCATCACTGGGCATGAAGAGGGGCTAGAGTATGCAAAGCCAATGTACACACACACACACACACACACACACACACACAGAAGGGCAGACCACAAGCAAAGATGTGTCCTCAGCGGGCAAAGGCAGGAAGAATAATGAGGAATTACTGTTAGCATGTGTGGAAGTGGTGATGGTGGTTGTTGACATCGTTGAATCTATTCATCTGGGTGCTTGTTGGCTTTCCATTCTTTTTTTTAAAAATATTTATTTATTTATTATGGATACAATATTCTTTCTGTGTGTATGCCTGCAGGCCAGAAGAGGGCACCAGACCCCATTACAGATGGTTGTGAGCCACCATGTGGTTGCTGGGAAGTGAACTCAGGACCTTTGGAAGAGCAGGCAATGCTCTTAACCTCTGAGCCATCTCTCCAGCCCTGGCTTTCCATTCTTATAACATATACCCGAGATATACAATTTTTAGAGATAAAAGGTTTAAGCGTAGTTCATAGTTTTGGAAGTTTCAGACAATGGTCAGTTGGTCTCACTGCTTTTGGGACTCTGAGGAGGTAGCATTCATAAAGGAGTGTGTGGTGGAAACAAGGGTGGCAGCTGGGAAACAAAAGGAAGAAATAAGAAAAGATCAAAGGTGAGTAAGAACCCGCCCCTTGAGGGCACATCCCAACAATCCGAGACTCAGCATTCTCTGCCTCTTAAAGAGTCCTCACTTATCAGTGGGGAAGGTCAGGGACATGTGTTAAACACAGAGAGCCTTTGTAGGCTATTCCAGACCCAAACGATGTATTGATCTGAGAACATCAGATTATTTAACTCCATCAGTCTTAGAAAAAGGTGCTATTGTTGATGCTTTTTATAGAAGAATAACTGGACCATAGAAAGAAAACCTAGCTTGCTACACATAATGGAGTTAGTAAATACAGGGTCTGGTTTGGAAATACATGTGAGCCTATCTATCTCCTTAAGACAGACCTTTTGCTTGTACATTTTCCTTCTCTTTATATCCCAGTATAATGTCTTGCAGAATATATGTTAAAATAAATATTTAAAATATATTTTAAACTGACATGGTGGACCATGGTGGTGGGTCACACACATGTGGAAGTCAAGGGACAACTTTCAAGAATCATTTCTCCCTTTCCAACATGTAGGTTGTTGGGATGGAGCTTAGATTTCTCAGACTGGCGGCAAATGCTTTCACCCACTAAGCCATCTTGCCAGCTTATTTCAGTTATGAGATGGCAAGTGTCTTGAGCCAGGGGAAGGCATGCTTTCTATGCCTTTGATGACTAGCACAGTGCCACGACATGGCAGATGCTTCCTGTATGTTTCTTGCGTGACTCTTGAGCAACATTCCTCTTTGGCTTCCCAGTGGCATTATAGGCTATTCAGAGAACCAGATGACTCAGGACACTGCAGTGCAGGCTCCTGGGTCAGAAGAACATTGCTCACTGGATGCATAGGGCTCAGGGCTGCTCTGTGGGTCCTCACATCTGGGCTGGGTGGCCTTTGCTGTTCTCTGGATAGCGGTATTGTTTTGACTGTGGTGACATCAATCTTGCAAAAAAGCATCTCTCTGCTCTTCTTTTGATTCCAGTGGTATCATGAATGGTTGCCTCTGCTCATCTTATGTTTAGAGCTCAGGACAGGCATCTGTCGGTGGTGTTTGTCACTATCTGGGGCGAAGTGTCCCTCTTGCACCTTCTTAGCCCATTACAACTTTTATATATGGTCCAGACATGGAGTTCTGCCCATGGTATAGTTGATCTTGGCAGAATCTGGAATGTTTGTGGGATTTTATGCATGGACAGAAATATTCAGCACAGTCTCTACTTTGTTTAATGTCCAGCTTATGCATTTTGAAAGGATCAAAGCTAGTTTAAATATGCAGACAGAACTCCAGCCAGGGAAGCAGATCAGTGCCTTGCTCAGCTCTCATCAGAGAAGCTTCCTCCTTCAGCAGATGAGAACAAAAACAGAGACCCACAGCCAGACATTAGAGAAAGAGTGAGCAACCTTGAAACTCTCAGCCCTAAATGGGGTGCTTCCATTAAATCCCTCCGCTCAGGGTTCAGGGAATCCCTTAGAAGAGGAAGTGAAAAGAGTGTAAGAGCCAGAGGGGGATGAAGGACACCAAGGAAACAAGGCTCTGTAAATCAACAGGACCAATGCACACATGAACTCCCAGAGATTGAGGTGTGCACGTGTCTGTACTAGTTGGGGGTCCTAGAGCTGAAAGGAGAAGGGTGTTATGGAATATTCCTTTACACTCTGTGAAGATGTATCACTGTTATTGGTTTAATAAAAAGCTAAACAGGCAATAGCTAGTCAGGAGATATAGCAGGGACTTCTGGTCAGAGAGCTCTGGGAAGAAGAAAGGCAGAGTTGCCAGGAGTTGGACACAGAGGGGAAAAAAAGCCATGGGTCATGTGGCTTTTTTAAAGTTATAAGAGCTAGTGGGAAAAACCTAAGCTATAGATCAAGCTTTCATAATTAATAATAAGAATATTAAGTCTCCATGTGTGTGTGTGTGTGTGTGTGTGTGTGTGTGTGTGTGTGTGAGAGAGAGAGAGAGAGAGAGAGAGAGAGAGAGAGAGAGAGAGCGCTGGTAGCCCAAAGGAAAAAATCTGGCTATGGAAGTGAACACATGCCTCCATCCCTAATCCAGAATCTATCTCTAATTGATAACCACTTGAAAATGAAAATTTAGTCTCCTCCAAGGGAGTCTCACTATGGAAACAAACTATTTTTTTTTTTTGTTTTTGTTTTCCCCTGTGCAACAGTCCTAGCTGTCCTGGAACTATCTCTCTCTCTTTTTTTTTTCTGGAACTATCTCTTGTAGACAAGACTGGCCTCGAACTCACAGGGATTCACCTACCTCTGCCTCCCGAGTGCTGGGATTAAAGACATGCACCATCACTGCCCTGCCCAAACTACTCTTAAAGGATAGATTGCATGCCCATTGGCAGATGGCCAACAGAAAAGGAACTCAGGGCCATCTTTGGAGGTTCCTTGTCTCATAATGCTTTCAGGGATCCTCTCTATAGGCCCTTTACATATTTATTATAGCTTTCAGTTTAGTGTTTTTGTGGGATTCCTGAATATATAAATGAGTGGGTCTCTTTTTCGTGCCTTCTCTTGGGCTCTTTTCCTTCTGTTTATTTGTCCAATTCCAAAGCCACTTTCTTTTGTTTCCTGCTTGTCCAATTAGGACAGCATACTGTCATCCAAGACAAGGACATTTTCTTACCCAGTGGTTTACTTTTGCCACAAAGAAAGTAAACTCCATGTGGGGTTTCTTCAGAGCCCCTTATCTTCTCTGAAGTAGATTGGTGCTTCCAGAAGCAGACATGTTTCATTGTCATAAAAAATAAACCTAGGGCCGGGCGGTGGTAGCGCACGCCTTTAATCCCAGCACTCGGGAGGCAGAGGCAGGCAGATCTCTGAGTTCGAGGCCAGCCTGGTCTACAAGAGCTAGTTCCAGGACAGGCTCTAGAAACTCCAGAGAAACCCTGTCTCGAAAAACCAAAAATAAATAAATAAATAAATAAATAAATAAACCTAGGTTAAATGCCAAAATCTGTAGATCTCTAAGGTGTTCGCAGATGACCTGTCTGTCTAAAATATATCTTTATTTGACCTTAAATACATATCTAATGTGACTACAAGTTTGATTATAATAGGTGACTAATTACTAACCTGCATTTCCTTATTATCCTAAACAGTTGGTAATACCTTTCAGAGACTAGAAATTTGCATTACATTGTTAAGCAAGTTGTATAGGGACCTTGAACAGGATTGGAAATGTGTGTTTTAACAAAATTGATCTCAAATTTGTATCAAGAAACAAAATGTTTTACAGTATAAAAGAGCCCAATCCAATATAAAACATTTAAAACTAATAGTTGCTTTTAAAATGTAGATTCAATAATCTACCTTTTTTATCTTATCATATGTCCTCAGCAGACACTGCTGGTCTTACCTTTCAATTGCTCCAGACAGTTTCTCTGAATCTGACTCTTTTATGGAGTTATACTCTGGGGCAACTGTGCTAAGCTACCTTGACGACGGAGAAGAGTCTGAGAAGAAGGGAGCTTCTTTCTGCCCAGTCTTAGGGGTCTCCAGGCAGGATGTGATGCTCAGCAGAATGTGGGTTGATGGGTACTTGACTGGTAACTGAGGACTCTGGCTACAGTATAGTGACCTCATGGAAGCCATTGTGTAGCTACCACTGAAGTGTCTTCTGTAGGAAAACTGGGATGTCTCCTCTGGAACCTGCTCCTGATTGGCTCCACAGCCTCCTGCTCTGGTCATGGCCTAGTCAAATTCTAAGATTATATTTCTCTCAGATGTCATGGTTACAGGGACCTCAGTCCTTGGCCAGTAACTGAAGTTCCTGCTGGAATCTTCCTTCCAGAGTGAATGTTTGCTGATGCTAGTCTAGCAGTGGACTCTCTAGATTTGTTCTCACATCTTTGAACCCTGGGCTCATCAGGCTGCCTCATGTCATCTTTAGGGAGTAGGGGTTAGGTACCTAGCTTGCAGAGGAGCAGTAGGGCGGTGGTTTAGGGATGACCAACACCCTGATCTGGGAATCTCTTCTTCCTGATGGGCACAACTTGGACCTCTCTATCTCCCCACTACTGTGTTGGTTGCATGACTAGGAGCAGCAGAGGTTTGTGTTCCTTCAGGGCCTTGCCTACCTGGCTACATTACCTGTCTCCTTGACTTTTGTGATCTGTTTGCATCATAATCTCCCATAACCTTTTCCCCAGCAGCTGACTGGCATCTCAGGACAGAGTCACCATCCTTCCCCACCCCCACCCAAATGCACCATCACTTCTAATTGAGGACAGATGGGAGCCTGCTGACATTTTAATAACATTGGCTGATTCTGAGGATCAAAGTGGAGAAAAAAATACTTAGGATGTTACTATACCAGCTCAGGAATGACATGATCTTAGTTTGGACAAATGAGAGAGTCTAGTGGAGTGTAAGAGTGGTTAGGTTAAAAATATCTTTTGAATAAGATCAAAGTAGATTTGCTGAGGACTGGTTAGGGAAGGATACAACATCAAAGATGACTCTATCCACCTCTAGAAGAATGAAATTAGATCCATATCTCTTACTTTGTACAAAAATCAAATCAAAGTGAATCAAATACCTTAATTTAAAACCTAAAAATTATTGAAGACAATTTAGAAAATAGACTTTAAGATATAGGTGTAGACACGAACTTTCTGAATAGAATTCCAATAGTGTGGGAACTAACCATAAGAATTAACAAACAGAACTACATGAGATTAAAGTTTCTGCATAGCAAGGAAAACTATCAACAGAGCACATAGACACACATTACAGAATGGGAGAAAAATCTTTGCCATATATGCCAGATTTGGGGTGGGTAAAATACAGAATTTAAAAGGACTGCAAAAAAATTAAACACCCCAAATTGCCAGTTGATAACTGAGACAATGAAAAGAACAGTTCTCAAAAGAATAATTGCAAATGACCAATAAATATTTGTAAAATGTCCGCCATCCTTAGCTATCACAAAAATGCATATTTGAACTATTTGAGAGTCCAATTTACCCTCATCAGAATCTCAAATATCAAGGAAACAAATGCTGGAGAGGATGTGGGAAGAGAGATCCAGTCACTGCTGGTTAGAGTATAAACTAGTACAGCCATTGTGGAAATGAATGTGGAACTTTCTTTAAAAAAAAAAAATAAAAATAGAACGTCCATAGAATTCAGTTTTACCTTTCTTGGGCATGCACCCAGAGAACTCCATACCTTGCCACAGAGATACTGTCTCATCCATATTCATCGCTGCTCTACTTTCAATAAGGAAGAAATGGAAGCAGCCTAGATGTCCATCAGTGGATGAGTGGATGAATAATGGATAATGAAAATGTGGGATATGCAGACAACCGAATTTTATTCAACTCAAAGGGAAACTGGAACTATGAAATTTGCTAGGGAATAGATGGATCTGGAAAGTGACTATTTTTTTTTTTAAGGGAGGTGACTCAGACCTACAAAAAAAAAAAACCCCACATATTCTGTTTCATATGCAGAAGCTAGCTTTTAAGGTATATATGTGCGCATTTAATTGGTTTTGAGAGTGCATATAAGCCATGAAACTAGAAAGGAGTTAAGGAGAATGGAAAAAGAGGCCTCGAGGAAGAGAGGGACGAAGGGACACGAAGGCAGAGATGTGGAGGACTGAGGAAAGTTCAGATGAGGGAGGTTTAGGGGTTAGAACTGGATGATTTTAGCTTTAGAATTTCTCAGCTACCTCACAGACATAGATCCGGCAGCCTGAAGTCCAGGGGAGAGTGAAGCAAGAGTCTTCAGGGGTGGGAGTGGTGGTATTTGAAGGTCTGTGTCTTGTGTCCAGTTCCCTATGATTCTCAGTAAAGAACGGGAGAGTCATGAAGGATTAAGGCCATGTGAGTTTGCAGATAGACAGAGGTCTGAGGATAAAGCCACGGTTGTGGAAAGTCCTGGAGATAACTGGAAATTTCCCACCGTATCTGGCACTGACAATGCTTTTATGATTTAATGAGACAAGCATTAGTTGGCAGGGGCCGGTTTGGAGTGGGCGGGTGAGAAGAGGTGGTGGGAATACAGGTGAGCTCCCCTGCATGCGCTCCGGAGGAGGTTTGCTGTGGATGGGAGCTGGGGAATTGCTGGAAGTTGGAGTGAAAAGGGGGAAAGGGAGATTTTAGAATACTTTTCTGGAATATCTTTTTAATTGAATTTAATAACTTCCTTTTCAACATCTTGATTGAGATATACTTTACATACCATAAAATTTAAACACTTGAAGTGTGCTATTTGGTGATCTACCAAATTGTGCAACCACTGCCATAAACCAGATTTGGAACACTTCCATCACCCCAATAAAATCCTTTGCACCCGTTTATAGTCAATCCAGTTCCCTCCCCCCTGCCTCGGGCAAATGCTAATCTCCATTTTGTCTCTGTAGGCCTGCCTTTCATGGGAGTCTCATAAAATAAAGCCATGTAATGTTTTGCCTTTTTCAGTAGGCTTCTTCAAGCACTTCATGCATTCAGTTCACCCAGTAACATGCAGCCCACTCCTGTTGCAGTGATTATGAGTACATTGTTCGCTTGTATTGCCAAGTCATGTCTCCTGTAAGGCTACACCACATTTATGCTTCCACTCACCAGGTGACAGTCATTTAGGTGGTGGAGGATCAGCCTTTAAGGCGGGGATCATATTCAGCTGCTTGGGGTTCAGCAGAAATATACTACAGCTTGGGAAGCTTAAATAATAGAACTTGTTTCCTTATTGTTCTAGATGTTGGAAATTCAAAATCAGGGAGTCAGCACAGTCTGGTGGGAGCCATTTCATTGGCTTGTGACTAGCCATCTTCCCATGTGTCCCCAGATAGAGAACAGTGATTTTTAGAACATTATTGTACAAGGATTTCTATCTCATAGGCCCACTGTCTTGGCCTCCTTTAACCTTAATTATTTTCTCAATGGCCGTATCTCTAGCTAGAGTAACATCATAGCTAACGAAACATCTTTGACATAGTGTTGACTGAGAGAGAGAGTACAAGGTTTCTCCACTTCAGCTATGGACCTTTGGGTCAAGTAACTTCTTATTGTTGAGTGGAAAGTGCCCTGGGCATTGTAGAATATTTAGCAGTCTCCTTGAGTGTAGCATGAGTTCAAATAGGTCAGACTTGGTTGTTTGAAACCCTTAGGCTGGTCCTCTCTAACCTTACAAGGCAATGCTGAAATTGGTTCTGTGTTAAATTCCTCTGTCTGGATCGGAATATCTCTATGATCTGTTTATTAAGTTTTTCTAAAACTTGTATCTCAGCACTCATATTAACCAACTTTTTAGTGAAAAAAAAACAAAAATGATAAAACTAATAATGTTTAGAACTGACATTACATTAGCCCAACTAAATTAGTTATCCTTTCATATAGTTGGTTCCATTTTCAAACTGTCCTGTGTATGAAATCCCTCCATAGTAATAGTCTTTCCCATTTTCAATGTGGGAAAAATTCTCTCTTTTAACTAATTCCTCTCTTTAGGAATTCCCAATTGTCTTACCAAATGTACTGACAATGTCAGTGAACTGTGAGGCGTAGCATGTCTGAGCAGATAACACTGGGCAGTGAAGAGCCTGGCTTAGGACGGCGGTAGAAGCTAGTGGGTAGCTATGAGCTGCGAGTAGCAGCGTGAGGAGAAGGGATGTAGGGAAAACACCATGGTGGGGGAGAGAGAAGGAGGGAGCTGCCTGTCTGATAAATGCACAGCGGATTGTGTGTGTGTGTGGTGGGGAAGCATGTGTGGCAGGGGCTGCCTGAGGCAGAGCCAGCCTGTCTAGGGTAAATCCTGGGGCATTTAGAACCCAGGTGCTTCTGGTGTTTGGGTGGCATCTGGAGACTGTTTCAGAGAGGCTGTAACAGGAAATTCCCAAACTCGCTCAGAGGCTTGGGGAATAAAGAAAAGAAAGCCTAGCCAGGTGGACAGGAGCCCCACATGCAGCTCCAGCCTGTGCTGGTAGCCACAAAGCCACAGACCGGTGGCTTTTTCATGAATGCCTGCCTTTAAGTTGGGCGCCAATATCTAGCACGAGTTCTAATAGGTCCAAGTTGGTTGTTTCAAAACGTTACCTATCCTATCAGGCCCTGGCAGTATGATCCCAATTTTGACAACTAAAAATATACTGAAGTGCGGGCAATTTGGGGATGAGGGAGCAAATACATATTCAGTTTGAGAGCCAGGGATGAAACGGAAAGAAAACTAATGGTGTAAGGGAGTGAGATGGGGCTTGGGTTGGCAGTGACGCAATCCAGAATGCGTGTTTAGCATGTACGAGACCATGGGTTTTAAACCCTAGCATTCCTGTGTAAAAACAAACTAGAGATAAAGGAGGGGCAGGAAAGGAGGGAAGACGTAAAGGAGAAAGAGAAAAAGAAAGAGTATCAATCACAAGGGCAGACGCCTCAATTCAGCAGGACATAAAACAGTGACTGGTCCTAATTGGCACTAGGGAGACTGCATCTGTCCGATGGAACTCAGAGATAGGATGGGTGATTGATTTGCTGGTGAAACTGTGCCCTACTTTATCCTTTTACAATTATCCCTGCACACAGTTATTCGTATTTGTGGGACATCATGTAACATTTGCTATGTGTGGTGCGGTGTTCAAACTGGGATAATGACTTCATCGGTCACCTTACATGTTGATCATTGCTTTGTGGTGAGAACATTCTAAATCCTACCTTGGAGCTATTTGAAATACATGATGTGTTATTGTGAGGTATCATCATCCTACTGGGCTAGAGAACACCAGAACTACCCATCTGTGCCATTTGAAGACAGGGACTGTCTTGTGCATGTCTGTTCTCAATCCACTGGTAAATCCTGAATTGAGAGAAATTTTCATAGATATTATATGTTATTTCCTTCTAAAGACTTACCTCATAAAACCAGCAACTCTCCTAGAACTGACTGCTGGAATAGTAAGAGGTTGCCATAAACATTAAGGCCCTGTTACTATGATTTGGAGAAAGATTCCTTTTTTAAAGAAAAAACAACCTTTTCAATAACACTAGACAGTATAAATCACTTGCCCTTGGATACCAATATTCATGTGAATCAGTTGATGTGTTGCTAACTTGAGATTCTGACTCAGTAGGTATGGAGAGAGGAATTTCTCAAACACTCCTAGGTAATACTGATATTCTTAGTTCACGAACCGCAGGACAGCCAGCAAGGATGTAGGTCTACAAAAGACTGGATTGAATAAGTGATTCGAAGGACTCACAAATGAGCTACCAAGGTCATCACTAAGGGTTGGAGGGAGTTCTTAGGGATGCAGAGAGGAAAGAGAGAGCACAGCTCATCAATGCCACATGGCTACATAAAGCACAGATGAGAACAATAGCAATCAGGCCATGGCTATCAGTTTAGAATTCAAAATGGCCCTGGTTACTTAGAGTCATGGGGACAAATCAGCAGAAGAAAATTTCAGAAAAGACAAATTGCTAGGTTGTGGGTGAATGTTCCCAAGGGTTCAAGTATTGAAGGCTTGATCTCCAGAGTACGCCATTAGGAATTGCTGTGGAGGTACATTGTTAGAAAGTGGGACCTTATAGTAGGTGCTTGGGCCATGGGAATGCTCTCCAAGAGAATGGTAGGGTTCTGAACAGACTTCCCTCTGTCTGAATCATGAGTGATTTTTTTTGTCACATGTTTGCTGTCCTGCCTGCACTACTGCCATGGTTGGCTACCCTCATGGCAGATCCAAAGCAATAGGGGTACTTGACCTTAGATTAGAATGCAAGAGTCACAAACCTAAATAAGCCTTTTTCTTTATAAGTTTGTTACTTCAGGTAGTTAATTATGGCAATGCAAAGCTAACTAACAAGTTAAGAGTGCTGACTCTGCAGAAGACAAACCAACCTTTCAAATCACCAGTGAGCCATAATAGCAAAGATGCATAGAGAACTGAGAGGGTTCTGAGCATCCTGCATCTCCTGGGCTGATCATGAGTCAGCACTACAGTGCCCTGGTTTGGAAATCAAGTATAAAAGTAGACGACACAATTAGAAACTGAAGTAATTTTCATTATATTTAGCACTGCTCAACTAGAATTCTGTCGCTAGTTTTGAGATAGCAGAATCCATAAACACGCAGAGAGCTCAAGGATTCAAGTGACAGTGTCAAAAATAAATAGAAGTGTGAGAGATAAAATTTACCGCTGAGAGGAGAAGGGTGTATGGTAATTTAATGGCAGGATTTTTGGCCATAAAGACATATTTTATAGGAGATGGTGATGATAAGTAATTCTTGTATATTTCTCCTATGAACCAGCTAAGATGGCAAGCCTTTCAACTGCCCCAAGAGTGATTTTGTTTTGTTAGTCACCAATCTGCTGCTGTAATAGAATATTCTGCCTGAGGGTAACTGGAGAGAGAGGATTTATT
Organism: Arvicola amphibius; assembly: GCF_903992535.2. Taxonomy (NCBI): domain Eukaryota; kingdom Metazoa; phylum Chordata; class Mammalia; order Rodentia; family Cricetidae; genus Arvicola; species Arvicola amphibius. The sequence continues at coordinate 133,667,086 of NC_052052.2, read as the reverse complement.
CTGGCCTACAGTTCCAGAGGATAACATCCATGATAGCCAGGAAGATAAGGCAACAAGAACAGAAAGATGGCTGATCACATCTTCATCCATACACAGAAAGTACAGACAGAGGACAGGAAGTTGGGACAAGGTAGAAAACTTCAAAACCTGCCTCAGTGACTTACTTGATCCAACAACCTCCACCGCATACAGGTTCTATAATCTTCTCAAACAGTGCCATCAACTGGGGAACAAGTGTTCAAGAACATAATGCCTGTGGAGACATTTCTCATTCAACCCCCCACAGCTGGGTATGAGGACATTCCTGATTCAGATGTTAAGCATCTGAATATGCTACCAAGAGAAGACAATGAAAATTTACCCTGTTGGAGATGCCTACTGTTTGCTGGGGATTAAGAACAGCCCAGATTAAAGATTAAGGCATGGTATAGGTAAAATCATGGCTTTTCCCTGCCAGGGTCATCCTGGGCCTTTGGAAACCAAACCTGATAAAGGAAAATTGGTTATGTTCCTTCTCAGGGTGGATGCCATGGGGATTGCTAATAGGTCACTCAGTGATGCTGTTCCTGAGAGATCTAAGTGTGTTGAGTTTCTGGAATGAAGTAGAGACTGGGGTGTATGTAATGAGGTCCAGCTAAGACATTTTTCAGACATTTTTTTTTTCTGAGCTGGTTCCTCAGAGCCTATGAACAGCCCCATAAAAGTACAGCGAAGTCTCAACTGACCCAGAACACTGAACAAAATGATAATCCCACACAGGATTTACACAGTGCAGGACAGCTACTCCTAGTAATACAGGCAACAGAAGGTAATATATATAGGGGAAATACCCAGGATGGGGAGAAGCAAAGTCAGGTGGAGATTGATGAGCTCCTGCTAAAGGCAACAGCAATAGCTTAGACTCAAGTGATTGCTACCATTTAGTAATGAGGCCCTGTGCCATCACACTTCTTGAGCTTGGAAGGCAGTCTCAGAAATGGATTTTTAATGTGTGTATCCCAACTTTGAAAGGTATGAGCAAGGACCCACTGATGGGGGAATGAATAAGCAAAAGGCATTGCATTCACACAATGGAATATTTTCTGTCATAAAGAGGAAGAAAATGCTAACGTGTTCTACAATATCGATGAATATCAAGGACATTATATTTAGTGGAATAAGCTAGTCACAAAAAGATGAATACATCTGTTCCCATTTATACTAGATATAAAATAACAGAGACAGAAACCAGAATGGTGTTGCCTGAGGCTGGAGGAGGGAGGCATTGCTTAATGAACAGAGTACCAGTTCTACCGGGTGAAAGGGTTTGAAGACGAATGGGGTTGATGTTCTGCGACAATGCGGATGTAGTTAATGTCACCAAACTGTATGCCTAAAATGGCTCAGATGATAAATTCTATGTTATTGTGTATTTTATCACAATAAACAATTGGAAAATAGAACCACACAATCCAGCAATCCTACTTCTGGGTATATATCAAAACGAATTAAAATCAATGTCTAGAGGAGTTAGTATCACTTCCATGTCATAGAGTTGTAGCTAAGAAATGATATGTGCATAAAGAAAATGTGACCAAGCCACACAATGGCTTGTCATCCAGCCACAGAAAGAGCAAAATCCTGCCATTTGAACAATGTTGATGGGTCTGGCAGGCATTAGGCTAAGTGAAATTTGCCAGACATGGACAACAATAATAACAACAACAAAGAAGCGAAGGGGTTTAATTGTGTGGTGTTTAAAATAGATGCATAGAATCAGAGTTTAGGACTGGTGGGTTTTTAATTGTTCAGGAAGAGGAAATGGGGAAATGTTCAAAAGGTACACATTTTCACTTATGCAAAATAAATAAGTTCTAGAGGCTTAGACTAGAAGTCTAGACTGCACAGGGTCAGACCTATGGCAAGCAATCTACATTGTCTACTTAATAATTTGTTGAGAAAGTAGATATTATGTGCTCTGGCCACAAGCGGAAAGGATTAAAACAACCAATCAACCAAGGAAAACTGGAGTTAAAGAATAAATTCATAGTACAATGTATCAAAGGGAGGACATTTTTGCTGCCAGTGGCTTCAGTCTGGAACAGGTGTTTCCAGGTATCATATTCAGAGAATTGCATAAGCACTATGAATGTCAAAGTAGCAAATGACCTTGTTCAGAAGCAAAGTGGAACTATAGGCCAGATGCCCTGCCAGAGAGCAGGGAGTGCTGAGAAGCAGAGGCTTTGAGAGAGCTGGCTCGGTGGTTCAAAGTGCTTGTTGATCTTGCTGAGGACCCAAATTTAATTCCCAGCACCCACATGGTGGCTCACAGTCATATATAATTCCAGTCCTGGGGATCTGATGTCCTCTTCTAATGTCTCAGGATATCAGACTTGCACACGGTGCACATACCTACATCCAGGCAAAACATATACATAGAAACAGCCCACACCCTAGGCTATGCTAGTTCCCTCCCTCCCTCCCTCCCTCCCTCCCTCCCTCCCTCCCTCCCTCCCTCCCTCCCTCCCTCTCTCTCTCTCTCTCTCCCTCCCTCCCACATATGTTCTGTGATTATTTGAATGGAAACAAGAACTTAGGAAAGAATTGTTAGAGAAGACTTTGCTTATTACATTGTTTGGAATGGGATGTGCAGTCAGCCTGATGCAGGTTGGGTTTCCTTATCACCAAGTGCTTTGTTAACCATATCTGCTAAGTGTGCTGTCAGGAAAGGGGTGTGTATACAGCTCAAGCCAAGTAGAGTTCCAGGATGCTAAGCCTTCCCTATGCTGTTTCAGTTTCGTTGGTGAACGTTTCTCTCTGAACATGTTGAGTTGCATATAGATTAGAATGGTGGTGTCTCAGAGCTCAGGAGGAGAGAAAATGGGACATATCCATCATACTTCAATACAGGGATTTCAAGGTTGGGGGAAAAAAGGTAATTGAAACAAAATTGAAAATGCCCTGTGTAGGCTAATACTGCAGAGGTCAAGCCTTGGCCACGTCTGCATTCAGGCTACAGGTTAGGACCCGGATACCTCCAATATAAACCAAGAATTGGTCTGAAAATCTGAGATATCAAGGTGGAGGGCAAGCCTCCAAGGCAGCACCAGCCACAGTGTGGAGATCTCATCCTGTCCCCAGAGCCAAAGTTATATAAGGTTCTACTACGTGAAGTCCTTTAGTTGGTTGAGTTACATAAATGTAAGTGCCTTGAGGAAGTAATGTGTGAAAGAAAGGGGATTTTGCTGGAAGTAAAATCGAGTTGCTTGTGCCAATCCTACCCAAAAAAGTAAAGAAAGTAGGTTTTAAAGAAAAGGTTCTTGTACTTGATTGCCTAAGATAGTGGCTATTGCAAAAGAACCTACCAGAAGCATAAGCCTTCCCACCAGCCATCACAGTCTCCTGCAATAAATACTTCTGAGCAGGTCTCTCCTCAGCCACGGGGTTCAACCCTATCTACCCTCTTGTCTTGATCTTTATGACAAAGGACTATTGTTTCAACGTATTTGATGTAACTCTCCTCATTTTGGTATTTAAAGCCATTCCCTTGCCTCAACCTCTGCATATGCTCACAGTTGAAAGTTATACACCTGAACAAATATTAGTATTCTTGGTAGCATCTCTCCCAGATAGTATTTTGTTTAATTTGACAAGCTGGATTGCTCCAGCTGAATAGATCGTGTGAGAGTTAACCTTCACTGTCAATTGGATTAGCCTCGGGGTCACAGTGGGAATACACCTCTGGTTGTGTCTGTGAGAAGGTTTCCAGGGTTTAGCTGAGCAGGAAAGGCCTGCTCTGAGTGGGGCGGGCAGCATCATCAATTGGCTGGGGTCCTAGAATAAATTCAAAGGTGCGAGGGAGCATCAGCTCACAATTTCTTTGCTTCCTGACTGCAGACGAAGTGTGACTGGCTTCTGTTGCCATGGCTTCCTACTATCATGGACTGTATCTTCAAACTGTAAGCCAAAACAAACCCCTCCTTCGTCGACTTGTTTTTTATTGGCTATTTTGTTGTAACAAGAATAAAACAGCTAACATAGATGTGTCTTGCAGTATAAGCATATCAATTTCTCTCGTATAAATAATATAAAATATTGTCAGTGACCAAGGAGGCACAGCTTCGAGATAGCAGCATCAACTTCCATCACAGGCTTGGACCTTTTCATGATGACACATGGGATGCTGGCTCTCTGAAGTCAGCTTGTAGTGGGACACTCCACCTTACCCAAGACAGGCAAACTGTATGGCTGGAGACAGAAGCCTTACAGAGAAAATCTGCTGTGTTTTCCCCTTCAGGACCTGTGAAGATGGTGGAGGTTCTTGACTGTTCAGCTCTGGGTGTAGAGAGCTTCCGAGAGGAAGGAGTTTGGGAAAACGGGATGCACATTCTCAGGAATTGGTACACCAATCACAGCAGTACATGTTTGTATAAGTTCAATGGATACTGGTAAGATTTTAGAAACAAACATTGCTGAGACCTACTGTGTGCCAGGTAAGATGTGGAGTGCCAAGCATCAAATGTCACTGCAGGCTGCATGTTTTCTGTTCCTAGGCTCTTTGCCTTTTGGAGTCAGCTGAGCAAATGAGACTATACTTTTATCTCATGTACAATTCTTTAATGCATCAGGGGTTGGGGTGCTGCTGACTCTGTTTTTCCTGTTTTCTATGAGTTCAAAATGAGACGAAGAAATTGGTGGGATAGATCCAAGTGTCCTTTCTGCTGTTAGGGAAGAATTTGGGCTTATTTCTTTTTTCAGTGAAAATGACCATAAAGCCTGAGTTTTACAGGGAGCCCCCATTTACAATAGGCCCAGAGATCGTGTAATCACGGGTCCATGACCCTCTGGATTGAAGAAGAAAATCTTGTAAGTTACTTGTTAGAATGAGAGCCTTTTGGGGGAAGAATTGTTACACATGATTACAAAATGATTTGCTTACTAATTAGATATTTGAGTGTCTAGATATCGAGCTGGATAGTCCAGCCTCAACAATTTAGAATAATAATAATAGTTATTATTTTGAGGGCTTATCTTGTGCCAAACTTCATAGACATGATTCTGTTAAATCTTCCATGAAATCCTTTTGAAATCATCAGTATTAGCTATTTCACAAGATGGGTGAACACCAAGGCTGCAAGAACATGCTAAACACTCATTCCAGGTCACATAAATCTCAGGTGGATAGGCTGTGATATTTTGCCATGAAAGCTTTTAACTTAACCAACCCTATCGTCCCCCTCTGCCTTACTGACTCAGGTAATGAGAAGCAGAATTTTGTCACACAGCCTTATTTTGTGACTGTCCTTACTGTTGGTAAATGCCTATCCTCTGATGGTGAACTTGACTTCTAAAACTAGCCTCATTCCTTGGCACCAAGCCTGGGACACGTGGTGGTTAATACCACTTCCATTCTAAAATGGAGTGGGACCAAAGTGTTATCACTGTCTTAAGAATGTTTCCAAATGAGGCATTTGGAAATGGCTTATTTTATTTGATTAAAAATAGCTTCTTTGAGATATAACTTACACACCTTCTAAGTCACTCTTTAAAAGTACATGATTCAAAGACTAGTCAATTACAACTGGGAAACTGATATCATAATTGGTTTTAGAACATTTTTATTCACCCGCCCCAAGTCCCCTACTCTTTAGATGTAACCCTTTAATTCCCCAACTCACCCAAGCCCTGGGCCAGCTGGTCTACTGTCTCTAAGGATTAACTGATTCTGTGCCCTTCATGCAAGTAGAATTATTCAATATGTGATTCTCTTTGATCAGCTTCTGCTTCATTTTGTTTTCGGCTGCCTTTGAAGGTGTAATTGGCCACGGAAGCTGTAGAAATGTAATGCAGACAGTTTGATGAATTTGGAGTTAAGTGTCTATCCATGAAGCCATTGTCACGATAGTGCTTGAACTCACCCACCACTTCCAGAAGTTTCCCTGCTCTTTTATGTTTTCCCTTTTTAACTTTGGTGGTGGTAGTTGTTAACATGAGAGCAAATTTTAAGAGCTCAGCGTTGTGCTATTATCTCTTGCTTGACTGAAACCTTGTTGTCCTTGTTCATAAGTTCCATGGTGGGAAAAAAAGTGTTGACTCTGGAGGCAAGTCCTGAGAGAACGTCCTTGCTTGGTGTGGCTATTGATGGCCTTCATTTGGGTATAACTGATTTGTGTCTCTGGCCACGAAAGAATGAATGGTCTACTCTTGCACTGGGCCCAACAGCACACTGGGTGTGTTACAGGCTATTAGTAGATTGCACAAGGGCACACTGTTGTCTCCAGGAAGCCTGAGAGTCACTGTGTGTTTCTCTTCTTATGTCCTTTTACAGCGAGATACTAAGCTTTGACCTTGGCTTCAAAACGTCCAGGAAAGTACATTTCCTTCAGCTCATGATTACTCCTCCCGTTACAGCTATCCCAGGGTTCTCATGCTATCAACCAAACTCACTCAAAGATGACAAAAATAAAAACCAGTGCCAACTTCAGCCTTTCTTCACATCCTATGGAGTAGAACCAAGAAACTTGGTACCAAACCAGGCTTCAACTCTTTTGCTTCAAAACTTTTCTTGCAAAGGTGCCTCAATTCTCCATCTGGGGTCCACATGGCCCTGGACAAGTTCTTTCACCTCCTAAAGTCTCACTCTTCTTACTCATGAAATAGTGATGGCGGTGATAACAGTTCCTATCTGTCTCGTTCTATCACTGTGAAGAGATAGCATGACCACCGCAACTCTTCTAGAACAAGACATGTAATTCGTGGCTTGCTTGTGGTTTCGGAGGTTTAGTATATTATCATCATGGCAGAGAACATGGTGGAAGACAGGCAGACATGGCTCTTGTGAAGTAGAGGGAGGGGAGAAACTGGGCCTAGAATGGGCTTTTGAAACCTCAAAGACTACTCCTAATGACACACCTCCTTCAACAAAGCCACAGTCCTTCTAAGTCTTTTCAAACAGTTTCACTCCCTGATAACAAAGCTTTCAAAATATTTGAACCTGGCGGGGCGGGGGGCGGGGATATCAACCTCATTCAAACCACCACACCACCCGTGCCAGTTAGTATTTGAAAGAGCAGAGTTGGCTGCTGTGATCCATCCGCCTTCTAATCTAGATTCATGACTTCTCTGAACTTCGCTGGATTATCATCTGTACAGCTGAAACAATGCTTCATATGTAGTCGTTTTATCAATTAGTTCAAAGGCTAATTAAGAACATGAGATGCAAGCAATGTTTCCTCTTAATTATTATAGTCTTATTGTGTATTCTAGGAAGTCCATGAACAATTTGGGCCTGATAAAGTCTATGCACCTTTGGAAACGATATCCAAAGTTTTATGTGAATGTCATGTGTACATTTTCTGGAGCAGAGTTCCACAATGGCAGTCTGATTCTCACAGAGTCCACCTCTGTGCCTCTTCAATGAAGAAATCATTAATACATGATAAAGCCTCCGGAAGAGACATGGAAGTCTTCCTTATCCTTGTTCAGTCTCCTATCATGGAACTAAAAGCCTTGAGACTGAGTTTCTTCTCAGCCCATTTTTACTTCTGTACTGTGTGCTTTCTTTCACAGCTAGGTACTCTTTGTGTGTCTGATCTATAGCACGACCTTCTGTGTCTTAGTGACTTTGCTATTGCTGTGAGAAAACACAATGGCAGTGGCGACTGATGAAAGAAAACATCAACTATGCTATGCTTTCAGAGGGTTTAGACTACGATGGCAGAGTGGCAGCATGGCTCATGAGCAGCTGAGAGCTCTCATCTCTAAGGGCAGGGAGGAGGCAGAGAGTACACAGGGAATGGCATGAGTTCTTTGAAATATCAAAGCCCACCTCCAGTGACATATCTCCTCCAACAAGGCCACACCTCCCAATCCTTTCCAAACAGTTCCGTCACTGGGGCAAGGAGTAAAGTATCCCAGACATATGAGTCCTTGTGGAATAGTCCCATTAAAACCCCCACAATCTGCCTTTCTAACTGAGCTGCAGGCTCCTCAAAGACTTCATCGTTCTTTGTGTCTAAGCATAGGAAACTGTGCATAGATCCATGGACCAGGCAGGTGCCTTGGAGATACTCATAGAAATACAGAAAGGTCTGGATCACAGTGTGCACAGGAGCCTTTAGCTGCCATTATTTTGAAGTTTTGTCTGGTAGAACTGTGGGAAGACCTGAGTCCTTCAAAGCCAGATCTCAGTGTGGGGCTATACTCATTTTTACCTTCCAGTGGCTCAAGAACTTTGTGTTCTCTGGTGTGATTGCTCATGTGGGTTGGAACAAGTTGGTAAAGTGTGAAAATGATAACTGGGCCAGTGGCTTAGGCAGTTTTGATGGAAAGAAGAGATGGGAAATCAGGGCCATAGTACCTGCTCTGAACTGCGAAATGATTGCAATTGGGCTGAAAGCAAAGCTTTTACTTAGCTTGCCCAAATCATCAAGGGAAAATCATGGTTCTTTTGGCTTGAAAATATGGATTAATGCTGCAGGGAAGAAATTTTTCTCAACTAAAAGTTTTTATTAAGAAGCGCTTCCTTAAATTCTATTAAGTTATTGGGTATAGATTATAATAAATGAGCTCCAACAAGTTCAACCAATGTCTGAATAGGTGTTATCCATTTTATTTCTTCTTGTCTACTGTCTTTTGTCTAAGCTGCAGGAGTGATGGATTTACTTGACAGGTAAGAGGACGGACAGGTGGAAATCACAAGGTCCTTCTATGTAGCCCAGGGAAGCCCTGAGCTCACAATGCTCCTGCTTCAGACTCCCAAGTGGTGTGATTATAGACGTACATGCCTGGTCCTGGATTATGCTTTTTTTTCCCTCCCTCAGAACTGATAAGCTACACTAGAGGAGCCAAACTGTTCACAAAGCCCTTTCCTTCCCTTTGGAAAATTATGAACGTATCTTCCCATTCATACCATGTCAACAGACCTAGAAACCTGAAGGCTACAAGAACAGGTCATTTCAAATCTGATCACCCATCATCACACCGTCAATATTTTCAAAGATTTCTATTTCAAAAGTCTAATGGCAGCTTGATTATAAGTTTGTATTTTGTAACCTTCACTGAAACATTTATGTAAGTGCATCTTCTGATGAGATCATCTTTTTTAACCATCACAGTGAGTAGCTGTCTGTGGTGGTTTAAATAAAAATGGCCCCCATAGGCTTATAGGGAGTGGCACTATTAGGATGTGTGGCTTTGTTAGAGGAAGTGTGTCACTGTGGTGGTAGGTTTTGAGATCTCAGATGTTCAAGCCACACCCAGTGTGGCAGCCTCTTCCTGTTGCCTACCAATCCAGATGTAGAACTCTGCTCCTTCTCCAGCACCATGCATGCCTGCATGCAGCCATACTTCCTACCGTGATGATAATGGACAAAACCTCTGAATCTGTAAGCCAGTTCTAGTTAAATGTTTTCTTTTATAAGAGTTGCTGTGGTCATGGTGTCTCACACAGCAATAGAAACTCTAACTCTGACACTGTCTAAGCTTACTTACTGTATGCACCACGCTTCACCTACCAGTCTATTTACTGCTTTTTCTAATGTGTTATTACACCAAAGGCCACAGTGAAACCTCTTGCTGCATGAATGCTTTTCAAGTCTGAGCATATTTTCCTGTATCTGGTTCCTAGGAGCAGAGCCACAGCCCTTATCAGGGGGGTGAGACTTGTGTGCTCTTTTGATGTGTCTCCTTACTGCTTTCCAAGAGGCTTGCACAAGTTTGTTCTGGCAGCTGAGGGGCATGCAGGTTCCAGACTTCTCGGCTGTGCTTTCCAGGATAGTCTCTTCTATCTCAGGGTTCAGAGAAGAGGACATAAATTCTAAAACATCAAAGTAGAGGAAAGAGGGGAACATAGCAGGCAAAACTTAAAATTCAGATGCTATTGACTCTTTTTTTTTTTTTTTTTTTTTTTTTGGCTTTTCGAGACAGGGTTTCCCTGTAGTTTCTAGAGCCTGTCCTGGAACTAGCTCTTGTAGACCAGGCTGGCCTCGAACTCAGAGATCCGCCTGCCTCTGCCTCCCAAGTGCTGGGATTAAAGGTGTGTGCCACCACCGCCCAGCTGCTATTGACTCTTGAGGCCTCCTTTATCTACCACTCTCTCTTGTCGGACATTATTTTTCACGGAATGGCAGGCAGGGTGATGCCTCTACATCAGGACCACTTTGTTTAGCTACTGATGGAAGGTAACCCATCTTTCTTCTCACAATTATTTAATACATGGTAGCATATACCTAGTATGTAGTAGACTGACTAGATATGTGAGGCATGATGTGTGTGTGTGTGTGTTTTTTTGTGTGTGTGTGTGTGTGTGTGTGTGTGTAATTTTGTTTTAATTTGGCACTAGAGATTGAATCTTGGAGCTCATGAGAACTCTACCCCTGAGCAATACACCAGATCCCCAATATGGGTTTTTGGGGGTATAAGAGCAAATGGATAACAGAATGGCAGCACGCAGAAGCCTCATTTCATGTGTTATTCATGTAGCCGACTTTGCTGTTTGCTGACCAAGCATTTATTTCATTCTCTTTCTGTATTGCCTGAACTTTCATTTTATTTGAGGTTGCCACATACTTGGTGAAATAATGCATTTCTCAATACCCTGGTATCCAGGGGCCAGCCCTGTGACACATTTCAGCTGTATGAAATCTGTAGATGCTATCTCAGATTCTAAGAAGCTGACTTTTTCTCTCTCTTCTTTCCCACTCTTTCTCTTTGTGAGGCTGGAGGTGGAGCAGCCTCCTCCACCAGGTGATAACAATGATGATGGGAGTCAAAGGCTGAAGGCTGGCGGGGAGTAAAGAGGAGGAGCTGCAGCGCTGATGATATCCGGGTGGTAGTCCCAGCCCAGGAGGTTATGTTTCTGAGAAAATTAAACCTTTTAAGATAAGAACTGCGCTTGGGTTTTTCTTGCAGCGAGCAGCTGAATGCTACCTTTTCTGGTGAAAAAGCTTGAAACTCAGGAAGTTCCATTGACCAAGGTCATGAATGTAACCCGGGAATAGAACCAGACCCAGACCCAGGTTGACATAGCTAAAACAGCTCATTGGCTTCCTCAAATACCTTTGCTATGGGTCTGCAGGTATCCCTCAAAGTTCATGTGCTTGAATCTTTTTCTTTCTAAAATTAAATGTGTGTGTGAGTGTGCGCACATGCTCATGCATGCCCAAGTACCATGGAGCATGTGAGGAGATCAGAGGATAGCTTGCACAACTTGCAACAGTCAGTTGTCACCACCATACGGTCCTGGGGGCTGTACTAGCAGCAAGTGCCTTTACCTAGGGAACAATCTTCATCCTCAGCGTAACACTGTTGAGAGGTGGTGTGCTTAGGAGTAAGGAGGTCATGCGATTTTTTTATCCCATGGATGGATTAGCATTACCCTCCGTGGAGTGGTTTTCTCATCTTAAGAGTGGGTTTAGTTCTTCTGATCACAGGTTCTTTGGGAACTGAGGGTCATGTGCGCAGACCTGACCATGCCCAAGAACTGTACCACACACAGCCAGGCTGGAAGATGGCACAGAAGTGACATCAAGAAGCCGTGATAACATACCTATGAAACGCTTCAGGAGTAGACTACAGGTTCTGGAGGAACATGAGTTGTTCCGAGAAGTACAACAAGAAGAAAGACCTAATGAAAGGGCATGCCAATGGTGCCAAGACCACAAGTGCCATGCTAAGGCTATCAAGGCTCTAGAGTAACCCAGGGAAGTCCAGCCCAAGGTCCCAGAGCCAGCCGCAAGGTCCACTGACCTGTGTGCATTGCCCATTCCGTGCTCAGACAGCACGCTTGTGGCCCTGCTGAAACCTAAGTCAAGCAAAAGAGGACCAAAGTCCTGTGCTGTTGCTACAAAGAAAACTTAAGCAAGATCTGATTTTGGGAAAAAAAAAAAAGACTTTTCTGCCTTTCCCCCTTCCATTCTTTCTGTCCAGTTCTCAAAATTTTCAAATGGCAAGGCCATCACCAAATTGTTGAAGTACGCACTCTTTGCCAGCATTCCTAAGAAAACTTGTTTTTTAAATGACATTTGAAAACCTTCTGTCCTGATCATGTTGTTTGGTTGCTGGATAAATAGTCCTCTACTTATGGGAACGACTCATCTAACAGAGTGGAATAGGGGTCAAGTTCCTGCGGTGTCTCATTTGCTAAGATGACTCAGCAGGGAAGTATTTCCAGAAACCAACCACAGCATTTTCCTTTGTAAGCCAGGAGAAAACGGCCCCTGACTTCGCATGGGCTCCATTTGTGAGCAATGGGCATTTTTCCAGAGGTGAAAGAGCCAGCCAAGCATTTCCAGCCCATCGTTCAGAGCACTGTGGTTGGGACAGCCCCACCAACACTGGGCTCCTTTGGACTGTTTCTCACTGGCCAGCTTTGACGCTTGCTGAGTCTGCACTTGTCACCCTTCGTCCTCTGCAGATGACATGCGAGCTGTCTCCTTCCCTCAGAGGCTTATTTGATGACTCCCATCCCTACTTCTTTTCATGTTTTTCACTGGCCACAAATCCACAGACACATCCACCACAGGACTTGTGAATGCCTCTTAAACCTTTGTCCTGTTCTTTACCCGACGTCTCAGAAGTTATGCTACTAATGTGGCCATGGCTGGAAATGATATTGTGGCCTCCATCTTGTTCTCTGTCCAGGGTGGAGTCAGCACTGAGCACGTCAAGTGTGAACCGAAGCGGTGTGAACTGTCTTCAGCGCACAGCATTGATCACACTGCGGTGGCATACAACACGTCTTTGGATGCCCAGGCACAGGGACGAGAAATGTTCTTCTGGTTAAGCTAGTTGGATCAGAGATGCACAAATGGCAGCCAAAAGCAGGGATATGTTTAGGAGAGGCTGAACAAACCCTGAAGCCAGCCAGCCAACCGTCTGGGATGTCACATCATTTGGCAGTTGTCACAAGCAGCCCGCTAGCCTGTCCATCTTTTACAGCTGGAAAAGTGACAACTACTGGTGGCTACCAGATTTAGCAACTAAACACAGAGGATTTCCTGTTAAATCTGAGTTTCAGATAAACAATGCAGAATTCTTACGACATAAACGTGCCCCAAATATTGCATGGGACATACTAATATTAGCAGCTATTTGTCATTGATCTAAAGTCCAGCTTAACTGGACATCTTCTGTCTGATAACTGTGGGCTCCTGGAAGGACCCAGGGAGAAACTGCTGGGGACATGTGGGTCCATTCTGGGGTCCTGAAATGATACTTGCCTGGCGCTCATTTTAATTGAAAGGCTATTAAACTAAAGAGCATGTTAGGGACTTCTGTGTTGCTGTGACACAGTGGCTGAGAGGAAGAATGTAAGGTGAGAAGCAGTGTTCAGGCTTCCAGTTATATATCAGTCGTCATGGTGGGAGAGTGTTGGAGGAGCAAAGTTCACACCATGGTGGACCAGAAAGCAGAAAAAGGAGCTGGTGCTGGGATAACGTCTTCCTTTCCCCGCTTTTATTCTTTCTGACCCTCCCCACTCCCAGTCCATAGTATGGTACCACCCACTTTCAGGCAGAGCCTCATACCCTCAGTTACTCCTTTCTAGAAATACCCAGAGCTGTGCTAATGGATCTAGGTGATTTAAAACCTAGCAAGTTAGCACTGAAGATCAACCATCATGCTGAGCGAGACATTTCCAGGTTTTAAGAAAGAGAATGACAGAATTTCTTACTAGATTTTGTTCACTTCCATAATCAAACAAGGTGACTCTTCTGGTCCCCTCTTCTCTGAACTCTTCAGCCCGTGACCTGAGTATGCTCTGTTGTAATGTCTTTCTCCTTCCACTTCTGCACAGCCTACCCTACCCTCAGGCCAATTTCAGTGAATGAATGCCAGGACACCCAACTTTCTAGAACAATGGCCCTCTCTCTGGTTTATTAGTAGGAATGCTTCTCTCATTGGGTTTTTGGAAGTTGTTTTGAAGAAGCTCCAGTTCCTCCTGCTGGATGTGAACATATTTTCTACTAATTCGTTTGATTCAGAAGCTGCCAGGAAACACAGAAACTGCTTCAGGTTCTTCCTCATCAAAGAAGGATTTGGGTCTTCTTTTCACGGAAGCCATTTCCACCCTTGAAGGAGACAACAAACACTTCCTTTTCCTCATACTTGAGAAGATTTGACTATGAAGGCAAAAGATTTCTTACCAGGCCAACTAAAGAAATCAAAGCAAAGCAGGGTAGTCTCAATCACAGAAACAGTTCTACTTGCAGAAGTTACATTTCAGGACCCAGGGTTCTCTGTTGTAGCCTGTGTGATCTAGCCATAAGGAGCTTGAACCTTACTCATTTCTTTGCCTTCTCCTGGAGCACACGAGCACCTCATCATGGTGTGAAGGTCTTCCTGAGGTGAGCTGTGACATGTACATGTCCCCAAGCCCTGCCCTCAGCTCTCCTGGCATTTTCCTCCTATGCCTTTCTCTCTGACTTTGAAGGATCCCTTCCCTTCACTCTGCTCTCTGACTTTTTCCTGCCTTGCCCTGGGAGCCCGTGTGGCTCTATTTCCATTTCTGTTGTCCAGCTAGGTCCCTGTCTTGAATACTTTGGGCTGCCTAGAGGTCATGCACACTTAGAGGAAGCTTCTATTTTTGCCTAACATAGCTTCCCATGATGCCAGAGTAGTCTTTCTGTTTTGCTTAGTGGCCTTAGTAGTCTCTCCCCACTTATGGGGCTTCCACGTGGGTCGCTGAGAAGCCTTTGGAGTTCAGTTTATTTGCTGTAAATATAAAGGTCATGGTCATAGATATCACAGTCTTCAAAGAGTAACATTGAAATTATTATTATTATTATTATTATTAGCAGAAGTAGTAGTAGTAGTATTAACTAAGCCATGTCTGGCTCCTTTCCGTGGGTCTGAAAGGTAGAAAGTGGGCAGAAAGAGAAACCACTTCACCAATGAAAGGAACTAGGAGATTTCCCTGAGTCATAATTCCTGTTCCCCAATCATTTTTTGAGTGTTTACATATGTGACCTAAGTCTCCAAACTTTTTCAAAATGAGAAAAACAAAATAATTTTGTATGACTCCCACCTGTTGTGAATGGGATCTAGAATGTCCCTTACCGGGTCACAGATTTGAACAGCATGTCCTCACCTGGGGACACCACTTTTGAAGACTGTGAAAGCTTAGGGGCATAGGACCACAGGGAAGGTCCTAGAGGTTGTTAGCCTAGCCTGCTTTCCTTGGGCTCATTGTTTTTGGTCTGGTCACCATGTGAGAAGTTGTTGATGTGCACTTGTGCCACAACGGACTAGGCCACTCCCATCCCTTTGTCGCTCTACTGACACAAACTCAGATGTCTTGAAGTTGTGAGCACAAGGGGCATTTTATCCCTCAAGTTTCCTCTGCCAGGAGGAAACCTCTTTAGGGAATTTGTAACTTCCAGGTACAAATAAGCACTCCCCACCACTTTGTCCATTGTCTCGCTTTTAAAGTTTCAATTACTCACAATTGGCTAAAGCCTGTGAACAGCAAGTAGACGGTTCCAGAAACAAACAATTGGTAAATTTTAAGTTGTGTACCATCTGGAGCTTATAATGAAATACCACACAGTCCCAATCTCCCTCATCGAGGTCCTCCTGGATCATATCTTTGTCTTTAATACCCATGCTTATTTACTTACTATGGTCCCTAAATACAGAAGTAGTGATGCTGAAAATTGGAATCTTCCAAAGAGAATCTACAAAGTGAAAATATGAATGTGCTTGATAAAAATAAACAAGTGGATACTAGGGCTTCCTACAGTATGCAACTTATGGTAAGATCTATCAGTGACATTATGAGGGAGGAAGAGGTACAAGTTAATGCTGCTGCTGTACTTCAGTGGCAAAGATCACAGCCACAGTGTACAGGGAGGGCATGGCAGTCACCTCATTTCACTGTGTCATCTTACACTACACCATCACAAGGACAGACATACAATCCTGGGGGTGGATAAGTGGAGAAAGGGAGAAAGAGAGAGAGCACAAATTCGTCTGACTTTTATTTTAGCATTTTATGATTTGCTAACAAATAATAACCTCTTACAGTGTCTGGTTTATTAAAAATAAACCTTTTTCATAGGTATATATTTGTAAGAAAATACAGTATATATACACATATATACATATATAGGTATATGTATATATAAGATTTAATACAACCTGTGGTTTTAGAAATCCAATAGGGGACTTCAGTGCATCTCTCATGGATAACAGGTGATTACTACATCTCAGAATATGATTGTGTTGCAGACAGGGTCTTTAAAGAGGTCATTAACGGACAATGAGGTCATTAGCATTGACTCTAACCCAATATGACTGATATCCTTTTAAGAAGACAAAGAACACAGACTTGCTTAGGGGAAAATTCTAGAACACAGGAAGAAATCAGTTGTTTTCAAAGTCGGCTCAGTGAAATGCCCCTGCCATTACCCTGAGGACATACTTCCAGCCCGTGGAACTGTGAGGAAATGTGTCTCTGCTGTTTGAGCTACTCAGTGTGTGGTACTTTGTTATGGCAACTTGTTATAGTTGGTGTATTGAATGTTCCCCAAAGGCTTAATATTCCCAGGGTGGTGCTACTTGGAGGTGGTAGAATCTTTAAGAGGTGGAGCCCAATGGGAAATCTTTAGGTCACTGATGGAATGTCCTTCAGGAATACAATCTCATTGCAATTGCTGCCATGATAGAGGCCCACAACAGTGGAGTCAAATACTGGACTTTTGAGTCAAAATAAACTTGTTCTCGGAATAAACTGCATATCATAGACTGCACATCAGGATCTTACTTAGTATCCCTTAGGTTTAATTTGTAATATAAAAAGGAGGGAAAAACCTTAAAAGATAAATAAATTGATCGCCTCCTCTATTTTGTTATGGTACTAGAAAGCCATCTAGAACAGTTTCTATGCACAAATCTAGGTTATCTTTTTATGATCTGGTATAAAGTAACAGGTGGTGTGTTGTGAGGGAAATGGAGACAGTGGGAGGGGTAAGGTGGCAGTCTACCTATGGTGAGGTGCTGTGGGACAATGGTCTTGTACCCTGGAAAGATTTGTCACTCATATTGGTTTAATAAATGCTTATTGACCAGTAGCCAGGCAGGAAGTATAGATGGGGTGACCAGAATAGGAGTATTCTGGGAAGAGGAAAGGCTCAGTCTGCAGTTGGTACCCAAACACAGAGGAAGTATGAGAATGCCTCACTAACAAAAGGTAGCAAGCCACGTGGCCAACATAGTCAAGAATTATGGGTTAATTTAAGACGTAAGAGTTAGTTAATAAGAAGCCTGAGCTAATAGGCCAAACAGTTTATAATTAATGTAGACCTTTGTGTGTTTCTTGGGAACTGAATGGCTGCAGAACCAGGTGGGACAGAAACCTCTGTCAACAGTGAAAAACCTCTAACTTTTCCTTTAAAACATCAGGCCATGTGGTTGCTGCATATCCAAGTCACAGAAGGGGTGGGTGGAAAGAAGGACACAGGCCCTGCATGACACAGGGCTTGGGGTGGGGTGCTCTCTTAGCATTAATTATCCCATTCATGAAGATGTGGCGTTTCCAGATGTTATAAAAAACTGTTCTTTTGACTTTTAAATCATGTAAAGAATGAAGAAAACAAGGTAATGAAGAGGAAGTGGGAGACTATCATCTTCTACCTGAAAAATCCATCCCAGTTTCAAAGCAGTTGGTACCCAAGGTCATTATCAGGTCCTGTGACTGATGGGGGTGGATGGGTGGGAATTATTGGTATTTATTATTGGAATTATTGGAATTGATGGGACAGGTGAGGAAGACAGAGGTAGAAACCTGCCTAAAGCCTTTCAAAGAGTAGTGTGCAGAGACAGAACACAAATTCTGGAACTGGAGTTATACGTTAACACTCCACTTCCTCTTGCCACCGCGCCTGATGAGAAAGCTGGTTCAGCTCCCATGCTGAACGGGTGAGCACCGAGGTCTCAAGTGTGTCCCTCTGGTGGCCCGTCACTGCTCCTCTTTAGCTTCTGTTTCTCTTCACAGGCGACTTCTGCTTTTATCAGGGCAATGACAACCTCTTCCAGTCCTCAGGACCATCCTTTCCCCCACCACTGCAGCTATGAAGCCAAACAGAAAGTCAGAGCTCCCTGTCTTCCTAACACTTCCAGGTGGACTCCATTCGAATCTACTACTTATTGTATTGCCTTACAATTTTGAAATTCCCAAATTATCGTAAAAGGAGAAGAGAGACTCTGTCCCAGCAGTCACATTTGCAGAATCATTCCCTTTAAACACCAAGAGAGTCAAGTTCCTCGCTCTTTATTTCATTTGTGTGGTGCAAGGCATTTGCAGGAAAGAGGGGCATTGCAGAGCTCTCTGGTCAAATGAAAGCCTGCCTCTCATGGGTTTCTCCTTCTGTTCTGACGTTCTGGGCTTTCAGGGCAGAGAAAACTGGGCTGAGGTTTAGAAACTGGTTTGACCTTGACTCTGAATTGTTGGCACCAGGGTCTTCAAGTGGCTGCCTGGCTTTCCCTGGGAAATGCGGTAACAACAACCTCAAAGATGGATTGAGAAGTCTCCCAGAAGAGCAAGGAGCTGGCATCTGGTCTCAAAACTTGCTTTTTGATTAAGTTCCCATTTCCTCTCTAGGTCATGTCTCCCTTCTCCTCTTGTTCCTCTCATGGCCACAATGCCCTAGCAGCTGTGTGTTTCTGCCAATCAGGGCTTTCTTAGTTCTGTGGGAAATTTTCATAAGGTGTGAGCTCTAATAGGAATAACTCCAAAGCTCTGTTGGTTTATATTGGAAATTTTCCTTGGTTGCCTTGGAATTGGTGACCATTTAGTTTTGGATGACTTAGGACCAAGAGCTGCGATAGACAGGTTGTTTGGTGGTCGCCATAGTTCTCCTCTCCTGGTGTTGTCACATTGTATGACATCCTCCACTTGAGTGTCTGTGGGGAGGAGGGAGGCTGTAACTTGCTTCTACCTAATGGTGCATGGCACAGGTCATAACAAGACAGCCTAATGTTGTATAAGGCATTCTAATAGATTCGTTCTTTTGTTTTGTCTGGCTATTAATGTACAATGTTGTCATGGTGTTACGGGCCTATGGGGAGAGCCACATGTTGAAAGCAAGGGCAGCCTAGGTCAGCAGGCAGTATGAGATCTGAGCCTCTCAATTCTACCATCGCAAGGAAGTAGATTTTCCAACAACCTGAGACACCTGGAGGCAACTTCTCTTACTGTTGATCCTCAAGATGTGAACTCACTCTCATCATCACCTTGACGGTTGCCCCTGAAACTCTGACAGGAGTCCCCAACCAGGCCAGGCTTAGACCTAGGATGTCCAGGAAGTGGGAGAGAGCACCTCTCTGTTTCTTAGGCAGCTGTGGTGGAGCATGCCTGCAATCCAGAGCTTGGGGAACCAAGTCTGGAAAACAGGGGCTTTGAATAGGTTAAGAACATCAAAACCAAACTGTCGCTAATGTAATCCGTTACACAGCAACAGATAACAACGGCGAGGGTGTTCAGAAGAAACTAATAAATAATGTCCCAGGAGTGGCGCAGACTTGCTTTAAAAGGCAGCTGTTTTCACTTAATGGGTAGACAAGTGTTTTGACTTCCCAGCCTTTGAAAATACAAAAGAAACGATTTAAGGAAAATGTGAGCAGAACACTGCTTTTTGTCATTTTTCTAGGTGTTTGTTCTGTGGGAAAAACAATCAACCTGAAAGTGGTGTAGTGAGTGCTGAGGCATGAATAGGAGCCTATGGGTGTGTTGTTCACCCACAATACACCAGGAAGCCACTGTGGCTGGAGCAGAGGGAGCCGGAGGTCAGAAGGGAAGGCAAGGCCAAAGAAATGAAGGGGGTGTTGGGAAGGGTGCTGGGTGAAGGCACTGTGAGGATCCTTATTCTTCTTGAGTGGATTGGAAAGCCCTTCTGAGGTTCTGGGTGTGTCTGGGAGGTGGTGTTCAATTAGTTAGCAGTGCCCTCTCTGCTGGTCTGTGGTCTGGAAGGAGGATGCCTGGATGCTGGGGATTTGGGTGCACTTCTGAACCCCTCATACTCCTTAGCTGCCCCGTAGGTGTCCAGCTGAGCTCAAAGTATAAACCATTTTTTTTTTATTGCTGTGAGATTTGGTATACTGGAGAACTAAAGTCCTGAACATCATTCATTGTTTTGTTGGTGCTGGAGATGTTGACAGAAGGGATGATCCCATGCAAGACCACGTTGAGAAGGAAGGATTTCTTATCTCAATCTGCCTCCAAGGCCCATGGAAAAGATAATGAATGATCAGATGTTGCCTCTATTGCCTCCAGTGGGGAAGCATCCCCTCCTTTTTCTAGTGGTGCTAATGGGATGCAAGGAAGTCTTTTAAGCTTTCCACCAGGTGTGTGTGTGTGTGTGTGTGTGTGTGTGTGTGTGTGTGTGTGTAACAACTAAAGCTAACGTATGATGCATGGTGGTTAAGGTTACAGGTCATCTGCTATGGCACTCGGGTTGCTGCTCAAATAGCTGCCTAGCGGTTGCCCTGAAGTATTTGCTGGGTGCAATTGATATATTCCTCAGCAGCTGACTAAGGCGGTTGACCCTGCACAATGTTGAAGCTGAAGGCCTCAAGGGAAAAGGCCAGGATTCCACAAGAAGGAAAAAGTTCTACTTTCAGACCACAATGGAACTGCAGACTGCCAGTCCCCACAGTCATAGGGGGAGGGGGAGGGACAGAGGACTCCATGCCACAGCCAGAAGGAGGGATGAGAATGTGGTGATGGGAGGGGCTTCTGGAACTCTCGTAGAAGTCCTACCACTTTGGTTCTTCTCTCCCCTTCTGGGGCAAGTGTGCAAATGTTCTAAGAAAGTGACCTGGAACAGTACCAGGAATTTCCTCCCTTTCTCCCTTCTTCCCTTCCTTCATCCTTCCCCCCCTCTTTCCCTTATTTCCTGTATACTTTCCCAATCTCCAACCCTAGCCATTGGAGTGACATTTTCAGTGGGTTCTGGAATAACCCCCACAGCTCTTTCTTCTGAATTAGGAGCCTAGAGCTTTCATGATACCTAAACCATGTGGCTTTCTCAACAAGACCTAAAGAAGCAAAACACCAACAAACATGCTAGCGTGGAAGATGAAATCTCACAGGGCCCCACCCGTAGACAAGAAACTTCAGGCAGCTAAGGAATGCTGACAGGAGGAGAAATCATTTTCCTCAAGGTTAAGACCCCTGATTTTTTTTTTATCCAATACTGAGTGATCGTCCCTGAAATAAAATACAAACAAGTAGCACTAAATCAAATGAGCAGGTTTTATTTATGTATTTAGGCATACATGCCTCTCTCTCTCTCTCTCTCTCTCTCTCTCTCTCTCTCTCTCTCTCTCTCTCTCTCTCTCTCTCTGTGTGTGTGTGTGTGTGTGTTTGTGTTCCTTATCTGAAGAGTTAAAAAGCTGACTTTTAAAAGCCATCTCCCCAACCCTTCCTCTTAGGGCCAGGATGAGAGGATAAGGGTGACCCAGGGGAGGATGCCAGAGGCAGGGACTGTTCCTGACAACTTAGATACCGTGACTCACCTGCCTTTGTTGATGGAGTGTCTAGAGTTCACACTGTTCCTGAGGCTGGTGTCCCTCGTGAGAAACCTCACCACCTAACCCTGCAGATGTAAACAGGCCCTTCGGTGTCAGTGGTGAACTATTGATCTCCAAGGCCACGATATTTATACCCGGTAGTGATGGAACTGGCCACTTCTCATACCACTACCCCTTGGTCAATCAATCAATCAATCAATAGGTGCTCTCACTCCTGGGTAGAAAACTACTCTACACATAAAAGGACTACCAAAAGTCTAGCTTGGTACACTCCAAATAACTCTGTGCTGAATGAATGAATGAATGAATGAACGAATGAAGTTCTTCATTTTCCAGTTGTACCTTCCCTATATTTCTCTTCCCCCCCTTTTCCATCATTTTTTTTTTCATGGAGCTCAAATTTCATTCTCTAGAGCTAATCATTGCCAGAAGTCCTTAATTTGTAAGCCATTGTCTGGTCTTCCAGGAGAATCCTGTAATTGGGATTTGAGGACATAAAAAACAAAATCCTTGAATTTACATACTAAGAATGAGAGGTTCTTGGACCCTTGTACCATTTCTGGAACCTTCTCCCCTTCTAATTCACCAAACATGCCTGTTAAATTACAAGACTAAAGAAACACATGAGGGGTGACTGGCAAGAGAAATAGGGAGTGAAAAAGAACAAGCTGCAGCTCCCAATTGCTTGCTTTCATAAGGCCGGAGGACAAACTGCTTCTCTCAGAAGGAAAGAACATTCTGGAAATAAGCAGTATCGATGAATGTCATTAACTAGTTTGCCCATGAAGAAATGGCTGGGAGTGAGTGTTCAGGGGCACGTTAGGAGTGGGTGCTGGCACCAAACCTAACCACCAAAGAGAGGGAGAGCCCCAGGGCACCTGTGCTGCTCTGGGAAGTCGCTGGCCTCTGTGGTTATCAGCTGCAAGCAGAGTTGGATGCATCTGGACAAATTCAAGACAACGGCAAACACTTCTTGGTGTGCTCTGAATTCAGAGTTCCCAGGCTGCAAGCCAAGCAGGAGCAGACAGGAGCTGGAGTGCTGGTATGAGGTACGCGGAAGAACATGGACACAGCTTCTTTATTGCTGAGATCCGCTCAATCAGAGCCTGACACCAGGGAGAAGAGTGTCTTCCTTCACCCCTCCTCTCTGTCTCATAAATAAAGTGATAGCATGGATCACCTTCCTGAAAGGAAGGCATCCAAGTCCGTGGGCATCTCTGAGCTCCATGCAAGGGAAAGAGCCTCTAAAATCTGATTTATTTGATATTTAGTCTCTTATTGAAATTATGTCATAGATTTTCTTATATCTTCCCGTGGGCTGCCTTTACTTCTTTACTGAGGTAAGACAAAACCCACATCTTTTCCTATCTCACATCCTGTCAGTCACTGTCAGGTCACTGTGTTCTGATCCCTGTATGTCCTAGCTCCCTCGTTGTCAGAGTCTCCAACCAAGTCGGGGATGACACAGCATGGAGCAACACGAGCTATGTTCTGGCTGCATAAGGGTCTATCAAAGAGCCAGCATCTTGTGAAAAGCAACAGCCAATAATATACTGAACACATTGTCCTTGTAGAAGGAGAGAGAGAGAGAGAGAGAGAGAGAGAGAGAGAGAGAGAGAGAGAGAGAGAGAGACTCTGAGTCTGCAGGGATGGCCTAGTCAGACAGAAACCATGGAAACCAGATGAGAAACACACTTCAAAGTAGAGACCTAGAGATAAAGCCCAAGAAATCCCCCAAGTCAGGAAAGAATGTCTAGCAGGGACACAAATGTGCCCACCAGGGAAGATCATTCCCACTGCACAGCTGGTAACCCTTCAGTGGAACACAAGCCCATAGCCAGGGGGAATGCAAAGTTCCGGATGGAGAGCAAAAGTCGCATCCTCATAAATTTACATGCTGAAGCTGTGAACTTAATATTTGGAGGTGGCTCTTTGGGTCTGGAGGTTAAGTGAAGTTGTGAGAACAGGGCCTTAATCTGATGGGAATGGTGCCCTCATAATGAAATGGAAATTTTAAGACTATTCAGTTAGGAACAGAATGTTGATAAGGTATGCCAGGAAGAAGGCATGTGAAAAAGGAAGAGACTGGATTTACACTACATCCTCAAACCAACTGGAAATGGATTAAGGAATCATAACATTTCTAGGAGAAAGCTCCTTAACATTGTTCTTGATATGTTTATATATAATAAATGAATATATTATGCTGAAAGTTTCAGCACCAAAATCAAAAGAAACAAGTGGGATTGTTCCACTCCTATAAACTTCTGCTTGGCCAAGGAAACAATCAATGAGATGGACAGGCAACCTGAGAGAAAAGTTCAAATAGCACATGCATAACAAGGGGCTGATATCTAAAGCATATAAGAAACTCATACACCTCAATAGCAAATGGAAACAAAGCCAGCCAGACAAACAAACCAAGAAAAGGGAACACCATCTGAAAAGATGGCCAGTGTACCTAAATTGACAAGGCAGTGCCCAAAGGTGTGTAAACGTGTACTTGGCTTTACCCATTATCAGGAAAAGGCCAATACAAGAGTGGTCTCCTGGTATCGTGGCTGTTGTAAAAAGGACATGATGCAGTGTAGGTGAAGATGTGGAGAAACAGCAGTCTGGTCTCGGCACCCTGCAGGTGTAAACTCACACAGTGATATGGGAAGTATTTTGGAGTTTTACTCAAAAGATTAAGAGTAGGACATTATTCAAAATGTCCTCTTTGGAGTATTGCCCAAAGGAAATAGAATCATCATTTTGTAGAGTCACAATAGCAACAGTATAGAACTAACCTGAGTGTCCATCAACAAATGAAGAAAGAAGTTATAATATTCATACGCAAAGGAATCTTAAAAATATTGGCTCATTTTTAGTTTATGGGATTAAGTGTTTTTCTGTGTGTGTGTGTGTGTGTGTGTGTGTGTGTGTGTGTGTGTGTGTGTGTGTATGTATGTATGAATGTATACCGTGTCCATGCCTGGAACCCATGGAGGCTAAAAGAGAAACTGGAGTTACAGATGGGTGTGAGTTCTACGAGCCCAGCCCTGGTCCCTACAAGTCCTCTTAACAGTTGAGCCATCTCTCCAGCCTCAAATAGTGGATTCTCACCCAGTCTTTAAAAGGAAGGAAATTCCATCAATTGTGATTTGGATGAACTTGGGGGACATGAAGCTAAGTGAAATTAGCTAAATATAGAAATGTACTGTGGGGCCTTACTTACATGTCTCATTAGTCAGCTTTCTTTACTGTAATAAATGCTCAACATAGTCAACTAACTTCTAAAGAGAAAGCTTTCTTTTAGTTGACAGTTTTGGAAGTTTTGGTGCACAGTGGGGTGGTTCAGTCTTAAGCCTGTGGCAAAGCAGCATTTCAAGGAGCGTGTGTACGTAACAGAGCCAAACAGATCCTGCTCACCACGTGGTCAGGACAAACTAGAGTGAGGAAGGGGATGTGAGACGCTTATGCTGATTTTCTTGACTGTTCTATTTCACTTGGTACATAAACATCAAATCAAGCATTTTGTGTTTCTTAAGTGTATAAAGCAACAAATGGGCAAATGACTTAAATAAACATCAGCTCCCTCTCCTTCTCCCTCTCCCTCTCCCTCTCCCTCTCCCTCTCCCTCCCTCCCTCCCTCCCTCCCTCCCTCCCTCCCTCTCTCTCTCTCTCTCTCTCTCTCTCTCTCTCTGCCATATGAACACATAAAAAGTCAGATATCCTATCTGTCAGCAAGAGACCCTTCCTAGACAGCAAATCTAATGCCACCTTGACCTGGACTCCAGCCTCTTTGAACTGTATATTAGTTGAGCTTTCTGGTCGGTGGCATTTTCTTATGCTAACCGAGTCCACTGAGACAGCACCCATGGTCTGTGAAACCAGCCCCCATCTACATAGCCTCGGGAGAATCGCATGCTTTGCATACTGTACTCATTTCGTCCTCATGTTTTCACCCTTACAAACCAGTGAGCTAAGTTCTATTTTCATCCCATGCAGGGGTGAGGAAAACAGGCATCCAGGAGGCAGGTCTGAACAAGAAGTGTGCACAGCGGTGGGCTTTCCTCCAGGATGCCTGGCTCTACAGCCTGTAAAACCAGCCTCGGGATTTCAGCAGTTTCCCTGCCACCATTGCAGCTGGAAGGGCTGCAGCCACCCAAGCTATCCTCAGTTTGTCCTGTGACTTGCAGCTCAGTGGCAGGAGAAGGAAACTGAGCGAAGAGCTGCTGGTTTGGAGACGGGGAGAGAGATGTGTGAAGAGAAAGGCCAGGCTCCTGTGGCTTAGTTGCTGCCTCTGGTTCTTGCCCTTTGTCTCCAGGCTTCTCCAAAGCCCATGACCCCTGTGTGCTCTTTCGTAATCCCCACCTTGAAGTGTTTCTTCAACACGGGTTTATGAAGCCTGGTCTAATCCGCTGCAGACCAAACTCCAAAACTCTGCACTTAGATCTCGCTTTTCTCCTTATCAGTTGATGATCTCAGGCATTTGTTCCAGTAGCAGGAAACGGACTAAGACTCTAAAACTGCATCACCGGGGATTCGGACAGCCTCCTTTAGCCTCCCACAACCCTTCTGAGAAGGCTGTCATCAAACAGATGTTAGTGACACATTCCACATCTGTACCTCAGTCAAAGATCATAGGAGATGGCAGGCTGCCCATGGGGCACCTAGCACTGGCCATGCTAGGCAAACTAGTGTACCCCACAGGACTGCATTTTCCTAATGCTGGTGATGTTGAGAGTCGTAGTTTGAAAGGCAGAATCATCTGTCAGAAGGAGCTGGTCCACAGCCTGAGAGCACCATTAGGGACACTTGGGTCTCCAAGGGGGCTTAAGACAGCATTTGTTGAAATGAATTCACCTCTGGGCAGTGAATTTTCCTGGGCAGTGGGGGTGGGGCAGGCCAGGAAAGCTAGCTATAGCTCCATTATCTCAGTCTAATAGAGGGAATATGCACAGGATAAAAGGTCAGCTGTGGAGGAATCGGCTTTCAATATTGGTTTTCTTCTTTGCTCTTTTCCTAATATTTGACATTTATTGTGGATTTAAATCCCCCATCACCAGCAGCAAGAACTTTATGGTGT
The DNA here is from genome assembly GCF_903992535.2 of Arvicola amphibius. Classification (NCBI taxonomy): domain Eukaryota; kingdom Metazoa; phylum Chordata; class Mammalia; order Rodentia; family Cricetidae; genus Arvicola; species Arvicola amphibius. Next base: position 133,640,508 of record NC_052052.2, on the reverse strand, counting down.
AGTTTCTAAATCGCAGCTAGTTAATAATTTTCCATGCTTCCAAACATGGAAAATTATCATTAAAAAATCACAGCTAGTTAATAAAATTTCCATTCCAGCAAATATTGAAAAATACCATTCAAACATCTAGTTAGATGGGGTTTGGGGTATATGCGTGTTTATTTTACCAGAATTCTTAGCTGGAAAGGGTAAGAACATCTGTGCTATGCTGAAGAGGATGATGATGTGTGTATTATTTTGTTTAAATAGTCAAACAACTGTGTCCGCTGAGCTCCTTTCTTATTCCCTTTTTACAGGCAAGAGAACGTATGTATGGGAACGATCCTTCCCAGGTAGTTAGTGGGCACATAAGACAAAGGAGAAGCCTTATTTAGGCATGGCCTGGCCAGAAAGCAGACTATGACTTGTGTCATTCCTGCCCAGCTTCCTTCTGCGTATCTCCAGGTTGGGGCCCTTGAACCACTACTAAAAATTGGAGCCCCACACCTACTCACACTCTTTATTTTCTGTTTTCCTCCACCTCCCTTTCCCCTTTTTTCTCACTATAATAGAATTACTTACTTATAAACATCTACTAGCCAACCACTCCCCCTGATTGCAGAGATTACTTACATATGAACAGGATCAAAACCCAAGTGATAGAGAACGCTTCTCTAAAGCTAATGAATTTCTTTGGGAATAACCTTGCAATTCCCCAAATGCCTGTCGAGGTAGATCACATGTGTATTCAACTGTCTTGAAGCAAAGGGAAGTTTTTGAAGGAAAAATAAAGAATATGACATACATTATTTTGAAGCAATGGTCCTTGACCACGAGGATTGATAACAAGGATGGCTTCAGTCCAGGATGAAGCATTATAGGCAAATGTTCTTGCTAAAGGATTTTGTGTGTGGATGTGTGGATGTGTGTGTGTAACTTCCACGGCCTTTGTGAACCATTCTGACTCTGGCATACTCATTTGTAATATTTCCAATGTACATGGAAATGTATGTGGATAAAATCCATTTTTATATCTTATTTAAATGATTTCTTTATTTTTGTTTTGTGCGCATTGATGTTTTGTCTACATGTATGTCTGTGTGCGTGTGTCAGATCTCCCCAGAAGTAGAGTTACAGGCAGTTGGGAACTGCTATGTGGTTGTTAGAAATTGAACCCAGGTTCTCTGAAAGCCAGTGTTCTTCACTGCTGAGCCATCTCTTCAGGCCCTGTTTTATCATTTATTTCAATAGTGGTGACAAAAGCAACTCCATTTTTATTTCTATTAATTCTGATTATTTTCATAGCACATCAGTCTGGTGAGAGACAAAGAAGTTAGCAAATAGTGATCATAGGGTTTATGAGTGCTCTGAGGGGTACTCACAGAAAGCTGTGGTGTGTGTGTGTGTGTGTGTGTGTGTGTGTGTGTGTGTACTTAAGATAAAAACCAGGGCTCTGAACATTCCAGGTTAGCACTTTACTGAACTACCTATCATTTAGCTGCCAAATTCGGCTGTGGACATCTTAACCACAGTATGATGATTGCTGGAGATAAGAATGGCCTTTGGGTGGTAGCTATGATTAGATGAGGTTATGAGGTGAGGGCTTTCATGAGAAGAAAAATGGTTTTGTAAAAAATGAAACAAGAGACCCTCTCTTTCCACCATGTTGAGATCCAGTGATGAGGCAGGAAGAGAACTTTCACCGAGAACCCCATTGGTCAAGTCCTTGTGATGTGAACAGTTTCCTCCGTTTTAAAGGGAAGCTCGTTAAGACACTGGATGCTAGAAGGGAGAGGAAACAACAGGGTTCTCTAAGGCAGTGTCGCTCAATCTTCCTAAATCTGCAACCCTTTAATGCAGTTCCTCATGTTGTGGTGTACCCACAACCATGAAATCATTTTTGGAAATGAAACATCCCATCCTACATGGAAGCTCATTAAGGCACAGTATGTTCTGAGGGGAAACATTCTATTTTGAAGAAAAGTTCATTAAACTCAGAAAGTAAACAACTCAAAGGGTATAGGAACTCCCTGAAGCTGACCAGATTCACTATGCTCCTCCTTCCCCAAGCATATACAAGCAGCAAGGACTGCTTAGAGACACTCTCAGAACAGCTGCACTTCTGAGAAGAAGCTCTGACCAATTGAACTACTTGGAAAGGACACTCTTCAACCTATTGAGCCACCTGCAGACTCTGGTTTCCAAATTTCATGAGCTGTCACCCATACTTGAGTGAACTTTGGAGATTCACCGTCTTTGAGTCATTTCTGTGCTTATAAATAGCCCCTCACCCACGTTCCAGCAAGTAACCCCAATAAAACTTGACTCACAGAGCTGAACTTCACTGGCATCTATACTTTGGACTGTTGTCGGTTCCCAATCTGGGGTGAGAGACATTTGTTTATCACCCCTACAAACTAAGACACTGGCTAAACAATAGAGAAAGGTTCTTCTCATAGAAAGACTGAGGGCAGAAGCGTGTCAGCTGGAGCGCTGGGGAGTCTTTGAGAGCGGAGGAGCCTCCAGGACTTTCATGTAATGGTCACAGTTTAGTGATACTTGAGCAACAGTCCTGGCATGTGCGAAGCTGTAGCTTAGGTACCAGATGGTGAGGAGGTGCTGTGGAAGAACCCCGTCTCTTACAGCTAGAGCTGCTGCTTTGGGACAGCAAGTGGAACACAGATCTCAATTTTAGTCTCATCAGGGCCCCATGTGCAAGAGAGTTTGTCAATCAAGAAATCTGAAGCCATTGCATGTTGTGTTTGAATGTTCATAAAGGCCCACCAGGTTCCTTATGGAGCCAAGATTCCTCTTGCTCTGGGGTACAATAAACATGTGTCGACTTGATGCTCTTGAATATTTTTGTTCCTCTGTAAACTCGGATGTTAACCTGTCACATTGTTTAGATTGAGAATTCCTGCTTTGTGCCAAGTACACACACTAACGACAGAACATGTGTGGCTTCTACCCTCGTAGAGCTCACCAAGCAGAATGAGCAATAAATACGAAGGAAGCCAACATATTTGGTTGTGGATAGTAATCCATGGTACTAATGTCAAGAGCCAGGGCAGAGCAAGTAGGGAGGGAGAGAGATGGTCACCTGGAAGGGACAATCTGAAGAGGTCAAGGATGAGCAATCCTGTCTTTTCTTGGAGGATCTGAAGGTGGAGGAACAGTATGTTTGAAGGCTCTAAGGGAAGCTAGGTTGTTGGGATACAGGAAAGCAGGGTATGGAGTGTACTGGGAAAAGGAGAGGCAGTATTGTGAGTAGGATAGGTGAGCAAAGATCTTGATCCTGGCCTGTGGTCACTGCAGGGGTTTGAAATTGATCCCAGCCAGAATTCCAAAGGGCCCTTAAATAGGGGTGACGTTATTTAGTTTCCAGGTCAAAATCATCCCTTTGGATTGAAGACAAAAATGGGTATGAGGAGTCACAGGTAGGTGACTAGTTAGAAACTGTGTCCCCACGGCACTCTGAAGATTGGAACCCAAAGGAATTTATAAAAAACAATGCTAGTGTGTGGCTCTCTCCTTCCCCTAAGATTTTATTGGCCTGGAAGTTTAGAAAACTTCTCAGAGTATTCAAATAGGTAGGAGCTGGCAGACCGCCAAGTCTAGAAGATGGAAGAGTGCCTCAGTGGTGAACTGATGATCGTATGGCCGAGAGTAGTGGCCACGAGAACCCAGTCACAAGATAGTCTATAAGAAATATTCTAGAACTAGGAATAGTAGCATGTAGGCATTTTGGTTATTCACGGCAAAAGAGAGGTTGATGCTAAAGAATTCTTAGAAGTGGGGTTAAGCGACAGGTAGGGGGTGTTGACATTAAGCTGGTGCCATGGTCGTCACATAGGAGAGACAAAAATGGCTAAGAATTCATTCCAGAAACTTGACAATAAAGAGTCACCTGCGTGAGAGAAACCAGGAGGCTGAGACATGAGAGAGAGAGAGAGAGAGAGAGAGAGAGAGAGAGAGAGAGAGAGCCTTGCAAGGTTATCTGTGAGAGAGGAGATCTGGAGACAGTGTCAGCACTATCTGAGCTGATGCTGAAGGCGGGCAGTTGGTAGATTGAGGTTTACAGATGTGAGTAGGGACAGGAAATAGTTGAATGTGTAAAAGAATGAATGGCAGCTGACCAAATAGAAAAAAAATGGGTCTACAAAATTGTCCTTATTTGCTCTTTATGGCTGTGATAAAATATTGACCAAAACCTACTTGTGGAAGGGAAGGTTCATTTGACTTACATGGCTTTGTCATGGTCAATCACTGAGGGAAGTCAGGATAAAAACTCAAGCAGGAACAGAGGCAGGAACCTGGAAGCAAGAAGAGAAGCAGAAGCCATAGACAAGAGGAGGATTCCTTCCTAGTTTTCTTTCCATAGCTTGATCAGCCTGCTTTCTTATACCACCCAGGCCAACCCATAGTGACTGTGCCCTTTCACACCAACCATTAATCAAGCAAATTACTCCATGGATTTTTCCCACAGGCCGATCTGATGTAGGCATTTTTTCAGTTGAGGGTCCCTCTCCCCAGATGACTCTAGCTTGCACCAGGTTGACAAAAAATAATCAGCGTAAAAATTATTTCAAGAAACTGAAATAGCTGAGCTCCAATGCAGTGAGGCTGGGGGCAGAGACCACGGCCAGCAGGGATTTGCTCCCCGCTCTGCAGGGCCTGGAGCTGAGGAGCCCCTGAGCCTCTGCCACCTGCCTCTGCACCCCTCACTCAACAGGGACAGGTTCCAGCAGAGGCAGGGCAGCTTGGAGGAGTTCTCAGCTCACTGCCAGTACCCTCTCTCCACCATACCAGGCTTCCTGGCCTCCCTGAGGTAAAGCTCCTTTGCCTCATCTTTCTGTCACCATGATGGTTCTACCTAAGCTCACTGGGGCCCAGCACCCATGACTGAACACTTTGATATCATGGACTCCAAAGAAATCTCTTCTCCTCCAAAAGAAAATAAAAGACCGTAAAGAAGAGCAAAGAGATGAAGTGGAAGCTAAAGGTGAATATGGAGTAGCACGGGGGTCTTGTAAAGTGGGATGTACCAGAAGGAGCCAGCATAAAAACAGGTTTATAAGCTGCCTGTCTATTTTCTTTTACTATGACAAAGTACCTGAAGCCATGTAATTTAGCAATAAGATAAGATTGTTTGATTATGATTTTGTAGTCTGAGGTGGTCAGGAGCATAATCCTGGCATCTGGAGTCTTTACATGGCAAGACAGAGCCACTAGGCAGCTAGCTCAGTCTTTCTTCTTATTAAGCCCTTATTGATATTAGGGGATTCTCTTCTCTCACGACCTCATCTAACCCTAGTTAGCTCCTGAAGGCCTCATGTCCCAAGCCATTAAAGAATGATTTGAGGGGTTAAGCTTCCACCAAGTGAACTCCTGGGAGACACATTCAGACCACAGTGTGCATGTACTGCTGGGAACATTCCAGAAAAGAAAGGAGAGAACAAGAGAGAAGAGGGAAGGTGGGGAGGAGGAGGGAGAGAGACTGTGGGCATTATCATTATCTATCATCAGAGGAAGGAGTTCTTATTACACATGAGGTCCTGGACCATCAAAAGAATTGACCTTTTATGGGAGCTGTGGCTGACACTCCCTCCATATTTGCAGATGAATGAAGAAAGGGACAGATGCAGAACTTTCTGAGTTATGGGAAAATGGGAGCCACTGTTAGTTAACAAGTTCTGTTTTCTCAATTAAGTATAATCACATGGACAAGAGCTGAAAGCAGTGGCACAGTGCGAGGTGACAGGGAGGAAATGAATGGGAAGTGGAGCAGCCTGGAGGAAAGAGACCATCATGGGGACGGGGAGAGCTAGCACACAATTGCAGTTCTCTCCTCTTCTGAGATGTGGTCCAAGGTCTCCAAAGATCCCCACAGGGAGCACCAGTCCTGCCCGTAATACAGTTTTCTGTATATGTACACATATGAATCTTTGGTAGGTAGCAATCTGGTAGGGCTTAATCGCCAACATCACTAGTCTTACAAGTTGGGGTCGTTGTTGAGGAATATAAGGGTTATCTGAACAAAACGTGTGATCCCAGCAGAGGAGCTGATAGCTGAGAAAATTACCAAGTGATTAAGCAGCAGGTAGTATGTGTAGTGTGGATATGCTAGACAAAGGGCCGTTCACATGCTGGGCAGAGCAGAGGGAGGTAGCTCTCCACTACTCCCTAACAGTGTACAATTCTAAGTAAATCAATTTTCTAGAATTTTCCACTTAGCGTTTTCAGTGGTTGAATGCATGTGACTGCAACTGTGGAAGTTGCAAGCTCAGATAAGGGGGTCACTGTACGAGAGTATGTTACATGGTGCACTCAGGGCAATGCTGAATACCCATGTAAGACTGCCAAAGTGCCACTGGCGAGGCTAAGAGGCCCGTGCGCCTGTGTGAACAAAGAGGGTCATGGATGACGTTTCAGGCTGAGGATCTACTTTAGCTGGGGGTGGATCTTATAAAGAGGAAGAGGAGAGCCTGATACAGAATAGTCCTCTTTTCCTAAAGACAGCTGGGCCACCAGCCTCCAGCACCTATATCTCTAATCACTTTCGAGACCCACTTCTGCAGCCAATGGCCGTGGGGACTGGCATAATGATTGGGGCAGTGACTTTGGATGCTTAAAACAATATTTGTGCTAATTTTCTAGTGTTGTGAAAAAATAGCTCCAAATCGAGTAACTTAGTGCACATTTACTGTCTTCGTTCCCATGGGTCAGAAATCAAGCCATGTTTAGATGGGTCATCACCCTAAAGAGTCCTGAAGTTGTAACCAAAGTGATGGCTGGGGTGATCACCCGAGAGCTCAAGGTCCTCTCCAAGAACAGGGGCTGTTGGCAGGGTTTCCTTGCTTCCAGTCAAACACACAGGGGTTGCTTCTTACAGGCCAGTAAGAGGAGAAAGAAAGCCTGCTACTTATGGATCTATAAAGGGCACTAGACAAGTTCAGGCCCACCAGGATATACCTCCTTTTTATTAATTGAAAATTAATTTAATTAATTGGTTGGAGAGATGTCTCAGTGGTTTGGAGTGTGTGTTTCTTCTGCAGACGACCTGAGTTCTATTCCTAGGACCCACGTTTGGCAGCTCACAACTATCAGCTCCAGAGACCCAACATTGTCCTCCTGGACTCTGAAGGCACCTGCGCTCACACGTTCACAGACCCATACACATACATACACATTATGGAACCTTAAGACATCAAAACCAATCTTTTAAAAGTCACAATGGGCTAGAAATTCCAGTAAAATCCCTTTACATTTTGGTCTATGGCCTTACCTAACCTAACCACTGTAGTGACTTCTGTCATCTTTAGGCTTACCCTTGTTCTGGGAAAAGGAATTCTATCTTATGTATGTGGAAACATCCACTTTGGGGTTATCATGAAACATAAACATATCTATACATACATTAACTATAGCATGTATTAGGACTCTCTCTCTCTCTCTCTCTCTCTCTCTCTCTCTCTCTCTCTCTGTGTGTGTTTATTAAATCAACTTACATTTAAATAGTTTACAACAGTTGCCTCATACCCAAGAGGCTCAGATCCAGGGAAATTTCTGGTCTTTGAGGCTGGGGTACAGCAATCAGAGTAATCTCACAGTGGCTCTCTCACACTGGAGAAGCAGAAAATCAGTCCAGAAGACTGGCTGCCTCAGCAGTCCAAATTTGGCATGGAAAACCTGGAAGGCTCCTGGAGAGCCTTAGGAAGGAAGGGCAAGCATGCAAAAGATGAATGCCCATTCTTGTGCTGTGTCTGCCCTAACCCGTCTGGACTACTCCCAGGAGGCGCCTCCAGGACATAGGATGGGTCTTCCTGTGTCAGTCAAGGCTATCGGGACAGTTCTTTAGTTGAGCCTTCCTACTCAGGTGATTTTAATTTGTGGCAGGTTGACATTAAAACCAGCCACAAGGGCTGGAGAGATGGCTCAGAGGTTAAGAGCACTGCCTGCTCTTCCAAAGGTCCTGAGTTCAATTCACAGCAACCACACGGTGGCTCACAACCATCTGTAATGGGGTCTGGTGCCCTCTTCTGGCGTGCAGGCATACACACAGACAGAATATTGTATACATAATAAATAAATAAATAGACAAACAAACAAACAAATAAATAAATTTAAAAAAACCCAACCAGTCACAATACAACATTCACATACGGCGAAAACTTAAGATTTCCTTTTCTTTCCCAATTGCAAAAGCATGGTAGCCCACAGGGGTAGATACTAGACTCTACAGTAATAGACAAGGAAGAAAATTAAAGTATACTCATCGCATCACCCCTCCCCCAAAGATAAACACCATTATAATTCCAATCATGTCTGTTTATGTAATGGGCCCACCATTTAGAAGCTTTTAAAAAAATTACCATTAGATTAGATGTTCTTTGAGAAAATGAATCTGAATATGGCTTACAGCACTTCACTGTGTGCATACACAGCAATTCGATTTATTCTTTTCCCTTTTATACTTTGCTTGCTTCCAATTTTTAGCTATTACAAATAATGTTGATGAATTTACAGCATTTAGCACTTGTTCAGAGCCCACAAATCTCCTGAAGCTTTGGAAAAAGATGTACTCAGACTATTAGGGCCAGATGCCCATAGCAGAAAAAGAAAACAAATCAGTCAGAAATGAAAGGTAGCCCAAATCTGAGCAGGGTACACCAAAAAAATCAAACAAAAGTTTTTGTTTTACACTTGAGGACATTTTTTTTCACAAGTATTTATTAAAGAAAGCATTATTCCCAAGATGTCTGGGCTTAAGGCGCCACAAAAATGGGAGATATTTGCTCCAGGTTTCTAGGTCAAATGTCTGACATTTGAACTTGGTTATTACATAAAAGTTTCCAGAAAGTTTCTGGGACAAAAGTTCAAAGTGGAAGGAAAGAGGCAAGAAAAAACAAGTTGACCTGGTGGATGGGAAGGTCAAGCCGGAAGACTGGGCAAAATGAGCCCTAGGCATGTGAGGGGGCCCTTCAGTATGGGAGAGAGCAGACAGCCCTCAAGGAGCATGTGGACCCGGAGTAGAGAGGAGCTTGACAAAACAGTTCAAGAGTATGGATTGATCTTTGTATCTTTGTGGGTTTGGTTTTAACTCTGATAGCTGCCTGCCTGCATCTCCTCTGCATAGTAAATGCTTGGTAATTGTGCACACTGGAGACTCCAGACACATCCGGGCCTCTGTAAGACAGTGCTGAACTTGGTGCTCTCAGACTGGCCCAGGGCCTTAGCTCTGGAGATTCTGCCAGGGCTCTGAGCCTGAATGACCTGTTGGGTTTTCCTGTTCAATGGGAATATCACAGAAGGTGTTATGTACCATTTCCAAATTTTCTAGCAGTGGATGTGTTGGTGTGTGCTGGGGGGTGAAACGGTGTGTGTGAGAGAGACTAGGGAAAGACAAGAATGCCAGTTTAGGCAGAACTGGGCTGCATCCTAGGGGGGGATCTTTGCAGAGGGTTCGAGGAAATATTGGTAAGCTGGGCTTGCGCTATTTGTCAGTTTCATCCTGCTCTGTGACACCTGCATCCTCTTTCCATGTGCACGGGGGGCCATTTCTTCCACAGTAGTTATAACTGAGCCCTTTGTTATGTTAGGTCTCTTCTGGGAGCAAATTGCTATTCCTTTTGAGTGGGGGCATGGCTCCTATATCTCCTTGCTAACACCCTCCAGATAGATAGATGGGGGGAGCAAAGGAGGGAGAGAAAAAGATTGTCCAGCAACTTAGCAGATTCTATTCATTAGCTAATTAGTGTTGAAAGGAGGGTGCTAGTTAGTTTCTGGCTGCTTATCCCCGAAATAATCACAAAGAAACTATATTATTTAAATCACTGCTTGACCCATTAGCTCTAGCTTCTTATTGGCTAACTCTTACATATTAATTTAACCCACTTTTATTCATCTGTGTATTGCCACATGACTTACCAGGTAAAGTTCCCAGTGTCTGTTTCTGGCAGCAGCTCCATGTCTTCTCTCTGACTCCACCTCCTTTCTTCCAGCATTCAGCTTAGTTTTCCCTGCCTAGCTCTGTTCCCCTATAGCTCTGCTATAGGTTCAAGCCAGTTTCTTTATTAACCAATGATATCACAGCATACAGAGGGGAATTCCACATCAAATTAATCCCTAGCATGATTAGCTCCAGTACCACTCAAGGGAAACCTTGCTTTGTTTTCTTCTTAAAGTCACCCCAAGTACACTACCTCGTATAGCAAATGTGAACCAATGTTTGGGAGGAGTGAGTCAGTGCTGGCCCATTTAGGGTCCTAAATCACACAGCCTTTGCTTCTGGCATTCTGTGCTTTCTTTCCTGACTTTACAGCATGGTGAGGTGTGAGTACAGGTTCGTGGCGCAGGGAGAGGGTGGCCGTGTACCTGGAGGACACTGATGATGTCTTGTGAACTGAAATTCACAGACTAAAACCACAGCTGCCTTAAAGATTCAACAAGGCTTGATTGACTGATTGGAACTTTGGTGACTGTGGAAAGATGAACTATTAAAAAGTCAAATTATTTTGGGTTATCTATCCTTAGCTGCCTTAAAAGCCATTTATTTGCTGCCCACCTCTTCATTTGATTCAATATCCTTGTGACTATCAGGTGAAATCATTTTTTTAAAAAATGTACAAACAGACACCTAGTTTCCATCATTTCAAAGACTCAGAATGTCATCAGGCAGCATCTGAAGTCTATGGCAGAGATTCCCTACTTTGCTGTAAGCCATCTATTGTATGTTCCCATCAATGATGTCAAGAATTCCTTGACTTAACAACATTTTTCATTCTGTGACAGTAAAGCTTCACAAAACTGCTGCCTTGTTGGAGCCTGGTATCCTGAGTAATGAAAATTATGTGCTTAAGGCTATAATTCCTTTTCCTGGTGTTGTTTTCTGTTGTTATGATAAACACCATGACCAAAAGCAATCTGTAGAGGAAAGGGATTATTTCATTTTATACTTCCAAGTAACAGTTCATCTTTGGGGAACCACAGCAGGAACTGGGACAGAAAGCATGGAGGAACACGACTCATTGGCTTCTTCACTCTTTGGTTCATGCTCAGCTAGCTTTCGTATATAGTCCAATCTGATCGAGGCACTGAGGTTCTCTCTTCGAAGGTGCCAAATTGACAATAAAAACTAACTGGGGCATCACTGATACGTCACTCCAGAATCAACTCTTTCACTCCCTTTGAGGTGAGAGCTATTTTTGTGTTGACAGCATAAAGACGTTTTTAAACTGTAAATGCCCCCCCCGTGTGTGTGTCTGTCTGTCTGAGTCTGTGTGTCTGTCTCTGTCTCTGTCTGTCTGTCTCTGTCTCTCTGTCTCTCTGTCTCTGTCTCTGTCTCTGTCTCTCTGTCTCTGTCTCTCTGTCTCTGTCTCTGTCTCTCTGTCTCTGTCTCTCTCTCTCTCCCCCACCCACCCACGTGCACACATGCATAATAAAGATTCAGCTAAACACATCACACTGCACAGAACAATCTATCTACCATTTATAGCCAAGAATCATCATTCTTCCCTAAGTTTCAACAGTACCAAAATTGAAAAACACTGATGTAGAATATTTCTGATATTACGTGATGCCTGGTGCTGAGTTGAAACTTCAGTGGGAACAGTCTACCTGGTCCTTATCTAAGGGAAAGCACTGTGAGGCATTCTTCAGCATTTCCCTAAAGCCTGATCAGTCAAAACAATCCAAATATCCCCACTTGGAGAAAACAAGCATTCACATCTTTTAGACTGGAGTGCTAATGGACTTATTTATATGGTGAGCAGAACTGTGGAGTCCAGGAAGATCTTCTGACCAGGTACAGTATCCCAGGAGAGCCCTTTGAGGAGGACTGGGCAGGTGAATATCCAGAGGTGGTGAGACCCTGGAACTCAGCAACGACAGCCTGAAGCAGGGGTTGGCTGATGATCTGCCTTTTGCTGGCTGCTATTTGAGTCTCATATTCTCAGTTTTCTCAACTCTAATGAGAGGGTGTTGACACTCAAGTTTATGTACATGGAACAATGATACAAAATGTGGCTTTGCAAGTTGGCGTGTGATTACACATAGAAACAGTGTCCTTGGGGTACCCAGAGAATGCTCGAAGATCTGCTACAGCAGCGGCGGTCCAAGAACAGATTAGCAGCACCCCCAGGGAGCCTTCTAGAAATGCAAAATCCCAGGTCTCATCTAGTCAAAGAGTCTTGTGAACTAACAAGCTCCGCAGAGACTTCCTGGGCACACTTCGAGTCAGAGATTCTACAACGTCTGAACTAACTTAATCTTTGTAATTCAGATGGCATCCCTTTGGGCAGTTTAGGTAAAGTTAGATTTATGGACTAATGCTTTGGTTACCAATTCTTATAATTTTTCCCCTCATTACAGATCTGCCTGTAGAAACAGCTGTGTTTGTTCCTGTAGAAATAGCCATGAGAGACTATCTTAAAATACCAGTTCATAAATGTCATGTCAGACATGTCTTCTTTATTGCAGGTCCTACACTGATATGTGTCAGTGCTTTGCAAATCTCTAATGCTTGAATGTAGCATCTGGGGTTTGAAGAAGCCATCATCCCAATCAGAGGATGGCTGTATGTATGCTGTGTAACTAACATACAAAATTGTGTGAGTGTATAGGTGACCTCAGGTGAGGACAGAGTCTGAGGACAGAGTTCATCAATGCCACTCCATCCCCAAATAGCCTGTATTCTAAGCTTCACACACACACACAGAGTCATTCATTCATCACATGTTATTTCCTTTTAGGAAAGTATGTTACTGTAGATGAAGAAGGATATTTCATGTAATGGCGAACCACTGATGGTGAACTGTAGGTTAAAGTTAAAACAAACAACCAAACCAAACCAAACAAAGCAAAGGCAACAAACAAACAAATAGGAAGGCACCTGGAAAGGAAAAATTAAAATTACTCACAATACAATGAAGAAACTAAGTAAAATATTTTAAGCCTAAAGAAATGTATTTGCTGTTGATGGCCATTTCCATTGCTACATACATGGCATGGGAAGTCCTTCTGTATATGTGTTGCATTTATTGGTTAATGAACAAAGAAGCTGCCTTGGCCTGTGGTAGGGCAGAGTAGAACTAGGCAGGGAAAACTAAACTGAATGCTGGGAGAAAGAAGGTGGAGTCAGGAAGAAGCCATGTAGCCCCTCTGGAGACAGATGCCAGATGGAATCTTGCTAGTAGGCCACAGCCAAGTGGTGATACACAGATTAATAGACATGGGTTAATTTAAGATATAAGCGTGAACCAGAAATACACTTAAGCTATTGGTCAAGCAGTGATTTAAATAATATAGTTTCTGAGTGATTATTTTATTGTCTGGGTAGCCCGGAATGAACAAGCGGCCTCCTACTACACATACACAAGACTAGAACCAGCTGTAGAATTAACAATTTTAATGATTGTTAGATAAAGTGGATTTTTATAAATAAGCAATTAAAATGTCTAAGCTACTAATTCTGAAAAGTGACCTTATTTATTCTCCCCACAAATTTAAATTAATTACTAATTAATTATTAAGTAGGCCAATGAGTTAATTGTGTGAAGTTCATATAGTTTATAATTTTAATTTCTAGGGAAATGATACTGAGCTAAAAGCCTACAGGGCTGGAGATAAGCTCAGCAATTGCCTAGCATGGCTGAGAAAGAAAAGGGTGCTATAAAAAAAAACTGGAGATTAAACTAGGGCCTTGAGTCTTCTGTATAAACACATGACCACTGACTACTTTCCTATTCATCTTTATACATTTTATTGTAAGACAAGGTCTCACTGTGTTGCTGGAGCTGGGCTTGAACCTTTTCTATAGCTCTGGGAGGTCTTGAATCCTCACCTTTCTGAGTAGCTGGGATTACAGTTTTGTGTCTCTCAGTCTGGCCTTTGAAGTGAACTTTTACATCTGCAATGTCTTTACTCAGAGGACTGCCTTTCCAGTTGTCCTCATTCTTCAGATGAGTAGTTTGCTGCTCAACCCAGGCCCATCCCTGAGTGGAGCAGGCCGGAGGGAAGCTGTCACTTCCAGGTGTCAGTGGGATGGTTCATGGAGGCCTGTTATCTACTCCCTAGGATGAATTTGGCCTGGAATCTTTGCCCATTGGGTTTGTGGGACCAAGCCAAGGGCATCCCATCACCTGTCCTGAGTCTGCACTCATGCTGTTTATATTAGCATACCACCTCAGTCATCATCGTCAAATGCAGAGAAACTTTGCATTTTATCATTTTTTACCATACCCCCCCTTGTTTGTTTTAATAAGGGTGGCCCTAAGAGCCCACTGTTACTCCAGCCTAAGGAATTAGTTAATTTGCTTGGCTTGGGGATGCTTAGATTCAAGACAGGGCCTGAAGTTCAGATGTTCTAGGCAACAGAATCATGCTTCAGAAAAAAAAAAAAACTCACTTGAAAATATCAGAATGAAAGTAGAACCTTTCTTCTTGACCTTTCTAGAGCTCTCGTCACAACACCAACCTTCTGGAAGGTTCATAGTTCCAGAGTTTTTCTGTCCTTTCTGGGATGGCTTTGGTTTAGGATGAACTTAATGACATTCAGAGAATGCCTGGCACATCACAAATGGAAGCTTTTTCTTGTATAAATACTCAGCCCAGCCATCTCAGGACAATCACTAAGTTAAGAAACAGAGTCAACAGTCCCATCAGCCATTTTCTTAGCTGACAGAAAAGTGGAAGCTGAATCCGAGAGACCACATATTAGTAGTTGTAGACACAACACATACAGACTTGCCATCCTTATCCCTAAAAAACACATGCGTTCACCTAATAGTACGTGTCAGTAATAACCTAGAGGTGACATCTTATGCATATGAGGGTGATGCGGGATTCCCCTTTGTATGCTGTGAATATGTTTAATTGCCATTGGCTAATAAAGAAACTGCTTTCGGCCAATGGCTTACAGAATCCAGGCTGAAAAAGATATGTAGAAAAAGTACAGAGAGTCAAAGAGAGATGCCATGTAGCTGCTGGTAGAGAAAGATGCTGCCAGCCAAAACCTTACTGGTAAACCATGAGCCTCATGGTAAAATATAAAATAATAGAAATGGGTTAATTTAAGATGTAAGAGCTAGCTAGAAATATGCTTAAGCTATTGGCCAAACAGTATAGTAGTTAATACAGTTTCTGTGTGATTATTTCTGGTTAAGGCAGTCTGGAAACAAGCAGCCTCTGTCTACATGGGAGGATGTGTGCAGGTTATATACCATTTAATATAAGGGATTTGAGTATCCATAAATTTGTATTGAAGGGTATTCCCTCCAGACGGGGGACTGTAGCTGCTCCCTAGTTTATTGAGGAGTGACTACAGGTGTTCATTCCCACCATGAGACTCCAAATTCCCCCCATATGACCAGAATTGTATCTCTTCCAAGGTTTGAATGAGGTTTATGTGTGTTCTCCAAAGTTCATATTTAACCCTTACAGTGAAGTATTAAGAAGTTAGGAACTTAATCTAACTGTGTTGTTTAGAGATAAGGCCTTTAGAGGAGGGTCACAATTAAAGTCAGAAAAGAACCCTATTATTGAATATTGGCAACTGTAGACAGAAGTTTCTGTCCCACCTAGTCCCATAGCCAGTCAGTCCCAAATAAAAACTCAGAGGCTTATATTCATTATAAACTGTTTGGCCTATTGTTCAGACTTATTACTAACAAGCTCTTACAACTTAAATTAACCTATAATTCTTATCTGTTTAGCCATGTAGCTTGGTACCTTTTCTCAGTAAGTCATTCTCATCCTGATTCCTCTGTAACTAGATTGTGACTATGTCTCTGCCTTTCCTTTTTCCAGAATTATCCTAGTCTGGCTGCTATGCTTATACGTCCTGCCTGGCTACTTGTCAATCATTGTTTTATTAAACCAATATGAGTGACAAATCTTACAGGATATGAGAGCATTATCTCATAGCAGGCAACTTTACCCAAAGAGAGATCAGGAGGGACACACAAGCATTTTCTCAGCTTCTCTTGCACTGTAATACTTTGCACTGTTTTGGGACTATGCCAATAAGAACATTACCAAGGGGGGGCCCTGATTTTAGAGCATAATTCTTTTTTTTTGTTTGTTTTTTTGTTTTTTCGAGACAGGGTTTCTCTGTGGCTTTAGAGCCTGTCCTGGAACTAGCTCTTGTAGACTAGAGCATAATTCTTAAACAAGACAACTGAATTTTCTTTAAAATTCATCCACCTCAGATATTTTGTTATAGTAATGAATGGTGGGCCAATCCAACTTCACGTTCAGAAGATAGACAGTTCAACATTTTCCCCAATGCCCGAGGAGCTGTCCACCTTTTAAGTGCTCCAACTTCGGCAAAAAATTATATCATAAAAATCCATTGGTTGCAGTCTTAGTTAGTGTTTTATTGCTATGGAAAGACATCATGATCATGACAACTCTTATAAAGAAAAGCATTTTATTGGGGCTGGCTTACAGTTTCAGAGGTTTAGTTTATTATCATCTTGTTGGGAAGCATGGCAGCATGCAAGCAGACGTGGTACTGGAGAGCTAGCTGAGAATTCTATATACGGATAAGCAGGCAGCAAGAAGAAAGGGAGAGACACTGGGCTCAGCTTTAGCATTTGAAACCCCAAATCCCACCCCCAATGACATACTTCCTCCAACAAAGCTGTACCTACTCCAACAAGGCCATGCTTTCTAATCACTGTCAGGTAGCACCTAATGACCAAGCATTCAAATCCATGAGCCTATTGGGGCTATCCTTATTCAAATCATCTCAGTTGCTAAAGGAAGGAAACACAGCAGATTATTTCCTACTGGCGATTGTTCTTTTCTATAAGAGTGGGATTTGTAGCGTAGGCACTGGCAACTTAGGATAAAAGATTATGTTCTCTTTGCACTGAGTGTGGTCATGTGATTGGGTTCTAGCCAGCAGAACACAAGGAACAGTCTGCCTGCTACCTCAGCTACTTTCTATCCTTTCTTCCCATCCTGTAGGAAAGGGCTAGGGAGCCATCACAGATGTAGTGGTACCATAGAGTGTCAAGTAAAAGGCTGACAAGAAAACTGCAACAGTCAGCTCAGTTCATGTAAAAAAATGCAAGTAATCATGGCCTTAAACAACAGTAACTTGTCTCTCAGATTTGGAAGTACAAGTTCAAGGTGATATCTTAACAAGTTCAAGGAGACAGCAGCCACCAATTTGGTTCTGCGAAAGGACTCTTTCTGGATTACATGCAGAGGATTCTTGCTTCTCTTTCTCTTCTTATAAGGACATCAGCCATGTCGGTTAAGTTCTCCACAATTATGGCCTTATTTAACTTTGGTTACCTCTTGTGATGGTTAATCTTGGCTGTCAACTTGACTGTCCCTGGAATAAACTAAAGCACAAGCCACCAGCATACCCATTAGTGATTTTCTTCATCAGATTCGTTGAAGCAGGAAGATGTACCTTAATGTAGGCAGCACCTTCTGGTGGCAGCCCAGATGAAAGGACACAGCAGGGACATACTATGTGCCTGCTGACCTACACTCTTATTGGCAAGTCCATCTAATCTGTTACTGTAGCATTCCTTTGTTGATAATTAAAACTAGTTAGCACCTTTGAGCTTCAAGTCTGAAGACCAGCAGCTCTCTAGGTAGCCTCTGGACCTTTAACTCAAGACTAGGGCTACTGGGATGTCCAGCCTAGTGAATTGGACAATTATTGGATTCTTGTCTTCTCCAATGCAAGACAGCCATTATTGGACTACTTGGGCCATCTTGTGTAAGCCATTCTAATAAATTAATAAGTATCTTTTATATTACCCTATCTGTCCATCTATATCTATCTATCTATCTATCTATCTATCTATCTATCTATCTATCTATCTAT
Organism: Arvicola amphibius; assembly: GCF_903992535.2. NCBI lineage: Eukaryota > Metazoa > Chordata > Mammalia > Rodentia > Cricetidae > Arvicola > Arvicola amphibius. The sequence continues at coordinate 133,622,684 of NC_052052.2, read as the reverse complement.
CTATCCTTCCATTCTGCCTCTTTAGAGAACTCCAACTAATACACTTCTCAGAGTCCCTATCCCCAAATACAAATATGGCAGGTTAGATCTTCAACATATGTACATATATATATATACATATACATATATATATATATATATATATGGAGTACATCATTCTATCCCTAGCTATGATAATATTCATGAGCAAAGGATACCCTCCTGACTAAGAAGTGAATCCTTCGCTTGTTAAACTGAATTTGGGGCCTCATTTGCACCCACACATTCTTATAATTTAGCCTGAATAATAACTGAAAGATTTTTTTTTTATTTTTTATTTTACTGAAGTTTGTTCTTGCTGTTTCTGTGGTGCCTGAAGTAAATGCTAACCCCATGAAAGTTCCCAGAGTCTTGTCATAAGTAGGCATTGGGTCTCAGATGTGTGAGCTAAACAAGATCTCTGCTGATGTGAGGAAACACACTTCTCTGCTCCATAACGCAGGGCTGGGCTACATTGTATTGATACTATAAGATCAGAACAGTAAGAAAAATTCCTGGCATATCAATGATGCTGTGACTGCTGAGACAGCACAGTGCAAAGTGCTTGTGGTCATGGTAGCACTGCCAAGTGTATCAAAATTATGTTCAGTACGGCACTTGAGAGCAAAGTGGCTGCTACTGGTTTATGTGTTTCCTACATAATAACTTTATTGTTATTTTAAAGTGCACTACTAAGAATGTCACTATAAAACAGGGAGCTGTGCGTGTTGGCCTTGCCTAGCTCATGTTCCCCACATCTCTAGATTGTTCCAAGGTTATACTGGGGTTTTTATCTAGATTGTCTGAGCCTGTGTAATGCATTCTGTGATGCTTGTACAATGGCAAGTTACCCGGTGATGCATTTCTCAGAATGTTTCCCCATCGGTCAGACATCACATGACTGGATATTTTCTCCAGAAGGCAAATGCCACTGGACTGTGAATAACTTACAGAATCACTGATTACACAGTGCCCCCAGGGGAGGGCACAGAGTGCTGTCCTGTCCCTGGACCACAGGGTACACTCTTGTTTAGGAATCTTTCATTTTTATCAGTGAAAGGAAGAGGACCTGACACGAACTGAAGAGAGGATGTGTGTGTTGCCTAGGGATGCCATAAGAGCACCACAGACTCAATGAAATGAGTTCTGAAGGGCAGAAATCTAATGTCAGATTGTGATCAGGGCCATTCTCTCTCTGAAGGCACTGGGAAGTGTCTCTAGAAGTCTTCTCAACTTCTCCTACCTCCTTGGCTTGAGGCAGAAAACATCTTTAGAAGGCATCCTCCCTGTATGGAGAATATGTCCACATTCTGTATGTCTCCTTTTTCCAAATTTCTAATCTAATGATCTCATCTTCACTAATTATGCCCATATTAACTTTATATAAGGTCACTGGGAATTAGTTCTTTAAATGGGTGGTAGGGAATTCAACTCTGGACAGGTGATTTTAGACTCTCTACCCAACTGCTAGCAGCAGGGAACCAAAGGGGAATCCGAGGTCCCAGCAGACAGAAGTAAGTGGGGTGCACACACGGAGAAGGTGCTATCGTGACCTCATTTCAGGTAATTCCTGTTTCAGCATGACTGACAGTTACTAGAGCTGCCTAGCACCGCATGGAATTCCATTCAGAAGCCAGAAGCTGCACTCCTGCACACCCTCGACACTGCAGCCTGGCAGCCTCTGATCCCTGTTTTGTCGTGGACAAAAACAGCTACCTGCTTTTCCTGGAGACCAAACACCAGAGGCTGATGATATGTTTTGGAAGAAACTGTTCTATACCCTCTTTCAAAGGCGAAAAGAAACATGCTCATTATTCAGCATCAAAAACGGCACAGAAGTGCTCATAACAAAACTGCTTCCACGTCGAGGAGCCGGATGACCCCGTTAAATTACTACTTTCATTTCATTCACCCCTCTCTTCCCTTTCTGTGCATCGTGGCGTCTAGTCCATCATCTCTGTGTGATTGCATATAATCTAGATCTATTTCAATTTTAACATGGCACCGAAGATATTTGCTGTGCTACTGAATATTCATCAGAGAGCTGTGCAACACCAAGAGGAACAACAACAAAATGACAACACCTAGAAGCTTCTATTTTCTGTGTTCCTCATCCTGTTCCAAGTACCACACAGCCATGTCTTCCATGCCATCCTAGCGCAAGTCCAATACAACAGGGATCTGGATAAGAAAATTTAGATACAAAGTTTCAGCAGTTTGTTCAGCATCACATAATTATCATTAGTTTTAATTACAGTTATTTATGTACTTGCTGTGTGTGTGTGTGTGTGTGTGTGTGTGTGTATGTGTGTGTGTGTGTATCAGAGGATAACTTTCAGGAGTAAGCTCTCTCCTCCCATCCTGTGTATCCCAGGGATGAATCTCAGGTTGTCAGGCTTGGCAGCAAATGCCCCTACCTACTGAGCCATCTCCCCAGTCCCTATATTATGCAATCATTAAAGAGCCAAAAAGGGGTGGGAGCTGTGCATCCATCTGATTCTAGCACTTGTATTTCTAATCACTATTAGTTTTTCTTTGTTGGACATGCAGTTTGTGTTAAAATTTCCACACGAATTGGTGCAATGTGTGAGACTTTTGGTCAAACCTTTAAAAAAAAACTTGTATTGATTCTTTGTAGATTTCACATCATGCCTTCCGGTCCCACTTATTTCCCTGTCCTCTTGCATCTGCCCTCTGCCCTTGCAACCTCCCCCCAAAAACAAAAATAATCTAAAAGAAGAAAAACACAAACCAGACAAAGAAACAAAAGAAAACAGAAATACATACACACAGAGGAGAAGACTCGTGCTGTGGAAGCAGTAGTGTGACCCACTGAGACACACAGTTTAGTCCATGAGCCCATTCATCTTTATTTGCAACTGTCTACTGCCAGGAGTCATTGGTCTGGCTCAAGGCCTCTGGCTTCTGCTATGCCACCAATAATGAGACTCTTCTTGGATATCCTGTTGTTGTCCCGTGTCATGGAGATCCTGCTGTTTTGATTCTGTGGGTTTGTTCTCATCACATGTTCCAACAGTTCATAGATGAGGTGGATGTTGGGGTGGGCCAACTCATAATCCTGGTTCTGAGTCTTGGTGGTAACTGAGTTGATCAAACCACCAGCTTTCCCTCATCACCACTTCCCAGGCATGCTCTCCAGCACTGCCTTGGCTAGTTCACCCAATGTAGCCTGCAGCAAGGAGCAGGGCCAGTTCTCTGCTCGCAGATCCTCAGATCTGGGTCACCCACACTCACTCCGCCAAGACCAGCTCTTCTGTTTCACGCAGGCAAGGCACAGGGCCCTCTTTCCCAGTTGTTGTAAGGGACATACTAGGGGCTGGGGGGCGGAGGGATCAGCTCTCCTGTCCTCAGGCCCTGTAGGACTGGCTCACTTGCTTCTCCCCTAAGACAGGGTCAGCACTAGTGTGTTGCCCAGTTGGGATACAGAGCCCACTCTCTTGTGTGCTTCAGCCTGTGAAGGTCAGGGCTAGCTCTTCTACTCTTGTGTCCCCTAGGCCAGCTCTCTCACCTGCCAGAGGTAGTAATGGAGGGGGGCAACTTTCCCTCACCCATGCTATCACATGGCAGATGAGGGGGGTGGGGTTAGCCCTCCTGCCTTTATTCCCTCAGGGTGGGCTCACCAGCATCCCAGCTCTAGTGTCCTACCCAGATGAGGTGCATGCCTTTGATTGAGCTTTTTAACCTTTCCATTTCTCTAAAAATCAACTCACAGAACTGGAATCACCAAAACTCATTATTAGGTATTTTAAAAATCCTAGCATTTTGTTCCATTACTGTGGGTCTGCTTTTCCCAAAACCTGTGCCCGTTTGTGTTCTCTTGGTGTTGTATGAGGCTTCTCTGCACTGCACGCTGGATGACCATGCTCTGCAGATTCCCCACTACTTATGATGGCTGAAAATTGATTGCTTTTTTGTTTTATTTACATTTATTAGACTCTTGGTAAAGTTACACAGTTTTCCATGTTTTAAGCATCTTTGTATTTTCAGGCAATAGTCTGGGACCACTTATCTGCAAAAGCTGTGTCATGTGCAGTAAGCATGCTTGTAGGTCAAAAAGTGTTGACTATCATCATGGTCCCACATGCCTAAAGGATATTAGTTTTCAGATATATTGATTGCAAATACTTTTGCTGATGTTTTGATATAGATTTTTTTTTATTTCTACAAGTATCCAATAGTTTGGAAAGTATTTGGTTTTTTTTTTTGTTTTGGTTTTTCAAGACAGGGTTTCTCTGCAGCTTTTTTTTTTTTTTTTTTTTTTTTTTTAGAGCCTGTCCTGGAACTAGCTCTTGTAGACCAGGCTGGCCTCGAACTCACAGAGATTCGCCTGCCTCTGCCTCCCGAGTGCTGGGATTAAAGGCGTGTGCCACCACCGCCCGGCAGTTTGGAAAGTATTTGAATAATGAAGATGATATAGCAATGATCTATGTGAGTTTTTGTTGATGTTATAATCTATGAATTTTGAGTCACAAAAGATGGATCTTTATGAGGTATATCAAGGCTAAACTCACTTTTGAAGCTAGGATAAGAAATGTTGGAGGAATTCTAGTAAGGTGAGTCAGAATGTCTTCATTATGGTCGATGCTTAGTATAACCATCGTTATCATAATGTGACGGCATTTGGAGATGTAGTTTTGTCTTTTAGGGAACACAATAACAACTTAGGGATATGCACGTATGTTATATCAGCAAGAACTCGGAAGTAGCGTGTCTCAGTCTTCATTGAAACAGAGCCACACCCAGACTAATTGGTTCTGGAACAGTTGAGCATCTTCTGCTTTCTGCAAGCAGTCAGAGAACAGTTTGAAGGCTGAGTATCGTGGCTGCATTTTGGACTTTACGTCCTGGAAGGAAGAAGAGAGCCGCTCCTGGTGAGCCTCCTGTCACTCATCACAAGCTTGCCTGGAGCGGGATGGATGCGGCTCTAACAGCCTCGAGTAACGATTCAGCGATGACTAAGCAGGGCTTTGGAACCCTGCTACCCAAGACCCTTGTTTGTAGAAACCATTCTGCTTGATTCTGTGCTCCCGGGAAGGGAGTGGGAGGCACCACATTCACGTTCTTTGAACCTCTGGTTAAGATGATTCTTACCAGCTCCATTTCTGTCTCACATGTTTCTTCCCTTTTTCTCATCAGTTAACCACTAGCGAGGAAGCCAGTCTTGCCTCCACTGGGGTCCAAGCCTTTGATCAACCCACTGAGTCTTGCTGTCTTCCTAATGTGCCAACAACTACAGTCTGCTTTTGCAGTGTGGCTTCCAGGAGGGATCTGAAGCCATTCCAGAGGATGTTTGCAGAATCCCTGCAGTGTTCTTTGTGGGTGAGGAAGACATTCCCAACTCTCAGCGCAGAGTGGCTGAGTTCAGGTTTTCCCCAAAAGAGCACCACAATTGTTACTTGGCTTCCCTTTGCCAGCGTGCTCGCCAGGCTGGGGGCGTGATCGGTGAGGAGGAACGGCTTTCTTCTGTGCCAGTTGACCCGTTTCTGCGTCAAACCTGCATGCTCGGTTTTCCTGCCGAGTGAATAGGGACAGACTGCTTCGGCGCCATGTAGGAACAAATCCTTCAGAGCAGAAGGCGCACGCTTCTCAACAGCATCTGGGCCAGTGGGCTGGAGGCTGCCCAGTGCAGCCAGCTGCCACAGAAGTGGTGGCTGTGCCATTTGAGCATCGGGTCTCATTTGAGCTGCACTTTGTTATGCTGAGGATGACTTATTCACACGCCCCAGATGTTCCCAGGAACCGAGAGCCCTGGAAACAGCTACCTAAAAACACAGACAATTTAAACGGGGTTGAAAGAAATAAGTACAACCAAATGGCTGGAGGCTGTTGACTTAAAACTGAGAAGATTAAGGGTGGGCCTCATTCCTCCCTTTTCACTCTTTGTAGTGAGTTAGACCATGCCGCTCTAGAAGGCAAATTGCAATGGCTGTGATTGCAGTTCCAGCATCCATTTATTATAAAGATTTTTGCAATAACCATACACTGGAATATTACACATGATTTTGGAGCAGGAAGAGAAAATCATGCATATTTTTAGGCCAGCCTGAAGCTTCCTGAACACCTGGAATATCTGATTTACCACCATGCCCAGCTCAAGAATATGAAAATATATGGGAAATATAACTCTATTTTTAAAATAATGGTATTATCCAATATCCAGTCACATATATGTATACATATACATGCACATATAAACACATATATGAACATATACATATAGAAGCACACACACACACAAACATACACACATATTTCCCCAAGCCTTTAAACTGGAGCCTGAAGCTCTTGCTGCTGAAGCTCTGACTGGGTAGACAGCTGGGGTACAAATCTTCTCTTCCAGAGCTAGATCTTCATCAGTAGTGTGTGATGTTCCTCCTGAGTTATTTCCACCTTCATAGTCCAGACCCATCCTATAAACTTGTTGACTGAGGTTTTCGGTCTCACCAGGTCCCACAGCTGTTTAGCCCCAAAGAAATCACACAGAGGTCTACATTAGTTATAAACTGATTGGCCCAGTAGCTCAGACTTCTTATTAACTCTTATAACTTATATTAGCCCCTTATTCTTGCCTATGTTAGCCACATGGCTCGGTACCTTATTCAGAGAGGCAGTTACATCCTGCTTCTTCTGTGGCTGGGTCACGACTGCAGACTGCTCTTCTTCCCTCTTCCCAGCATTCTCGTTGCCCCGCCTCTACTTCCTGCCTAGTCGCCCCACCTATACTTCTTGGTGGCTACTGGCCAATAAGCATTTTTATTAAAAATAATACAAGTGACCCGATAAAAGACCATTGTTCCACAGCACTCCCCTCCCTTTTTTTAAACAAGAGTTCTGAATCGATTCTCCTTTGTTTAGCTTTTCTACTGATCATTATTCATAACAACTTGCAACCAACATTCTAAACAAAGGCAAACATTTATAATCTATATTTTGGGAAAGTGGGCATAGTTTTTCCAGGCTACTTCCTGCTGACTGGGGGCACTGATAATCTTTTGGGGACCTAAAGAAAATTTTGAATTGTGATCAAGTCCTGACTGGAGTATCCTGTGAGGCTTGATCATCTCAGGCACCATCTTGAATCTGTTCTGGATGTAGAACTCAGACATCGGGACATCAGCTCCTATCAGCGATTTCTCAAGGGGTCTTCCTTGATCAAATCTGATTTTTCTTACTCAGGAATGAATCCACAGCCTCTCATTTCCTGTGGAAACAAAACCAAAACCTCTTCTACAAAGTAACATACCTTTTGACTTCAATTTTGAAGTCAAGGTATTTTCATAATACCTGTCTTGGATTAGTTCAGCAAACGAATCTCTTTTAGCAGTAGTTGCTCCTTCCTCAGCATTCCAAAAATTCAAAGAGAACATAATAGCATGCAGTATCCAGACTCTCTGTGTGTTTTCCATCTTTATGTGGCTTTATTTTAAACTCTATTTCTTTTATTTTTAATTTTTGGCTTTTTGAGACAGGATATTTCTATGTATCCTTGTCCTGGAACTCACTCTGTAGACCAGGTTGTCCTTGAACTCACAGAGATCTGCCTGCCTCTGCCTCCCAAGTGTTGGGATTAAAGGTGTGTGCCATCACACCCAACTACTCTCTTTTCTCTTTTAAGGACTTTATGCTTTTTTCCCCTCCCAAGCCTATATATATTTTTAAACACACAGTAAACCATTTAGAAGTTTTCTTTGTCTTTGAATCTATCTTTACTGTATCTATCTCTCTTTTTCCGAACACGTGAGTCTTTAATTTGCTAAGCAATATGGCTAGGATTAAAGTCATGGCTTTGACGGCTGGATCCAGCCCATTCTTTAGCTTTCTGAGATTCCAGCTTCATGGTGGAGATTCCAGCTGGAGCTGTGTTTATTGCCACAACTCTATGGCATTTCAAGGTCCCTGTCACTACCATAAAGCATGCAGTCAGTTTTCATCAACACCATTTAAGTGTTTCGAGGCAGGACCTCTTTAAAAGAGCTGCAAAGTTTTGCAGCTGAAGCCGATTCAGAAAGCCTCTCTCAAATGAGAGCACTTGCTTGCCTCTAGCAAGCAGACCCCACCCGGGAAAGTGCTACTATCCATAAGCCATGCTTTACTATATTCTTTTCTGTCTAGAGTTACTTCCCAAGCTCTCTCAGGCTTTATGTGGATGCAGATGTCCACATGGGCACCATGGACTGCCAGGCTGTGGATCTTCTGAGGCTTCATGGGCAGCTGATCACCTCCCTAAATGGGATGACTTCTCACTATGCCGTGTGAAACACATTGGATAGAGTGACTGTTTTTCCTTGACTTTAGAGACCTCTGATATTCCAAACCTTCTCTCAACCTCATTAGTCTTCTGGGATTCTTCTTGCTCCTACAGTTGCAGTGGAACCATGGTATATGATTCATGATGCTTTGCACTGGGTTTTCCAAGCCATCCTTATGGTGCTAACACTTGTTCAGCCTCTTCCCCGTGTCTTCAAGTTCCACGGAGAACAGAGTTGAGTTGCCTTCCTCATTAACATGGCTGCAATCTCTAGTAAGCAGAATTCTCAACTGTCTCTGGCAATTGGGAAGAGTACTACCTAGGCTAGCCCACCTCCCAGCATCCATAGCTACATCATTTTCCAGTGTAGCAGTCATTTCTACCTCCACTTCACGTTCCTGCTTGCTCAGTATGGGGTACCTCTCCATTTCCCTCTCCTCCTCCTCCTTACGTTTACTAATCCCGATCTAGCAATTTATCCTATAGAAGGCTGTCCCTATCCCCACCATTTGACCTTTGACCCATATGCTCTACTGTGAGTTTTGGCACTTCCAAATTTACTTTGTGTTTGATGCATTGTGGGCTCAGGCTTCAACACATGCTACCTTACCTCATCACCAGGTCTGTGTCTGGCCTCACTTCCTGGTCTGATAGCCATCACAGACCCACAGTCACTAAGCTCTGAGTAGAGATAACCGCAGACCAGCTGCTTGATGGCTGTCAGGATGATCGATTGCTACTGGATAGTTTCCCAGCTTCTGTGTAACACCCATGTCCTATCCATCATCTAAGTGCTAGCTTCCTCTGCTGAGGCTTCGTGTTAGCCTCCTCCCATCAATCTCCTGGCTGGTTCTCATTGTAGAGCCACACTTTGTTGCTCTCTTCCCTCATTAGAGGAGACACATTTGAATTTCTTCCACCAGTCTGTTTGCATAGTTCACGTCTGTGAATTTTGCATTGTTTGCTGTGTCTCAACTCTGGGTCACTAGACCACTCTGTAAGGAGCCAAATAACACTTGGTCACTTGTAGAAAAGCTGATTTCATTATTATGGTTTGCAGCGCTTGACTAGAAACAGGGCTGTATGTGTGCTAGGCAAGCCCTCTGCCACAGAGACATCCTCCTGCCTCAGCCCTTTTCCAATCCATCTCTGCTTCTTCATGCTCTTTGACACCAGGGAACATGAGGCCTAAACTATGTACCTGAGCATGTTGTCTTCATGGACTGACATCTCATGCAAGTCGTAGCCCCTGGCCAGGAGTCCGGTGCACATATTTCTCAGGGTAGCATACTAACAGTAGAGCCCTTTATGAACAAGTAAACCATCATGAGAAGATTGAATATTGGTGGGGGGGCAACAAAAGATGCACTTATTTTAAAGAAGACCTGCATTGCCTGGCACAAGGAAGGAACTTAACATGTGTTGGATTAATATAGTCATGCTACAAAATGATATTTCAGTCCTCAACCGACTGCACATGTCACAGTCTTGCCAAGAGAGTATAACGAAGCCGAGACATTCCTGTTGCCTAGTGACCTTGTAACCTTGGTAATGACAAAGCACAGTGTGGAGAGAGGCTGGTGTAAACCAGTCTACTTTGCTGCCAGTTGGATAAAAGCACAGCACAAAACCAGCACGCCATACTTGAAATCATAGTAATTGCAAGATCTTAGAATGGCCCACTTTGGGAGGAAAAGCAAAGGTTTGTTGTGATACAGTCTGCTGCGTGGCAGCATCCTTACCCACTTCATGTTTACTGTATCTCTTGACTTCATGAGGAGGCCACATGAAGTCACAGCCCCCAGAGACTCGGGACTTAATCCGTGACCCTATAATGTTCAATGACGAGATTGCCTAATGAGGCAGTTCTCAGACTGTGTCCCCCTCATTAGACAGCACCTGATGGAAACTACAGCCCTTCACAGCCCGTGCCATGACCCAGAGCCCTCCCCCAGGTGCTAGTGAGCCGTGAGGAGTAACTCTGAAACTCTCTAATGAGCCACACACTTTTAAGTGGGCATCTAAAACTTTCTATTGCTTAGTTTAGATAAGTTTACTTCATGATAATAGGAGATGGAAAATGCTAAGCATCCTACTTTGGGACAAAAAGTAAGACTTGACTTACTAGGAACGCACATTTCATAACACTGTCAGACAAAATAGATTCTCGGACTCCCTCCATTAAAGGATGGTACATCTGAGTGTGAGCAGGTGCAGTTTTTGTTTGTGTACTTGGTTTGCTCTAGTTTGCAATTTTAGCCATCCTCTAAAAAGTTCAGTTATTTCCAAAGGATCAGCATTATAACTCTGTGTCACTTTGGGTATTATAAATTATAAGCTCTTGAGGGCAAATATGTCCTTCTCCCTGAAGAAATATCTATAAGCCTGGCAAGGACCAAAAGCCTCATGAGCTCAGGGCCCTGGCTTGTCATTTGTTTTAATTTATCCCCTTGTTTCCTGATCCCTACCGGAGCCAAACATCATAGCTAGACTGGAATGGGTGAAAGATAATCCTTTATTCCGTAAAGTGAGACCACAGCAAGAGGCACATTCTCTGAAGCCAAGGACACTGAATCTGTTGGTGCCTTGATCTTGGACTTTCCAGTACCTAGAACTATGAGAAATAAAATAAAATCATTTCACTTATACATGAATCTAAGGTGCTTTGTTATAATATAACATATTAATATATAATGTAATATAATATAACATATTATAACATATAACATATATAATGTAATATAATATAAGGTGCTTAGTTCAACAGGAATGAACTAAGATCATGGTTGAGGAGTCCATAATGATGGGTACCTACAGAAAATGGCAATATTCTGCAATCCCTATGTCTTAGAGTTTCTATCGCTCTGTCAAAACACTGTGACCATAAAGCAAGTTGAAGAGGAAAGGGTTTATTTGGCTTACACTTCAGCATTGCTGTTCATCACTGAGGGAAGTCAGGACAGGAACTCAATCATGGCAGGATCCTGGAAGCAGGAGCTGAAGCACAGGCCATGGAGGGGTGCTGCTTACTGGCTTGCTTCCCATGGCTTGCTCAGTTTACCTTCTTATAGAACTCAGAGCCAGCAGCCCAGGGATTGTACTACCCACCATGGGCTAGGCCCTCTCATTTGATCACTAAATGAGAAAAATGCCTTGTAGCTGGATCTCGAGGAAGTGTTTTTTGCAGCTGAGGCTCCTTCCTCTGATGACTCTAGCTTGTGTCAAGTTGGCACACAAAACTACCCAGTACATCACACCCTATATGTGGAAGTCTGAGAGAGAAAGGAGAGGGGGGAGGGGGAAGAGAGAAGAGAGAGAGGGGGAGAAAGAGAGAGAGAGGGAGGGAGGGAGGAAGAGAGAAAGAGAGAGAGAGAGAGATCTTTGCTAGATGTTAACAATCAATTAGTGTCATGCTGTCAAGCTCTAGGAGAACCACTTTAAGTCAGGATTGAGCACAAAGTGCAAGGAGCTGGCTCTGGGATGGAAGATGGTGAAATCTTGTAGCATGCTGCCCATCACAATACTTTTTAAACTTCTGATTAGGATTATTGGTGCTCTGTGTGATGGCAGCCTGAGACTATTCAATTTTTCTTTTAAGCTATCTGGAAAGCAAGCTGTTGGGTTCATTAACTACTTGTGACATTCACCAGATGGGCCTCCAAACTCTTTGTTGAACCCACTGTGTCTGGGAAACCCCAGAGGGTAGTTTCATGGCTGTTTAATTTGGACCCAGAGGAAGCACACAGCTGGGAATTTATTACTCTGGAGATGTTCTTCCTCAAAGTCAATAATCACCTTGGAGTTTCTATTCCATGTGCTTACATCTTTCAGTTCACTGGTGACCAAGATTTCCTGAGCAGGAGTGCCAACCTTAGAAGAAAAAGCTGGAAAACGGAAAACACACAATACCAAAAATTATGCAAAACAAGACATATTTTTTTTAGGGGATGACTTCAGGATAAACAGTGATCCGAAGTCTCCCAGTAAGAGATTTCTCAGGAAACTAGGCCAGAGGTCACTGGTGTGAATGAGATAGAGCTGTGGCTATCATTCCAGTCTTAGTGAAATGAAGCTATGCCTGTAAATCTCATCCGGGATATTGTTTATAAACCAAATGTTTGTTTTCTAATGAAAAACTGAAAGGATATGGCTCTGGATGGGCGGAGGTTGGGAGGAACTGGGAGGAGTTAGAGGAGAGGAAACGATAATCAGAATATATTGTATGAAAAGAAAATCTATTCTCGATAAAAGAAAAAAAGAGAAACCAAATGCAGCTGAAAGGAGGCCAAAAGGTCCTCATATGGGACCTCCACAGGAGCAGGCCTGAGCCAGGGACTTCCGCCAGAGCAGGCCTGAGGCAGCAACCTCCACAGGAACAGGTACAAGGGAGCGACAGCCAAGGGAGCAGGCCTGAGAGAGACCTCAGCAGGACCAGGCCCAAGACAGGGATGTCTGTGGGAACTGGCCTGAGTCAGCAACCTCCAAGGAAGCAGACCTGAGGCAGGAACCTACACAGGAACGGGTACAAAGGTGCAGGCCACTGAAGGAACAGGCCCAAAGCAGCAGTCTCAGTAGGAGCAGCCCCATGCAAGCAACCTCCTTGGGAGCAGGACCTAACTGGGACTTCAGAACGACCCCCAGGAACACAGAGTGATCTCAGAGGTGATTGGATCTGTGGCCCTGACTCCACCATGAGGAGCAACCATCTGACCCTTGGATCCACTGGCCCCTGGAAAATTGATCACCAGAGACACAGCTCAAACTACACCAATCAGAGGAAAAGATGAGTAGGTAAGGTAAGAACACACTCAACACCACAAAGAACAACACGACACAAACAAAAACTAGTAGCCCTACAACAGCAAGATTTGAACACCCAAATATAGATGAAGCAGAAGAAAATGACCTAAAAAATAATTTTAGGAGAATGTTTGAAGCCCTTAAAGAGGAAATGAAAAATTCCCTCAAAGAAATGGAGGAAAAGACAAGTAAAAATTGTGGAAGAAATCAACAAACCCCTTAAAGAAAACCAAGAAAAAACTATAAAAAACAGATGGAAGAAATTATTCAAGACTTGAAAACCAAAATAGACACAATAAAGAAAACATAAGCCGAGGGAATTATAAAATAAACATTATGAGAAAACAACCAGGAACTGAAAATGCAAGCATAAACAGCAGAATACAAGATATGGAAGAGAAACTCTGAAGCACAGAAGATACAATAGAGGAAATAGACTCATCAGTCAAAGAAAACAATAAATTGAACAAAAGTTTAACACAAAATATCCAGGAAATATGGGACACTATGAAAAGACCAAACCTAAGAATAATAGGGATAGAAGAAGGAGAGGATACAAGAAGCTTGGAGAACACCATTTTGTACTGGATAAAAAAAAAAGTTCCCTTGCCACATAATAATCAAAACACTAAACATACAAAATAAAGAAAGAATGTTAAGAGCTGCAAAGGAAAAAGGCCAAGTAACACATAAAGACAGGCCTATCAGAAACACACCTGACTTCTCAATGAAAACAATGAAAGCCAGAAGGTTCTGGTCAAGTATTATATAGACATTAAGAGAACATGGATGCTAGCCCAGACTATTATACCCAGCAAAACTTTCAATAACCATAGATGGACAAAACAAGATATTTCATGACATAACCAGATTTAACTAATACCTAGCCACAAACTCAGCCCTATACAAAGTGCTAAAAGAAAAACTTCACCCTAAGAAACTTAGCTACATCGACAAAAACACAGACAATAGATGATCTCACAGCAGCAAACCACAAAGAAGGAAAAAACACACAGACAACAGATAATCTCACAGCAGCAAATACCAATGAAGGGAAAAACACATACACAATAACATCACCAACAGAAGAAACTAAAATAACAGGAACTAGCAATCACTGGTCATTAATATCCCTTAATATAAATGTACTCAACTCATCTATAAAAAGATACAAGCTAACAGATCATATATGAAAACAGAATCCATTTTTCTGTTGCATACAAGAAATACACCTCAACCTCAAAGACAGACATCATCTCAGAGTAAATGGTCGGGAAAAAAATTTTCAAATTAAATGGACCTAAGAAATAGTTAGTGTAGCTATCCTAATATCTAACAAAATAGACTTCAAACTAAAATCAATCAAAAGAGACAAAGAAGGACATCTCATATTAGTAACAGGAAAAATCCATCAAGAGGAAATCTCAGTACTGAACATCTGTGCCTTGAATACAAGTGAACCCTCATATGTAAAAGAGACACTTCTAAAGCTTAAATCACACATTAAACCCCACACACTAATAGTGGAAGACTTTGACACTCCACTCTCACCATCAGATGGGTTTGTCAGACAAAAAATTAACAGAGAAATAAGGGAGCTAACAGATGTTTTGACTCAAATGCACTTAACAGACATCTATAGAACATTCCATCCAAACTTAAAAGAATATACCTTCTTCTCAGTATCTTCTGGAACCTTCTTAAAAATTGACCACATATTAGGTAACAAAGCAAACCTCAACAGATATAAAAAATTGGAATAATTTATAATTTATCAGATCACCAAGACTTAAAATTAGAATTCAACAGAAAGCCCACAAACACATGGAAATTAAACAATGATCACCTGAGCCATCAATAGGCCAAGGAAGAAATAAAGGAAGAAATTAAAGACTTCCTAAACTTTAATGAAAATGATCACACAACATACCCAAATTTATGGGACACAATGAACACAGTGTTAAGAGGAAAGTTCATAGCACTAAATGCCTACATAAAGAAGCTGGAAAAAATCCCGCACTAGTGAGTTAACAAAACAGCTGAAAACTCTAGAACAAAAAGAAGCAAACTTACCCAAAAGGACTAGATGGCAAAAAAATAATCAAATTGAGAGCTGAAATCAACAAAATAAAAACAAAGAAAACAATACAAAGAATCAATGAGACAAAGAATTGGTTCTTTTTTTCTTTTTTCTTTTTTTGGTTTTTCTTTTGGTTTTTCGAGACAGGGTTTCTCTGCAGCTTTTTTAGAGCCTGTCCTGGAACTAGCTCTTGTAGATCAGGCTGGCCTCGAACTCACAGAGATCCGCCTGCCTCTGCCTCCCTAGTGCTGGGATTAAAGGCGTGCGCCACCACCGCCCGGCTCAAAGAATTGGTTCTTTGAGAAAATGAACAATATAAACAAACCTTTATCCAAACTAACCAAAAGACAGAGAGAGATTATTCAAATTAATAAAGTCAGAAATGAAAAGAGGGACATAACAATAGATACACAGAAAATTCAGAGAATCATTCATTAGGTCATATTTCTAAAACCTGTACTTGACAAAATTGGAAAACAAAGCAAATGGACAATTTTCTGTAGAAAAATTACCTACCAAAATTAAATCAAGACCAGATAAGCAAATTAAACTGACCTATTACTGCTGAAGAAATAGAAACAGTCATCAGAAGTCTCCCAACCACAAAAAGCCCAGGACCAGATGGTTTCAGTGCAAAATTCTACAAGATTTTCAAAGAAGAACTATTACCAATACTCCTTAAATAGTTCCACACAATATAAACAGAAGGAACATTGCCAAACTCTTTTTATGAGGCTATAGTTACCCTTATACTCAAACTACACAAAGATGTAACTAAGAAAGATAATTACAGACCAATCTCACTCATGAATATTGATGCAAAAATACTCAATAAAATACTGGCAAACCAAATCCAACAACACGTCAAAAAAATCATCTACCATGATCAAGTCGGCTTCATCCCAGACATGCAGGGATGGTTCAACATACAAAAATCTGTCAACATCACCCACCATATAAACAAACTGAAAAATAAAACACCTACATGATCATCTCATTAGATGCTGAAAAAGCTTTTGACAAAATACAACATCCCTTCATGATAAAGGTTTGGAGAGAGCAGAGATATAAGTAACATACCTAAGCATAATAAAGGCAATATACAAGAAGCCAAGAGCCAACTTCAAATTAAATGGAGGCGATCCCATTCCAGGCGATCCCACTGAAATCAGGAACAAGACAAGGTTGTCCACATTCTCCATATCTATTCAATATAGTTCTTGAGGTCCTGGCTAGAGCAATAAGACAACAAAAGGAGATCAAATGGATACAAATTGGAAAAGAAGTTAAGCCCTCACTATTTGCTGATGATATGATGGTTTACATAAGTGACCCCCAAAATTCTACCAAGGACTTTTACAACTCATAAACACCTTAAGTAATGTAGCAGGATACAAGATTAATTAAAAAAAACCAGTAGCCCTTCTTTACCCAGATTATAAGTGGGCTGAGAAAGAAATCAGAGAAACATGGCCCTTCACAAAATCCACAAATAGCATAAAATATCTTGGAGTAACTATAACCAAACAAGAGGAAGACTTGTATGACAAGAACTTTAAATCTTTGAAGAAAGAAATTAAAAAAGACATCAGAAAGTGGAAAGATCTCCCATGCTCTTGGGTAGATAAAATTAACATAGTAAAAATGGCAGTCATACCAAAAGCAATCTACAGATTCAATGCAATGCCTATCAAATCCCAGCAAAATTCTTCACAGACCTCAAAAGAACGACACTCAACCTCATATGGAAAAGAAAAGAAAAAAAAACCTAGGATAGCCAAAGCAATCCTGTAGAATAAAGGAACTTCTGGAGGCATTGCAATCCCTACTACAGAGCTACAGTACTGAAAACAGCCTGGTATTGGCATAAAAACAGACAGGAGGACCAATGGAACTGAATTGAAGACCCAGCTATAAATCCACACACCTTTGAACACCTGATTTTTGACAAAGAAGCAAAAAATATCAAACGGAAAAAAAAGAAAGCATATTTAACAAATGGTGCTGGCATAACTGGATGTCAACATAAAAGAATGAAAATAGACCCTTATTTATCACCATGTACAAAACTCAAGTCCAAATGGATCAAAGACCTCAACATAAAACCAACCAACCACACTATACCTCATTGAAAAGAAAGAGGAAAGTACAGTTGAACACATTGGCACAGTAGACTACTTCCTAAATAAAACTTCAGTAGCACAGACACTGAGAGAAAAAAATTAATAAATGGGACCTACTGAAACTAATAAGCTTCTGTAAAGCAAAGGACATGGTCAATAAGACAAAACAACAGCATACAGAATGGGAAAAGATCTTCACCAACCTCACATGGAACAGAGGGCTGATCTCCAAAATTTACAAAGAACTCAAGAAATTTGCCAAAAAAGAACAAATAATCCAATAAAAATGGAGTACAGACCTAAACAGAAGACTCTCAACAGAGAGTATAAAATGACTGAAAGACACTTAAGGAAATGCTCAACATCCTTAGCCATCAGAGAAATCCAAATCAAAGCAACTCTGAGATTCTATCTTACACCTGTAAGAATGGCCAAGATCAAAAACACTGGTGACTACTTATCCTGGAGAGGCTGTGTGGTAAAGGGCACACTCCTTCATTAATGGTGGGAGTGCAAACTGGTACAGCCACTTTGGATTTCAGTATGGTGATTTCTCAGAAAATTAGGAAACAACCTTTGTCAAGACCCAGCAATATCACTTTTGGGTATATACCCAAAGGGTGCTCAATAGTACCGCAAGGGCATGTGCTCAACTATGTTCATAGCAGCATTGTTTGTCATAGCCAGAACCTGGAAACAACCTAAATGCCCCTTGACTGAATAATGGATAAGAAAAATGTGGTACATTTACATAACAGAGTACTACACAGCAGAAAAAAAAATGTCATCTTGAAATTTGCGAGAAAATGGGTGGATCTAGAAAACTTCATATTGAGTGAGGTAACTCAGACCCAGAAATACAAATATCATATGTACTCACTCATAAGTGGCTTTTAGACACAAAGCAAAACAACAAAACACCACAAAAAAACCAAAACAAACAAAAATACCAGCATACAATTCACAATCCGAAAAAAAAAAAAACCCTAGACAACAAAGAAGATCCTAAAAGAGACATACATGGATCTAATGTACATGGGAAGTAGAAAAAGACAAGATCTCCTGAGTAAATTGGGAGCATGGGAACCATCTTAGAGGGTAGAAGGGGAGGAGGGAGAAAGGGAGGGGAGTGGAGAAAAAATACAGCTCAGTATATTAAAAAAACTTTAAAAAATGCAAACTCTCCTTTGAAACTAGAGAAACAAAATAAAAAAGCATATAAAAAATCCTTATGCGTTGAGCAAAACGGAGGAAATGGTGGGCTGGGTTGGGAAGGGTGATACCATGTGCTTTGCCTATAGAAGAGGGCTGGATTTCAGTCTCTGTCATTCTGTTTAACAGGACTAAAACAGGCTATCAAAGACTGGGAAATGTGCAAGGAAAAGAATTTATTTCTTACAGTTTTGGTAAGTCCCAAGATGTCCACCCTGGTTAGGCCATTTATACTGTGTGACCCTGTGGTAAAAGGTAAAAAGACAAGGGAACTCAAGAGAGCAGAGAAGGGAGAACTGGATTTGCTTTTTCCAACAAATACCTTCTTGTCACGATGGCACAGCCCTCATGATGTAATCTCCTCTTGTTAGGCTCCACCTCCCAACACCTACTGCACAAGGACTGAACCTTTTAACACCTAAGCTTTGAGGGACACGTTCAGACCTTAGCATCTTCTTCTGCCATCCATCACAACACCCATCTGGCAACGTTCCTATACAGACCAAGTAAGAAATTCCCTGTGAAAGGACTTGCCATAGAGAACTCGTAGCAAGCACTTGGGAGAGCTGAGAACAGGAGATCTGTGAGGGGTCGGACCGCTAACTCTGATGCACAGTCCAGCGTGAATTTTCAGAATCGGCAGGCTTCCTCCATGTCATTCCTCATCGAGTCCGTACACACCTTCGACCGCAACTGTTCTTTCCGCCGTACTCCCATCCGAGTCAGCCTTCCTCGCCTCCAGACCTCATTATCCCCTTTATAGCAGAGGCCAAGATTTTCCACTTAGCTCCCCAGTGCATTCTCTCCTCTCTTTGTTTATGTGACCTTTGCCTTATGTCTTAGTTAAAAGATTTTTTTACTTTAGAACTCCACTCCTAACCTCAAATTGTGCCATTTTAAGACAGATTAAATATCACTGAAACATCCATAAAAAGAGGCTACTTAAGGGTCACAAGAGCTTCACAAAATCCCGTTTTCTTAACCAGATCTTTTATCCTACAGGCTTTGCCTTGGCCATCTCATGCCTCCTGACCACCTCCATGAATTGCTACGTAGGTAAATTTGTAAGTCTAACTTTTTTTTTCTCGCTTGTTCTGGAAGTCTTGATTGCTGGTTGGACACTTCCACAAGTCATGTCTCAGTCATTTGAAACTCAATGATTGATCACTGGCTACATTATTTTCCCCATCAATCTTGTTCCTTCTCTACTTTCCACGGAATTGGTCCCCCAGGAGGCCAGGTTCAAGCCATCTGAACCTTTTCCTGCTCTCTTGCCTTTCTTAGATGAGTAAATCAGCCGACCTTGTTCTCTTTCTTCCGCTCTGGTGTGTTATCCCTCTTTCTTGACATAGACATATTAACAGTCTCCTCCGTTGACCTTCCCATCTCAGACCTCATCCTCACCTTAAATGCAGTATGGAACCAAGGAGAAATTTGCTGCAATTCAATAGTCATTCATTACTTAAAAATAAATAAGCATGTAAGTAAATGAACTTCCTAAAAGACTCAAAAGAAAGAGACAAATAACAGGATAAAGATCACATATCTCAAACTGGCAATTATAATTATCAGTGGGAATTTGAGGCATTCTTTTCAAAGCCTACTTAAGACAACGATGCCCATCATTATAATAAGTAGAAAGAGGAAAAACCAGTTATAAGCCACCATGAAAGCTGAAGCAAACTTTATTACAATATTTTTTGAGTTATTGAACAAATGGGTAGATGAGTGAATCTTATTGAAAAATGTATAGTATATTGTTAAGTGAAAAAAAAAATGTGGCTAAAACTATTTCCACCCAGATTTGTGGGAGAAAAGAATGTTTTTGAAAGAATGGGGAAATTTTTCACAAGTAAAGAAAATTGATTTTCAAAACATTTTGTTGTGGGACATTGTTCTCTGAATATAGCAGTCATTACCACAGTAGCTGGAGCTCCTATGACTTCCTTCAAGATGGAAGTTTGTTGTGGTTTTACATTGAAAAGGGGGTGAGAATTCTTTATGTAGGCACTTAGTGCTTTGAAGTTTCCTCTTAGCACAGCATTCATAGTGTCCTATAAGTTTGGGTATGTTGTGGATTCATTTTCACTGAATTCTTAAAGTCCTTAATTTTTTCTTCATTTCTTCCTTGATCTGGTGGTGATTCAGGTGTGAGCTGTTCAGATTCCATGAATTTGTATGCTTTCTGTAGTTAGTATATGTTGCTGTTGAACTCTAACTTTAACCCATGATGATCTGATAAGATACAAGAGGTTATTCCTGTTGAGATTTGCTTTATGACCGAGTATGTGGTCACTTTTAGAGAAGGTTCCATGAGGCGCTGAGAAGAAGGTATATTCTTTTGTGTTTGGGTGAAAAATGTTCTGTAGATATTTGTTAGGTCTATTTGGGTCATAACATCTGTTAGTTTCCTTGTTTCTCTCTTAAGTTTCCGTCTGGCAGACCTGATCCATTGATGAGAGTGGGTTTTGAAATCTTTCAGTATTAATGTGTGGGACCTGATGTGTGAAATAGCTTTAGTAATTTTTTTTTTACAAATGTAGATACCTTTGTATTTGGGGCATAGATATTCAAAATTGCGACTTCATCTTGATATATTTTTCCGTTGATGAATATGAAGTGTCTTTCTTCATCTCATGATTACTTCTAGTTTCAAGTCTGGTGTAGGAGGTCCTTCTGTCTATGTGTTGCTTTCATTGGTTAATAATTGTCCCATAGCAGGGCAGACTTAGGTAGGTGGGAAAGACAGAACTGAATGCTGGGAGGAAGGAGGCAGAGTCAGAGGGGGACTCCATGGATCCTCTGCCAGAGTCAGACATGCCAAATCTTTTCTGGTAAGCTACTGCCATGTGGCAATACATAGATGAATAGAAATGGGTTAAATTAATATGAGTTAGCCAATAAGAAGCCAGAGCTAATGGGCCAAACAGTTATTTAATTAATACAGTTTCTGTATGGATTTTGCTGTCTTCCTTTAGGTAGTTTGGCTTTTGGTATGCTAGGTTAAGTTATTTACAATTAAACTCTGTCCCTTCATGGATTTTTAAAAGCTTTATTAAGACAAATCTACAACTTGTTTTACTCTAAGATTAGATAAGCATCTCTATTTCCCCCTCCTGTGTCTTTGGTGAATGTTTCACATATTTGAGATTGTTCCACTGTTTTAGTATGAGTTGATATCAAATATTGTGATAGTTTGATCTTTTCTCTTTCTACTTAGGATTGTTTAGTTATTTGAAGTTTGTGTGGTTTCATGTAAATTTTAACATTTTTTCCTAGTTTTATGAACAATGTTACTAGACTTTTTATGGGGACTATTTGAGCTTGTAGATTGTTTTTGGTAGCATAGCCAGCCTTACAATATTAATTCTGCCAATCCACGAGCATGGGGTCTTTCATTCTACTCCGTCATCTCCACTTTCCTTCTTCGATGTTTTAAATCTTTCACTGTAGAAGTCTTTCACACCATTAGGTTTATTCTAAAGTATTTTTGAATGCTATGTGGATGGAATTTTTTCCTCAGAAAGTCTGCTATTGACATAAATAAAGGCTACTTGCTTTTGCATGTTGAATATATAGCCTGTCTTAGTTGCTTTTCCATTGCTGTGATAAGACACCATGACCAAGGGAACTTACTGAAGAGAGATTGTATTGGGGGTTTGTGGTTCCACAGGATTAGAGTTGAATTAGCTAAAAATTCAGGCAAAATATTTAATAAGATTGGAAAGAATGGGTACCTTGTCTTGTGCCTGATTTTAGAGGTAATTGTTCAAGTTTTGTTTTCCCTGTTTAATATAATGTTGACTATAATGAGTTTGTTTTGTAAGGACTTTATTATGTTGAAATATCTTCAGTACTTTTATCATAAAAGATGTTGAACTTCATCAAAGGCCATTTCTACATCAACGAGATAGCATATAATTTCTCTCCATGGGTCTATTTGTACACTGTATTACATTTATTAATTTGTGTGTGTTGAAACATCTTTGCATCACTGGAAGGAAACCGACTTGATCATGGTGCATATATAACTTTTTAAATGTATTTTGTTTGCATCTATTTTTGTCAGGAAAACTGACATATAATTTTATTTTTTCTGTTTTATTCTTACTTGGTTTTAGTCTGGGAAACCTATTGATGAAAATATGGTATTAAAGTTATTCAGTTTTTTAATCCTTTTATGCCTATTAATGTTTTTTGTGAAATTGTGAGCCCCAATGTTCAATGCACATATATTTATAATTATTATATCTTTCCTGGAGAGTCATTCCCTTTATTAATTATTTATTTATTTATGCAATGCAATGCACTTATTGATAATTTTGGGTTGATACTTATATTAGCAAAAACAAAAAATTTTATTCTTGTTTTCACCTTTTATTTTCTTGATATATTTGTATTCGCTTCAATATTTTAACTATCACTTTCTGCCAGTCTTTGCAAGTGAGATGTGTTTCTTGGGTACAACAGATATTTGGATCTTTTAAAAAAAATCTACTCATCCAATCTGCATCTTCTGGTAGACGATTTATGATCATTCACACTTAAGGTTTTTTGGTGTGTGTGTCTGTGTGTGTGTGTGTGCGCGCGCGCATGTACATGTGTTTATAACTCTGTGTTGAGGCCAAGGTCAGTCTCAGGTATTATTTTCTTGAGACAGTCCCCTCACTGTGACCTGGGCCTTATGAGATAGGATATGCTGGTTAGTCATCCAGCCCCAACTCTGGGTTAAAACATGTGCCACACTTGGCTCTCTGTGTGGGTGCTGGGTATTAAACTCAGGTCTTCAGGCTTCTGATCAACAGAGTCATCATCCCAGCCACGTTTAAAGCTATTGTTAAGAGACATGTGTTGATTTCTTATGTTCTTGCTTAGCTTACTGTTTGTGCATTTCTTTATCCCATAGCCATGTTAGGTGTTTGCTGTGGTGAACATAATAGATCCATTTCTAATTGTCCTTTGCCAGTCTAGTCTTCTCATAAAATGTGTTCTTTCCTGTACTCTCATGATTCAGATTTTCTTCCTCCTTTACTTTAAAGTCCTTGTAAGTCTTTTCTCCAGTGCTGGGTTGATGATCATGAGTTGCTTTAGTTTTTGCACATTTCAGAATGGTTCTCTCCCAATTTTAAAAGATAATCTTGCTGGAGATACCAAGATTGATTGGCACACTTGAAATGTATCATTCTGTGAATTCCAGATTTTTAATACTTCTGCTGAAGACTTCATTTTGTTTTGATGTGCTTGCTTTATGTGAGTTGGCACTTTTCTACTATAGCAGACTGAGGAACTTTTCTGCTATGATTTCAGTAAATAGATTATCTTTTTCTTTAGTTTTTATATCAGGTCCTACTTCCACCCAGTGGATTCTTAGGTGCATTCACTTGATGACATCCCACTTGGTTTCATATCTTGATGACACTTCCACTGTGATTTTCATGTAACTTACTTTTTTCACTCCCAATGTTTCCTTGTTAATTCTCTCATTCATTCTGCTGACTTCCTCACTCATGTTTATAAACATTTTGTCTGTGTTGCTGACTTTCTTCTCTGGGTCCTGAACTGATTTCTTTACTTCATTTCTCTGCTTGTTTATATCTTCTTAGACATCACTAATAGGTTTTAGAAATAAGCTTAGGAATTCTTCACTTGATAGGGTACCCAAGTCAGTATTCCTGGACAACTGGGAAACATTGAAAAAAATGAAGTAAGTTATTGTAAAGTCAGTGTAAATTTCTGAAAATATTGTTCTAAAATGAAATCTCTGATATCTGAGTACATTTCCTACACAACCAGTGTGTCATGAATTTCTGAAGTTACTGAAGTTCTTACTTTATTTATTTATTTTTTTCTGGGACAGGGTTTCTCAGTTAATAGCCCTGGCTGTTTTGGAACTTGCTTTGTAGACCAGGCTGGTCTTGAACTCACAAGAGGTCTGCCAGCCTCTGCCTTCCAAATGCTGGAATTAACGGTGTGTGTACCATGCTTGGCTGAAGTTCTTATTTTTAAGCTAAGGTAGCAGATTTATTTTGGAAGTTATTATTAATAATATTATTTTATTATGATTTTAAGTGCTGAGGATCTCACCCAGGACCTCTCATACACTCACAAGAGTTCTGTTACTGAGCTACAGCCCTGGCCAGGAGAGCTAATTCTTAATCCATCAAAGATACAAAGGTTCTGAACAATGTTAATTTCTGCTTACCTTACTCTTACCTATTGTTTTGGTTTCTTTTCCTGTCCCTGTGATGAAAGTACATTCACAAAAGCAACTTCAGGAAGAATGGTTTTATTTGACATCATAGTTCAGGCTGGTGGGGAAGCCAAGGCAATCAGGAGCTTAAAGCAGCTGGTTCATCAAACACACAGTCAGAAGAGCAAAGAGTGCATGCGCACTAATGGATGGCTTGCCTCCTCTCTACGGTGCTCAGTAAAAGATGCCAGTAAGGAAACGGTGCTGCCTACAATGGCCTGTCTTGCCACATCAGTTAATCTAGTAATTCAGGAAATCCCCCACAGGCATGCCCTGAGCCCATCATCCACATGGCTTTCAGTTTTCTTGGCAATTTACGTTAACTATCTCCATTGTGTATAACTATAATTACTATTTTACATATGCACAAATCTGAAGTTCTATCTCATACATCAAAACATTTTAAAACATTGTAAAATGAAACAAAACTTCCCTACTGGAGTAGGTGAATAGTAAATCTTTCTAAAAATTTCTTTAAAGGTTTTAAAACCAAATGTGAAGCCCAACTTTATACCTGGTAAAGATTTAATAATGTGTAGAGTCAGTGGTCCCCTTAGCTCTGAATGATTGCTCTCTTCTGCCCTCACCTCTTTATGCCCACAAGGTTGCTGTTTTCTTCTTCTGCCACTCACACACCCATTCTTTGTTTAGGATGCAACAAAAGTCCATGGTTCCCAAACCTGCTGGTGATTAGAATCACCCAGGGAGCCTTAAAAATACCACTGCCTGGGTCTCACCCCCAGATATTCCAATTAAATTGGATTTAGAGCCACTGTATTAAGCAATTCAACTCACCAGGCTAGAATTTTACACAAAACCTTCAATTATGCAAAGTACGTCTCTCTATAATACATCCGCACATCTCCTCTATCTCCCATCTTCCCTTTGGAGTCTGTCATGTGGGCAGACTTTTCACCGGCCTCACCTCTGCTCCAATTCCCGTGGACTAATTGTGTAAACTGGAAGGAGTTACTTAAGTTTGGAATTGCATTTTTCATCTGTGAAGCAGATAATAATCCCACCACATTTTGCAGAGCTATTTATTGTGAGTATCAAATTAAATTATACATGTGAGGAAAACAGAAAGCAATTTACCAATGCTAACTATCAAGAGTCTTCCTGCTCAAGATGTATGTTATTTGGATTACATCCACATGTGCTTTTGTGTATTAGGATTGCTGCATTTCCTGTCTTCCTTCCTTCCTTCCTTCCTTCCTTCCTTCCTTCCTTCCTTCCTTTCTTTCTTTCTTTCTTTCTTTCTTTCTTTCTTTCTTTCTTTCTTTCTTTCTTTCTTAAATGTGCATTTATATAACTGAACCCTCAACTCAGGGAAGACTAATTGAGGGCAAGGGGGGCAAGGGGCAAGGCACATTTCTTCAATACACTCTTTTTTTTCTCATATTTGAAGATATTGTAAGATATTTAAAAAACAGAAATATGATCTAAACTTTTAAATTCACTTCTAATATGGGATATTAACTAGGATATTTTGCTCGCTCTTGCATAAGCAATATATAGCCTGTAGAATACATATCAGGAGAACATATATTACAAATTTATTTTATGTGCACAAATGTTTTACATGCGTGAATATGCATGTGCCACATCTGTGCCTGGTTCCCATAGAAGCCGAAAAAGGACTTCAGATCCCCTGGAACTGGAGTTATGGTGTTGGTGAACCACTGGATGGGTGCTTAGGATTGGACCTGAGTCCTCTGCAAGAGCAGCAAGTGGTCGTAATGACTGAGCCCTAATCTCCTGCCCAGGAGATTATTCTTTGAACTTTGCTGCTATCATCTTTCGCTTTCAGAATTCAGTCTTGTTTGACTTTTGTTCCATTGTTTGAGAGGAGGGATGTGTCTGGATCTAAAGCAGAAGTAACCCAAGTCAACTTTACTTTAATTAATTTTATCTTAATTAAAAATAGCTACGCACATTTATGCACTGATGTAATATTCTAACACACACACATACAGTGTGTAGTTTTCAGTTGATGATAATTGGCATCTCTATCATACTAGAGTCATCATTTCTTTGAGGAATGTTCAGAGTTTTCTTTACTAGCGACTTTGATATAATCATTTAATTATTACCAACTATAACTAAGGCCACCATGCTGTACAATGTTAGAAATTATTCTTCCTGGTCAGCGTTAGAAGTTATTTTTCTCTTTAACTGTTCTTTCACTTTCATAATTCAGTCTTGTTTGACTTTTGTTCCATTGTTTGAGAGGAGGCATGTGTCAGGACGTAAGGCAGAAGTAACCATCAAAATCTCCTCAAGAACTATTTTTTAGTTCTTGGCCATCAATGTTTTGGCTTTTTTTTTTCAATTTTTTTTATTAAAAATTTCCATCTCCTCTCCTCCTCCTCCCCCTTCCCTCCCCTCCCCTCCACCCATACCCCCACTCCCTCCCTCTCCAGGTCAAAGAGCCATCAGGGTTCCCTACACTATGTTGAGTCCAAGGTCCTCCTAACTCCCTCCAGGTCCAGGAAGGTGAGCAACCAAACTGACAAGGCTCACACAGAGCCCGTCCTTGTTGTAGAGACCAAGCTCATCGCCATTGTCCTTGGCTTCTCGCTCAGCCTCCACCGTCAGCCACTTTCAGAGAGTCTGGTTTGGTCGCATGTTCCATCAGTCCCGTTCCAACTGGACTTGGTGGTCTCCCGTTAGTTCTGTCCCGCCGTCTCAGTGGGTGAACGCATCCCTCACAGTCCTGACTTTCTTTCTCATGTTCTCTCTCCTTCTGCTCCTCATCAGGACCTTGGGAGCTCAGTCCGGTGCTCCAATGTGGGGCTCTGTGTCTATCTCCATCCATCGCCAGGTGAAGGTTCCTCCACTGGGTCTTCTGTTTCAGGCTAATGGCTCCTTGCTGGGCAAGTATCTCAGACAAAGGCCCAGCTTGCCAGCGGCAAGCTGAGTGAGATAAAGGAACTCCCCAATGTTTTGGCTTCTACACAGCAGCGAGGACATGTTTCTTCTTCTGTATCTGTCTTATTTCACTTAACATAATGTTTTCTCTTATTTCACCACACACAACAGGATTTGATTTGTTAATTCTCTTTAACGTCTTTCTTCTGTATAAGTATGTCCAATTTCCTAGGACGGTCTGTTGAAGAGGCTTTGTTTTTTTAATTACATGATCCTACAGTGGCCTTTGTTGAAAACCAGTGGCCTGTAGAGGTGAATTCACTTTTTGATTCTCTGTAGTGTTCCATTGTTTTGTATGTCTGTTTTTTATGCCATACCATGCTGTTTCTACTACGTTAGGGTTTGTTTTGAAGTTAAGTTTTGTAATGTCTTCAAATTTGTTGTTTTTGCTCAGTATTGATGTGGTATTTTAGGGTCATTTATGTTCCATACAATATCATTAATATTTTTCATTTTTTGTAAAGAATATAATTGGTATTTTGATAGTGTAGTGGCTGGTTTTGTGTGTCAGCTTGACACAAGCTAGAGTCATCAGAGAGGAAGGAGCCTCAGTTGAGGAATCGCCTCCATGAGATCCAGCAGTAAGGCATTTTTCTCAATTGGTGATCTATGGGGAGGGCCCAGACCATGGTGGGTGGTGCCATCCTTGGGTTGTTGGTTCTGTGTTCTATAAGAATGCAGGCTGAGCAAGCCAGGGCAAGCAAGGCAGTAAGCAGTACACCTTCATGGCCTTTGCATTAGCACTTGTCTTCAGGATCCAGCCCTGTTTGAGTTTCTGTCCTCCCTTCATTGATGAACAGCAATGTGGAAGTGTAAGTTAAATAAACTCTTTTCTCCCCAACTTGCTTTATGGTCATGGTGCTTTGTCGCTGCAATAGAAACCCAGCTAAGACTACTAGTAAAAACACATTGACAATGCAAGAATGTTAATATGAGCACAGCACCATCCTTCAATGATATTATTTGGCTGAGATTCAGTATGTCAACATATTGAACAAGGTTCTAAAAGTTGTCACCCTTTAGAGATGTCTATAGGTGGCACTCTGGGAGATACTTAACAACATTGATTCTTCTAGTCCATGAACACAGGACCCCCTTTCATGTGTTCTTTGTGTGTACCCTTCAATTCGTTCATTATTTTGCATTTTAATTGTAGAATTCACTTACTTCCTTGGTTAATTTATTACTAGAACTTTTTTATAGCCATTGCCAATGGTATTGTTTTCTTAATTTATCAGTGAATTTGTTATTTAGTAGAAAAAATTGCAGGGTTTGTGCTGTGTGTTGATTCCTCATTTTGCAACTTTGCTAAATTAACCTATCAATTATAATAATTTTTAGTGAAGTCTTTGTGTTTTTATATATAAATCTGTGTCATGTATAAATAGATTATTTGCATGCTTCTTTTTTCTGTTTTGGATGTCTTTTATTTCTTTGGCATGCATTACTGTTCTGGCTAAGACTTCCAATATAATGAATTAGAAGGATAAAAATGAATGCTTTTTCTCTTGTTCTCACTCTTAGACAAACATGATTTCTACTTCTCACCACTAGACATAACATAGGTTATGTGTCTGTCATATATAGCTATTACTGTGTTGAGGTGTATTTCTTATATAGCTAATTTTTTAGTGGTTTTCGTGAGACAATGTTGAATTCTACCCCTTTCTTACATTTTCATGAAAATATTGTTTTAGCTTTCATTCTGCTGACACACTGTGTTACATTTATTGATTTGCATATGTTGAAACAATCTTGCTAGGGTAAGTACCACTTGGTTACAGTGTGCAATCTTTTCTTTGTGCATCTAATTTTATTTGCTTCTACTTTGTTGAGAACTTTTGCATATATGTTCATCAGGGATATCGGTCTATATATCCTTTTATTGTGTTCTTGTATAGTTTTAGAATTGGGGTGATCTGGTTTTACAGAATGAGGTTGGAAAGATTCCTTCCCTTTCAATACTGTTTTATTCAGACAGAGTTTGGGGTGTACATGACCAAACACCCAAGGAAAACCATTTAAAGGAGAACTTATTTTGGTTCCTAGTTTCTTCAGGTTAGTCTATCATGGCTGGGAAGGTGTGATAAAGTGGAACAGTACACATCTTGGTGATCAGTAAGCATAGAAAAGGGGAATGTAGGAAGGGAGCAGGGCAAGCCAGATGTCCCATGTAGCCTACTTCCTCCAGAGGTCCCGCCTCTCCATGACATCATGGTGTCACGATGACTTCATCAGCAGATTACTCTACTGAGTAGGTCAGCATCCTCAGGATCTAGCTGACCCTGGAAACACCTCCCAGCCCCTCAAGCACGTGCTTTTCTAGCCTCCTAGAGTTTATTAACCCCACCAAGGTGACAGGCAAACCATGTCAAATATTGCTGGACAGCTTTGAATCGACTGGCCCGAGTCCTTTTTTTAAACAATGTTTGGCAGATTTCAGCTTTGAAGTCACCCAGAATTGGGCGCTTCTCTGCTGGGAACTTTTTATTACAGACCCTATATCATTACTTGTTATTTGGCAGATTAGCTTTTCTACCTCCTCGTGGTCCTGTTTTGGTAGGTCAGATGTATCCAGAAATGTGTTCTGAATATCACCTAAGTTTTCCAACACTGGGGAAGGTGTGTAGTTTCTCCTGAAGCAGAGTGAGGTAGAAAAGACCAAGTATTCGACACTGATTTATTGATTGATCTAGTGATTTACCTAAAGCACCGCTTGCACTGCCTATGTGCCAAGTGTGACTTCATTTGCCACCTGAAACAGAATGACCTGGAGAAATACCTGGAACAATGAGTCTTTTTCCCCCCTTTACAACCTGCTGATTGCTACATACACTTCTGTAAGAGCTTGCTTGCTTCCCTGTACCACCTTGTGGTTTTCGAATATAAATGAGAATACAAACTGCACCCATGATTGGAGTCTTTCAGGAGCTATTCTGGCTTTGGTCCATTGTGGCATCTCCTCTCTTCCACTCTCATTGTGGTCAGGTGCTTATTCCAGAAAGAGTCCCACACCACCCCTTAACAGTCCCGTATAATAACCTTTTTCGTCTGTGGTGTCAATGGACTGTGTGCTTTTTGATCTCTGATTTTGTTTATTTAGGTCTTTTCTCTTTTTATCTGAGTTCTGAATCTACCTAAAAGTGTGTTAACTCTGGGTGTGGTGTATCTGGTTACAGGTGTGGGATGACAAACACTCCCTTCGGATTGTGTGAGAGCAAGGTCCCTCTGGAGCCTACCAGGTATATATGGTATAGCCTGCCTGGTGCCCGGGTGAGGTGCCTGTCAGTATCTGAGAACTGCCCTGGGGTCAGGTCACAACAGTGAACCAAGGTGAGGTACCCTTCAGTGTCTTCATTTCGCACAGCTGATTTTGGGGGGAGGTTCTCAGGCAAGAGGGGCTGATGTGCTAGAGGTGATCTTCCCGGGCTGAGGCAGGTGGGCGGAGCTTCTGCGAACAGATTGTCTAAGTGCTTCACTGAGCCTTGGGGTGGTGGGTGGAGCTGCTTACATCATTTGCTTCCTTGTATTTCTATGGGTTGAGCTGCACAGGGCAAGCTGCCTAGCTATGTTCAGAGCCGAGGGGCGCGTGCTCCAGGTCACCTCGCCGCTTCTTAAGGCCAAGGATAGTGAGCGTGGGTGCTTGGGTGTCTTAAGGGCTAAGAAGGTGACTGAGGCCCACCGAACTGTTTTCTGGGGGCCTCTGCAGGTCAGTCATGCAAGGTGTTTTACTCAGGTACTTTCCAGGACTGGGAGGGAGGGTGAAGCTTCCTGGATGCCTTACATACTGGGTGAGCTGCGCTGCCAGGAAGCTGCCAGTTACGTTCCAGGACCTGAGTGGGATGGTCTCAACTTAGGGGTACAATGTGTGCTGCCTGCTTCTCCCGGGTGGGGCAACACTGCAGTAACTAGGCAGACCTCACACTGGAATTAAAGCCTCGGGGTTTTCCAACAGCAAACGGCTGGGTGTCTGTGACATTACAAAGGCTGACCTCAAGGGACAAACAGGTGCTCCGTGATTAGCTCCTTCTGTATAAGGCCCCGGTATTTCCATGCCCTGTACCATTCTGTCACATTCCCACATACACTCTGCTTCAAACTCTCCCGTGAAATATGATGTTTTGCCCTGTTTTTCTAGGAACCACTGTTCAGCCATCTTGCTGATGTCACTCAGTCTTTGTTATTTTAGTTTCAAATCCCAGAGCTGGTTAGAAGATATGGAACGTAGGTAAAATGTCTGGCCAGAAACCCTAGAGAGCATGGAATTTTCCCACCTTCAGGCAAGAAAAAAAATTTGCATGGGTTTAGATAAGCAGTGGACAGGCATGATGGTTCTGTGACTCCAAAAAAAGAAAAAAGAAAAAAGAAAGGAAGGAAGGAAGGAAGGAAGGAAGAAAAAGAAAAAACTATGGGGCAGATTCTAGGTCAATGAGCGAGCCTGAAAATTTCCCAGCACTGCAAACATAACTGGGGGAAAGGAGACGGCACTGGGACCTGAAAAAGCTTTCATGCTGGCATGGGGAACATCCTTCACAGCAACGTGTGAACACATACCCAAAGAAGCAGTTTCCAGCCTGTGCCACTGTATATGATTCTGAAACCATTCACACATCTACCATTTAAGACTGGGGTCAATGTGTCTTAATGCTCAGGAGCCAATGGACATAAAATTGCTTGAGGAATCAATGAATATACTATTTGCTATATACTTGGGAATCAGGCCTAGATTTGGGCTCACTGTGTGTATGTATATGTATAACTAAGAACTTGTATTTCCTAGTTACACTTATACATGCCACAATTAGGCTATTTTTCCAGCAATTAAATTACATTTTCTTTCTTCTATAGAAAGAAAAATGCCCAGAAATCAGCTTAGAACTCCTGTAAGTAGCTGTGCTATTCAGAAGCTCCTAGTATGACTGTGCAGTCATTGGCATAAAGAAAATGCCACACTAAGAGACATCAAGAGGGTGACAATCTTGTCATGAAGAAAGCACATACACATGCCTTGTTCAAAAGATGTTAAAATACACTGTGTCAACCAAATAACATATCACTGAAGGGCAATATACAAGTGTTAGCATTCTCGCGTCACCAGTACATGTGGTGATTTGGTGGTTGGGGGTGGGGGCTAGCACAAGAGTTGATGTACAGTTTTTATGGTACATTAAGAATTATAAAACTAATAGTATCTTATTAACAATGACAAAGTGGCATGATGAGAATGGTGGCTAGTAATCTTCACAGCAAGGCATGGCGGGGATGTTTCAAATGACTTTTAAAGAGAAAGCAATCCAGGGCTCTTCATGTGTAGCCTGGAGCGTACACCCTCCGGGAGACACGGGCTTTTAATTCCCATGAGAAGGAAGATAAAAATTGTCAAATAAATGAGGACAGCCACTGAAAAAGAAAGCTGCTTGGAGCAGATAATTGCATCTTATTCGCCATCCCATCCTTCCTCCTTTGCCCTTCTTCCTGTCAGCAATGCAGCTGAGAAGTCTATTAATAGATGCTGATCTATGACACAAGAGCAGCTGTCTCACAACGTTGGGGACAGAGCTACCTGGTGAAGAGTTGAGTTAGAAGACAGAAGAGGTTTCAGTTCTTGATAAATCCCGTAGGCATTATTTCCAGGGGCTGCCCGCTTTGAAACCTCTTGTTGCAAGTGAGACAATCTGTCTTAAATCCCGGTGATTAAGTTTCTTGAAACGGAATCCCTCCCTAGTCAAACATAAGGGCATAGCTATGACTACCTAATACCTTACCCACCGCATATGTGCAAGCAGATTATTGTTGGTGATAGCAGAGAGAAAGCCTCTTGCTGGAAGGTTCTCTTGATGATTATGAGGACTTCTGGCCAAGCCCTTGTCACACCTGGTTGTATTGTCACTGCTTGCCTTTGAGATGCAGTTTTTGAAAGGCTTATGCCAGGACAGCTGCTGATCCACCAGGGTCTTGCTTTTATTTTATACCTGAACTATTAAGATTATCTTTTGTTCATGGGGATCTTTTGTAGAACTCTTTTGAAGTCACTATTTCAGTGAACAAAGGAAATCTAATGAGAAAGTCAAGAAATGATAGTCTCACTTTTCCCACCCTCACTACCTCAAAACTTATTTTGATTTTGCTAGGGATGATGGCAATTTTTAAAGATATTTCTTAGCCATTTTCTTTCTTCTTTGTGAGAACTTTCTATTCAGGTTTCAGGCCCATTTTTTTTGATTGAGTTATATGGGTTTTATTTTTGTTTTGTTTTTTTGTTTCTTGAGATTTTTATAAAGTCTGGATATTAATCCTCTACTAAATGTATAACTGGCAGAGACCCACCCATTCTGTGGGCTTCCTCTTTACTCAGTTGACTTCTTTCCTTCCTTCCTTCCTTCCTTCCTTCCTATTTTCCTTTTTTCCATTCTCCTTCCCTTCCTCTCCCCCTCCCCCCCACCGAAAAAGGATTTCTTTGTGTAGCCCTGGCTTCCCTGAAACCCTCTATAGACAAGGCTGGCCTCAAAATCAGAGATCTGCCTGCTTCTGCTGGGATTATAGTTGTGCGCCACCTCCCAGCCAGGTTGACTGTTTTCTTAGCTGTGCAGAAGTTTCTTCGTTTCATGAAGTCCCACTTGTCCAGTTAGTCTTAATTCTTGGGCAAATGAAGTTCTGTTCAAGAAGTCTTCTCCTACACCCGTATCATGTAGGGTACTGCCTATGTTTTCTTCTAGCAATTTCAGTGTTTCAGGTTTTACCTTTAGGTCTTTGATCCCTTGGAGTTAATTTTTGTGTAAGGTGATAGCTGTGGTTCTCCTTTCAGTCTTCTTCCTGTGAACATCCAGTTGTGCAAGCACCACTTGTTGAAGATACTTTCTTTTCTCCAGTTTATGTCTTTGGCATCTTTGTAAAAAATTAAATGGCTGGAGGTAAACATTGGTCTCCATGCCGCATTTTGTGCTAGTGCCATGTTATTTTTATCACTATGGCTCTGTAATTATAATCTCTCCATCACTGTTCTTTTTCTCTAGCACTGTTGAGATACACAGGCTCTTTGTGGTTTCATACAAATTTTAGGATGAAATTGTCCACTTATGGGAAGAATGAGATGGGGGTTTTGATTGGTATTGCACTGAATCTGTAAATAGATTTTGGTTAAATGGTCATCTTCACCAATCCATGAACATGGGATGTCTTTCCATTTTCTAGTGTATTTTTCTAAATCTTTCTTCTGAAATTTAACACTTTTATTGTAGAGGTTTCACTTCCTTGGTTAGGTTGATTCCATGATATTTGATTTTCTTTAACACTATTATGAATGGGAGTGTGTCCATTATCTCCTCTCTATGTTAGTTATTGGTATATAGAAAAGCTATTGATTTGTGCAAGTTGAATCTGTATTCTGTCCCATTGCTGAATTTATTATCATTGGGATCATTCAAGTTTTCTGCAGAGAGTGAGAGCTTTACTTTTTTCCTTACTTGTATCCCATTAATTTCCTTCTTTTGTCTTATTGCTCCAACTAGTACTCATACACCATATTGGGAAAAAAGTGGGGAAAGTGGCCATCTCTGTCTCCTTTCTGACCTTGGGGGGAATTACTTTAATCTTTTCTCCATTTAGAATGGTGTTAACTATGTGTTTCTTGTATATAGTTTATATTATGTTGAGGTATGTTCTCTCTACTACCATTTTTTAAAACTTTTATAATAAAGGCATGCTCAGTTTTGTCAAAGAATTTTTATGCATCTATTTAGATGGTTATATGATTTTTCTCTTTAAATCCATTTATTTAACTGTGTACATTGAATCATGCCTGAATTTCAGGGAAAAAGCAACTTGGTAATGTGGTGTGGGAAGTCCTGTGTATGTGTTGCTTTTATTTGTTAATGAAAAAGAAGCTGCTTTTAGCCAATGGCTTAACAGAATATAGCCAGGCTGGAAAAGATATGTAGAGAGAGAGTAGGTAGAGTCAAGAAGATGTGATGGAGCTGCCAGAGAAGAAAGATGCAGCCCACGAGAATCTTGCCTGTAGGCCACGAGACTCGTGGCAAAATATAAAATACTAGAAATGGCTTAATTTAAGAGATAAGAGTGAGCTAGAAATATGAATGAGCTAATAGGCCAAGTGGTGAATTAATTAATATAATTTCTGTGTGATTATTTTGTGTCTAAGCAGTCAGGAACATACAAGCAGCCTCCTACAATAGTAATGTAAAGGATAATCATTGTGATATATATAGCCAGAAGACGTTTTAGTGCTATTTCAAACTCCTTATTTGGTATGAATCTGTTTAGGTTGTTGACAGCTTCTTGGTTTAGCATTGATGGTTAACCTGAATTCCAAACTTATCTTTTTTTTTTTTTTTTTTTGTTTTTTCAGTTTAATAGAGTACTGGTTTGTTAAGTATTCCCTTATAATATTCTTAATATCTTTGATATCCTTTGCAATCTTTCTTATTTTTCATTTTGGTCTTTGTTAATTTGGGCCCTCTCTTTCTTTCTTTTGATTACTTGGGCAAGGGTCTGTCATTCTTGTTAATTTTCTCTAAGTATCAGCTCTAAGATTTGTTGATTCTTTGTGTTATTTCTTTTGTTTCTATTTCATTTATTTGCGGTTGGATTTTTATCATTTCTTGTCATTGAACAGATTTGGATTTAGTTTACGCATGGTTTTCCAAATTTTTGAGTTGTATCCTTAAGCAATTTTTTGTGGTCTTTCTGATTTTTGACCTTTACCTCATAAGACTGCTTTCTAGAGGTTTTGTTGTGTTGTTTTTTCATTTTTATTTAGTTTCAGAATTTTTATTTTGTTTCTTTCTCAGTTTCTTCTTTGACCCATTTATCACTCAGTAATCAGTTGCTTAATCTCCATCAGGTTGCATATTTACTAGAAATTTATTTACAATCATTTTAAAGTTTATCACATTGTGTCAAATAGGGCAATAGGAGTGATTTCAATCTTTTTTTGAATTTGTAAAGATTTGTGTCTCTATTTGTGATATGCTCTATTTTAGAAAAGTTTGCATGTGCTGCTGAGTAGAATGTGTACTCTTCAAGGTTTATGTTGTATATTCTGTAGATGTCTATTAAGGTCATTAATGTATGCTGCCAATTAATTCTGATGTTTCTTTGTTTAATTTTTCTCAGATGACCTGTCTATTGGAGAAAATAAAGTAATAAAATCTCCTACTATTGGAGAATTAATGTTAATCCGTGTCTTTAAATTTTGTAGATTTTTTTTATGAAATTGGGTACCCCTGAGTTTGCTGTACATATGTTTAGGATTGTAATGTATTCTTCCCCTGATTAGGATGAAATGCCCTTCTTTATCTCTTCTGATTAGTTTTAGTTTGTAGTCTGTTTTGTTTGACATTGGAATAATGATGCCAGCTTGTTTTCTGATCCTATTTATTTCTAGTATTTTTTCCATTTTTTTCACTCTAAGATAACACATATCTTTAAGGATTAGATGTTTCTCTAGCAGACAACAAATAGATGCATTTTGCTACTTGATCTACTCAGTGAGCCAGTGCCTTTTGCCTGAAGAATTGAGGCCATTGATATGTGAAGTTATTACCAAAATGTTTGTGTTAATTATGATCATGGTTTTGTTGATTTTTGGTGGTGTTCTTTGTGATCTCAGTGATACATTGTGTTTCGCTAATTATGGATTCATTTTTCTTTCCATAGTCTCTGCTATGCTCATGCCTCCCTTCAGTCAGAAATATTGCTTGCCGTATTTTCTTTAGATTTTGTTTGTTTGGTATAATTTTTAAAGCTATTTATGTTCCAAGAAGATTTTCTTTCTCCTCCAATTATGGTGGATAGTTTTGCTGCATATATCAGCCTGGACTGGACATCATAGACTTTTAGGACTTGAAATGCATAGCTCCAGTCTCATCTGACTTTCAAAGTTCCCACTGATAATCAACTGCTATCTTGATGGTCTTTCTTTTACATGTGACTTATGTTGAAGCTTTCAATACACTTTATTTATTATGTATGCATAATGTTTTAACTATAATAAGCAGTAAGGTTTTTTTTCTTGTCTTATCTACTTGGTGTTCTGTGCGTGTCTTTTATCCGTATGGGTATGTCTTTCCTTAGTTTGGGGAAATTTTCTTCAATGGTCTTGCTGAAGATCTGGTCTATGCCATGGATTGGTAATCTTATTTGTGCCTATAATCTCAAGGGCTTTCCATGAAGTCCCATGTTTTCTACATCTTCCTTTAATTTGTTTTTTTTTCATTTTACTTTCTTGTTTGATCTAGATCTTTTACTTTATCTTCAAGATCTGATATTCTTATTCTTGTAAGGTTTCCTTTGAATTTTCTAGTTTAATTATTTGGTTTTTAATGTCATCATTTTAGTTTAACTTCTCTTCAATATTTTTAGCTCCTTATTGAATTCCATTCTCAAGTTCTGAATTGATTTTGTCATTTACATCAGCCTTATGTTTGTATTTTCTTGAACCTCTCTCAAGCATTTATTTTCCTTAAGTACATGCTTCTGAATTTCATTGAACTGTTTTTCTGTGTTTCCTTTAAACTTCTTGAATTTTTTGATGAAGTTTATGACTGTTCTTTTAAATCCTGTATCCTGGGGTTCATCTAGATGATTCTTATTGGCAAACATTTCTATAGTACTAGTAGTTTTGGAGAGAAGATATTTGCTTGATCTTTCTTGTTGTTTGTATGTTTGGGATGAGATCTGGCTGTATGGACTTCTCTTGCTAGTCTTAAGTTTGATATGGACATAGCAGGTTGAGGCAGAAGAGAGGGTGTGCAGGTGGGTGGGACCTAGAGGATGGGAATGACTTGGGTGGAATGAAGGCAGGTGGACAAGGTGGACTGGGCTGATGGACAGGATATGTCTCTTGATCTATGATTATAGTGTGGGGTAGATCTGACTGGGTCACAAGTTTGGATGTAGCATGTGAGGGTACTGTGGGCTTGGGGAGGGTAGGGAAGATCCTCAGAAGTCTAGAAATTGGTAACAGTACAGACATGGGGTGGCCAGAATATGCCAGGGCACATGTAGCAGCTTAGGGAGGGTGAGTGGGAAAAGAGGTTCAGAGAAAATTTCCAAGCTAGACCTTGGAGAAGGATGTGGGAGTTCTGTTATGGTAGTTAGGTTGGGTGTGGTATAGAAGGAACCTTTGGATTGGCAGGAAGGGCAGGTTCTGGTGGAAGTCTCATACCTCATTTTTACAGAGAAAGATGTTCCTCAAGTTCAGTAAGTCCCAAGATTCTTATTACTCTATTTTCAGATGAATGTGGTCTCCATGTGTATATAAAACATGATAAGCACTTTGTAATTATCTCTTGAAGAAACAAAAATATCCAATTAGGTTGGAATGCATCCAGAATTGGTGCCTTCTGAATTGGCTCATGATAGTTAACAAATCTGGTGCATCTTGGGATGCATAATTGGCATATGTAGAATTATCATAGTCCCAGAGATGATTACTGGCTTTGTTTTGATGTCCTTTAATTCCACATTTGTTTCAACTCCTTTACCAGACTCATATATTTATCTTCTGTGCATCTGTTCTCAGAATACTAGTGTTTAGTATAGAAACTGAATCAATCAACCTCAGTTGTTACTAAGATTGCCCAATAACAAACAACTAGCCTATTGGCCAAAAAAAGTATTACTCCAATTTTGTATTTTTTTTTTTTAAAATCTTTTTCAAATAAGTCTTGTAAGAGTTGATTTCTTAATTTGAGACAGTGTGCTGTTTGGTTTTATTCATGTGTTTTTTGTTTGTTTGTTTGTTTGTTGTTTTAGGTTTTGAGACAGAGTCTCACTATGTAGACTTGACTGTCCTGGAGCTCACTCTGCAGGCCAGGGTAGCCTCAAACTCACAGAGATCCACCTGCCTCTACCTTCCTAGGATTGGGATTAAAGGTCTGATCATCACTCCCAAATTTCTTTGTTTTTAAGACAGTGTTTAATCATAGAGCAGTCCCAATCTAGTGCTGAGGGCCTGGAGGACTTTCAGAGAACTGCTGGTTTCATGTTGGGTCCTGAAGAAGCTGGGTCTAGTGTCAGGGAGGGCTAGCCAAGCAGTGATTGATATTTACCAGCAAGAATTAAAGGCAGGCAGATGACCAGCCCTTATTTGTCCTTGGATCATTTTAGACATAGGTTACTGCCAAGAGGTCCTGACCACTCTGGGAGAGGGTCTCCCTGCCCCAGTTAATAATTCCTGGAGATGCTGCCATAGACCCACCCAGAGGCATATCATTCCGTATCCCATTGAGTTGACAACCAAGATTAACCATCCCAGAGATGGGAAATTTGTAGGACAAGTTATGTGGGAAAGATTGTGGGATGTCCACATCCTCTTCAGGTACTTAGTTTTTAGAGTATTCCCCTGTCTGCAACAATCCCTGAGACTGTTCAGATCCCAGGGTCAGGGACTTTAATGACTCGAGTTGAGCTCTTCCTTTCCTCAAGGAAATGAGTAAGACTGAGGTCCCAACTCAATCAGTGCCTGGTCTCTCTGGTGACCAGACTCCT
This sequence comes from Arvicola amphibius, assembly GCF_903992535.2. Lineage (NCBI taxonomy): Eukaryota > Metazoa > Chordata > Mammalia > Rodentia > Cricetidae > Arvicola > Arvicola amphibius. The sequence continues at coordinate 133,582,491 of NC_052052.2, read as the reverse complement.
TCCTAGGGTTCCACCAAAAGTGGACTCATGAGAGCAAAAGATATTCCTAACAAGCAGGAAATTTCAAGCAATTAGTAGCTCTGTGGCAGGAAATAGACAGCTTCTATCATCAAGGGGATTTTGGAGAAAGTGCGTTCTTAATGGGTGACAAATACTTTCAGCTAGGCAGAGGTAGGAGGTCTCAAAGACTTAGCTGGCTACTTACTGTCTTCTTTGTTTTCTATTGGTTGCTTGATTTCTTCAAAAGTATAGACAAGTCCTCTATCTGGCTTCAGTAGGCTGCTTATACATAACAGCCACAGTTGCCTATCTGTCTAGACAATTTTTTTCTTTTTCCTAAAGACTAAATTAAGATCCTCTGTGCTTTGTCCATCTACCTCTTTCAACTCAGGGGTGTCTTCCCTGAGGTCATCTGATGACTTAACTCAACTTAAGCGGGAAGACAAAACCTCAATTTGACTTTGCTGCTGGGGAGTCTCTTGTTGTCCAGCAGAGTTAAACTACAAGAAATTGCTTTGAAAAAGACTGGCCAAAGGCTGTCCCTTTGAAGTTACCATTTATAGTCACTGTTTATAGTAGTGTAACACCAGGCTACAGAGGCACTTGATATTTTCATCTGAGAAAGTCTAAATGATTAACTCTCAGTGAATTTAGATCTCAGAGCACAGATAAGGCTATACCTTTATCTCCTTCTTCTGCATGCAGGATAACTGTAGTTAAAGTTAATTATATCTTACAAGCTATGTCAGAGCAGTCAGAGGTTGCCAGCATATTCAAGTGTTTCAAATCTCTCCTACTCATATGGCAAAACCTCATAGGCAGGGGACTGTCTTGAATGAGATATTGCCTCAGTACAAAATGTAAGGGTACACACACACACACACACACACACACACACACACAGAGAGAGAGAGAGAGAGAGAGAGAGAGAGAGAGAGAGAGAGAGATACTTCAATAATCAAGATGTTTTAAGATATTTAGAAAAAACCTGGAGTGATGACACATGTTTGTAAGCTAAGTACTCAAGAGGAAGAAGCAAGAAAATCATGAATTTAAGGCCAGCTTGTGATATATATATATATCACAATCTAATATATATATCACAATCTAATATATATATCACAATCATATATATATATATATATATATATATATATATATATATATATATATTAGACCTTGCCTTAAAAATTCAAAGCAAAATAAAACAAACATAAAAAATATGATGAATAAAATATATTTTTTCTTTTGCCTCTGGTTGCAATATGTTTAACATATCATTGCTTACAGTTGGTGGTTTTGTTTGTTGTTTGCTTTCTTGAGATGTCGTCTTGCTATGACCTCTAACTCTGGGTCCTCCAGATTGGCCTCAAACTCATTATCTTCCTGCCTTAGCCTCTGAGTGCTGAGATCGTAAGTGTGTGCTAACACACATCACTTCAAGCAGTGTTCTTGTTGTTGTTTTTAACATTTTGCAACTGAAATAATAGGCAATGATAGTATTCCAATCTGGAATATTAAGTTTATATTGCCTTATGGTATATACTGTTTAGTAAAAAGCCTCTATAACTTTACACCTGGTAATAAATTAGGTATTGAAACTTGGTTCTGATCTAAAGGAGAGAAAATTTTATGCAAGACATTAATTTCTCTTTCAAATCAGTGTATGTTAAATGAATGAAAGTTGGTATGGCAAGACCGTGATTATGAGGAACCTATTTTATCTCTAAATTCTTCATTATAAGAAACATATGATTTTCTATTGTGTGGCCAAATAGTTTGTTTAGTTTAATAATCACATTCATATTTTATCCAAGAAGACAGAAAGTAGAAAAAAGGTGAAATGCACCTTTGCATTGTCTCCACAGAAGATTCCTACCAACTGCCACAGAACACAAACTTAAATTTTATTTGTCAGAACCAACAAAGCAATTCATAGCTTCAAGGGAAGCTAGAAAATCTAGTCTTTGTTCCCAGTGGTCATGTGCTCAACTAAACATGCCATTACTATGGGAGAAACTAGGGACTTAAGGAGGTATCAACTGGGGACATTCCAGGGAGAAAGGGATGAATTCTTAAGGTAAGGCGATAAGTCTTCCTCTACTCCCCTGGTGGTCAGGGTGCACCCCTGCCCACACCTCCATGCTCACAAGGCTTGTTCATTAAAAAGCTTTCATATCCTTTCTTGAGGAAGGGGAAAAGTGTTTATAACTTAACTACTACAGTCAGATCAAGAGATGGTTGACATTGTAAAGGTGGTGGTTCGAAGTTCCACATGAGGAAGGAGCATGGAATGCAAGAAGTATCAGAGTCAGGGAAGTGCCAGAGTCATCTGAAGCTAAAGTGTAAGGGGAGAACTATGACAGTGGCATCAATGGTGATTTCTGTGGCAAGGAACAGGAGAGGCAGGGTAAGTAGGTTTAAGATTGAAAATATTTCATGGGCTATAAGGCAAAGGGCTGTTACTAGTAACTAGTCTGCTGTGACTGGTGTAGAAGGAGAGGCAGGGCTGTGTCCCGCCACCCGGCTAGCTTTACACCTGAAATAATTACACACAAACTGTATTCTTTTAAACACTGCCTGGCTCATTAGTTTCAGCCTCTTATTGGCTAATTGACCCATATTTAATAATCCGTGTAGCACCACGAGGTGGTCGCTTACCAGGAGAGATCTTAAACTGCGTCCATCTTGGAGAGGAGAGTCATGACGACTGTCTATGGCGACTACCTGAAGCGTCTGCCTCACTGCCTTCTACCCAGCATTCTGTTCTGTTTACTCCACCTACCTAATTTTCTGTGCTATTAAAGGGTCCAAGGCAGTTTCTTTATTAACCAATGAAAGTAACACATAGACACTCCTCCATCAGACTGGGATAGATGATGGCTAGTGGCCTGGAGTGTGAGAGCCGCTAGAGGTAGTAGGGGCTGAAAAATATTAGGCCAGTGACAGAAAACTTTCTAATCATGTGGGAGGGTTTTGATCCCATCAGCCTCACAACACTGGTGTATATGCACACACAAACATACACAGACATGGCGGGGGGGTACAGGCTTTGGGTTGGTTGCATGTCAAAGGTATGCTCACAGGAGATTTACTATTCCTAGGAAGTGGCTAACCCTGGGAGACACAGCCTATCTGTGGTCAGTGTGGCTTCAAATTGTCAAAATTCCAAATACAGAAACTAGAAAACATGTTGATTCCAGAAAGCACAAGTAAAGACATGACTAGGAACTATTTTATGCAACACATCTCCTACTAGTTTCTCTCCAGGGCTATCCAGAAAATAAAAGAACAAGAGGGCAAATCGCAGGTCTATGCAAGGCCTCAGTCTAACTTGGTGTAGACCTAAAAGGTCTAAGCTTTAAAGGGGTCCTTGTCAGTGGGGATCTTAGACATGACATTCTATGAATAAGGACAGAGCAAGATGAGGAGTCAGGATAGACTTAGGGTTGGACAGAACTGCAAACCAGGATATAAGCATGGAGAATGACCCAGACATGCCTAGCTCAAATTTTGTTAACTAGCATGCTTTCTATTTTCCTTTTACCTATGTGTTGAAGTCAGTGGGAAGCTTTCTAAACCTGCTAAGATATTCCCCTAGCCTCTGCTCTGCTCCTGAACCCCCTGTAAGATTTATTAAAATAAATTTAGATCCCAGGCCCAGAATGTCTAATTTAGGAGGTCGGGAGCAAAGGTTAAGAATCTTCCACGATGCTGACCTTGCTTGTCTTCTACAGAGCTGCTGACTAATTTGCTGACTAATTTGCTGACTAATTTGCTAGGGCTAGGTAGGATTCTGGGATATTTGCATCCAGTAGCATCCTGATTCCACACTGTGAGACACATGGTCTTGGATCTGCGGAATCATGACATGAAAAATCTCACCTCTGAAGAAAGAGCACTGTGGAGAATCCATACCACCCTTTTGTTGGCCATGCTTAGGACATGGATGGAACATAACAGTGTCCTGATGGTGATAGTCATCTTTTACTGGTAATGAAATCTGTCTTTTACAAAGACCCTTTTTTTTTTTTTTACAAAGGTCTTTCCTCCTCTTGTCTATGCTGCAGGAAGATTCTATTTTCTTAAATAAAAGGTAGCATGTGCCAGGGGTGGGGAATGCTCTGTTGGCAGAGAGTGGTCCATCCATCCATTCCCCATTCACCACCGAGCTTTGGCAGTGTCTTCCCCATTAGCACATCAGCCAGAATGTGTAATCCCTCCATGCTTACCACCAGTCCACTCAGGCATTTTCCAGGTACTCTGGACCCTCTCCCTTCTGAGAGCGACAATCATTTTAATATTTAGTATTAAACATTATTATATTTAAGTATTGTGCACAGTTTGTATTGAAGCAAGCACTGTTTTCTCAATGTAAAGACCAGGAGTCTCAGACAACCCTCAGATGATAGAGGGAAACAAAGTAAGATAAATCAAAAGGAAATTGATCCCCAAACAAGGTAAAGAGCCCCAAGAAAGGGAGGTAGCTAGGAGAGGAGGCCTTACTGGTGATGTATGAGACCCAAGTTGGACTCTTCTATGGTTGAGTGGGTAGCTGCCCTGGTCTTGTGTCCCTTCAAATTCATCTTGGTAGCACCATAAGAGAAGCACCTCAGTTATTCAGGCATATTCTTTCTTGCATGGTCTAGTGCAGTTCTTGCTTAATGAGATTTTGCTGCTTTCAAAAGGGACTGTTCATTCGGGATGGAATTTGTGAGGGCTGCTTCTACAATGTCTCCCCTCTGCCTTGAGAAGACTCTGGTCCCATCAGGGTATGCACAGTTTGCTTGGACTCCTGCTAATGAACAACTGCAGTGAACAGCTGCACTGAGCCACCTAGGAAGACCGTGACCTAGAAGAGGAACTTCTCCTCCAGTGGGACTTGTTTCTCAGCTCCCAGAAGTTCAAGTCCTGTGATAATGATACAGCTGGAGGCCAGAGCAGCTGCCCCTGGGACCCACTCAATCTAATGAGATGTTATTTCGTAGGAGGGGTAGGAGGAGTTTCATACCGTAGAAACCCAAACTGTAACAAATCACCTGCCCCCCTTTGGGGCTTGACAAGTAGAGCCATTATAGATCTTAAGTGTCCCACCTTTGAGCCCTTGTGATATCAGAACCTGAGACCTAGCCTCCACCCTTAGTCCCAAAACGGCAAATGAAATATGCATTGTTTGTAGGTCTACAAAGTTGCAGCCTTCAAGCCATCAGTGAGACCTCTCTGAGGGACGTTTACTCTTTCAGGAAAGCTTAGTCCCCTGACTTCAAAGCTGCTTGGTGATAAAAGCGACAGCAACTTTAAACTTTACTTGGCTCCCAGCTTTTTCTTGTTAGTCATGTCAGCTGAAGGTTTCCAGAGATTTTTTTTAAGAGAAAAAACTAACAACTGTTTTTGGTCCTGTGATGTATAAATACAAATAATAGACTGGAATCCATTTCTGGGGTGGGGAGGTTGCTTAATACAAATACTAAATGGGACACCAACTTTCCACTGCCTTGGGACAAACAGAATTTCTGCACAGAGAGCCTAAAGAGCAAGCTCCCAATGATGGGTCATCAAGCCAGAATGCTGTTTGGGCAGGAATCTGGATTTCAAAGGATGGGCTTGCCTAGAGAAATACAAAGCTTAGGGTTGGAAAGCCTTCTCTATTCACAAGGGGTGGTCCATCCAGAAGGCTCCAGGAAGATTGCATTTGGTAATAGATTACTAACCAACGGCAGGACAAGATTAGTCAAATTGCATATTTTACAATTCATGACCCCAGGACTAAAGGAATTGGAATGACAGCAGGCACTATCTGTGTCAGCCTGCTGCTCCTGGGAGAAAAGGCAATTGTGTGGGTAGATAAATAGACACAGTTTGTGTTGCCTTCTTTTCTCCTTTGTCTGATGCTCTATTAAAGTCAAGTATGGGGAATTCATTTTTTAAGAAAAGGATATATAGCTGAGAGTAATTAACCTAAATAATACCAAAGACCCACTATAGCCCCAGGACAGTGGCCAGTGGTGAGTCCCAGGTCAAGGAGGAAACGGAGTGGCATTCAGCAGGGCCAGAGTGAGTTGTAATACCAGATTACCAGGGAGAGTTTCCCAGAGTGCAGGCATTAGTGGAGTCATAAAAGATGCCACTAGGAGACGGGAACACGGGCAAAGGAACAGATCTCCTCATGACTTGCCTACTTTAACTGCATCATTCAAACACAGCAAAACAACTCTTAGTGTCCACTGCCTATATCCCCCCCTCCCCGTGCCGCCTTTTCCTCCCAAATTACTCTCAGAAAAGTCTCTAAGACCAGTGGCAAATTTTGGGAGGCTTTGAGTTTAGATATTATGGTTAAATGATGTGGAAGTAAAATGGCAGCAGTCAGTCACAAAGTACAGGTACTATCTCACAGTTCTAACAGTTATCCCCCATTTAAAAAATAAATGTCTAGTTATCTTAACATTAGTGTAGGTTAAAAAAATCCTTTCCTCATTGAATTGCTGACATACCTTTGATGATATTTGTTAGGGTCTCTTTCTGGGCTCAGTTCTGCTTCACTGATCAGGTTGTGTATCTTTCAGCCAATATCTTGTTGCCTTGATTACTGTCACTTTGCATTGTTTGTAGCTGAAAAATAACAGTTCTGACTTTCTTCTTCAGGATGATTTTCATTATTCTGGGTCTTTTAATTTTTCATACAAACTTAGGAATTTTTTTTCGACACAGGAACATGCTAGAATTTTCCCTGGGACTGTACTGCATTTATAGATCAGTTTGGTACAGATCTGACACCTTAACAATACAGAAATTTCCTGTCCATGGATATAGAACGTCTCTCGATTTGGTTAGATCATTGGAGGTTTGTTGGAGGGAGAGCCAATTGTCACAAGGACAGGGCTCATATGTCCCTGCTGCCCGGCTAGCTTAGCCCCAAAATAACCACATGGAAACTGTATTAATTAAACCACTGCTTGGCCCATTAGCTCTAGTTTCTTATTGGCTAATTCTTACATCCTAATTTAACCCATTTCTATTAATCTGTGTATCACCATGTGGCAGTGGCTTGCCCAATAAAATTCCCAGCATCTGTCTCAGGCGGATCCATGGTATCTCTCTGAGTCTGCTTTCTTCCTCCCAGAATTCAGTTCTGTCTTCCCTGCCTACCTAAGTTCTGCCCTATCAACAGGCCCAAAGCAGTTTCTTTATTAGTCAATGAAAGCAACACAAAGTCAGAAGGACCTCTTACACCACTGAGGTTTACAGTTTTTCCTCATGTGGTCCCTGTAAGTAGTTTTTAAGGTTTATACTTTGGTAATTACAAATGATATTATGTTAAAATGTCAAATTCTAATTGTTCATATAAGAAGTCAATTAACTTTTATCTAGTAACTATCTGGTAATCTTAGTATCATTATTGACTAGTTTCAGGAGTGGTTTGGTCAATTCTTTAGAATTTCTCCCATTTTAAACTGTATGCCTTTTATCATTCATTTCTTCTTTTATTGATTTTTAGTACAATTTTGTTTAAGAGTGGTCAGGAAGATGCCTTGTCTTTGTCTATGGTGTTGTAGAGAAAGAACATCTTTCTAATCATGAAATATGATTGGAAACTGAAATTCTTGTAGATGTTCTTTTTGGTGTTAATGACAACTGTTGTCCTAGGTTTCAGACATTGGCATATATATTAACATGTTTCATTAGCATGTAAAAATATTTTTTTGCATCTATTGATACTGTTATATGATTTTTCCTTAGCCTGCCAACATGGTGATGAGATTACTTAAATTTCAAGTATTGAACCAGCTGTATATCTGGAATAAATCCAGTTGGGTATGGGACATAACTATTTGCATGGATTGCTACATCTATGTGATAATATTGTTTTAAAACTTGTTTTATCTTTATTCATGAGAGATATTGGTCCACAATTTCTTTCCTTATAATGCTCTTATCTTATTTTGTGGTTATAGATAGAATGAATAAGAAAGTATTTCTTTTACTCTACCTTCTGAAAGACTAGTGAAATTGATACAATTCTTCCCACTTGATATATAGTAGAGTTCTCCATTGGAGTCATGAAACCTTGGTTCTCTCTATGCCTCTGATTTCCTTTCATAGCTTCTTAATTGTTGATCCATTTTTAAATAAACACTAACATATTCATGTCATCTACTTATATATGAATTTGACAAATCATGTCTTTCAAAGAAATTATCTGTTTCATTTGTTGTAAATTATTGACATAGGGTCTTATGGTATTTCTTTACTGTCTTTTTTACATGTCTGTGGGGTAGTAGTGAAGAGCCCTCTTTCACTAGATATATATTGTATCATCTCTTTTTATTATTGATTAGATGGCCAGAGATTTATGAATTGTATTGATCTTATGAACCAGCTTTGGATTTGGCTAATTTTTTCTATTGATCATCTGTTTTCAGTTTCATTGATTGATGTTCCAAATTTTATTATATATATTTCAGTTTGCTTCCTTGGGCTCATATTGTATTTATTTTTTTCTCTGACCTCCTTAGGTGGAAATATAGATTACTGATTTTGGGTCTTTCTGTTTTTATATTTATTCTTAATGCTATGAATTCCCCTCTAGGAATGGCTTCCACAATCTACATCTCACATGTTGTACTTTCATTCATTTAATTCAAACTATTTAACATTTCTCTTGAGATTATAATATTGAAATAGTTGAGCCATTCCCAGCTGCTTTTCTGCTATTGACTTCCAGATCAGTTTCATTGTGGTTTGAAAGAATACTTTGCATGATTGCCATTATTTTAATGGTCTTAAGTATCTGTGGCCCAGGAGGTGGTCTATCTTGATGGATATTTTATGTGAACTTGAGGACTTTATATTCTGCTGTTGTGTGAAGATTCCTACAAATACTAATAAGGTCTATTAATTGGTGGGGAAGCTCAACTATCCATATTCTTACTGAATTTCTGCCACTATGTCTGTTAATTACACATGGGTGGTGTTTAGGTCTGCAGCTCTCACATTTTATGGTTCTACTTCACATACATTTAAACACTGCTCGGGCCTGTATGCATCAAGGATTGTCTCTGACAATTAGTTCCTTCACTACTCGGTAGTGCTGCTTTTATTCTGGCCTCAATAAAGATGTTCAAGATTGTTTAACATTTTCATCATTTACTTTTATGTGTAAGGGTGTTTTACTTACATATATGTCTGTCTACCACATGTGTGTAGTGCTGATGGAGTACAGAACAGGGTGTTGGATTCTTTGGTACTAGAGTTACAGAGGATTGTGAGCTACCATGTGAATGCTGGGAATCAATCCCTAGACCTCTGGAATGGTAGCCAGTGCTCTTACCCACTGAGCCAACTCCTGATTTTTTGGGATCTCTCAAATTCATGGCCTCCTTTTGCCTAATTGTTGTTGTTGTTGTTGGTAGTGGTGGTGTGTGTATAAATATATCAACACAATCTGTTCTGTCTGAATGTTGCTTGTATGTATATGACTTCAGGGCTGACTGTTGGTATTAGATAACTGATTGGGACTTTTCCCTGGGGGAAAGTATGTCTTCTGTTCTTAACATTCTTTAGTTGCCTGTTGTTCTTTTTCTAGGGTTGTGGCCTGGGCGAGATGTACCCCTTCTATGTTAGCATGACTATTGATATTGTCCTTGTTCAAGCAGCTATGTTGTTGAGACTTCTTGGATCTAGCTGCCCTGACATTTCACAGAGACTCAATCTCACAGAAGATTCTCCTTCCTATTCTTCTGGCTCTTAGGATCTTTTTGGCCTTCTTTTCTGAGATGTTCCCAGAGCCTTAGGTGCAAGAATTATGTTGTAGATGTATCAGCTGTAGTTGAACATCACATGATCAGCTGTTCTCTGGATTTTTTTTTCAGTTGTGTTTTCTGTAATGGTCTCTGCTGTAAAACCTCTTTATTAGGGGGTGAGAACTACTCTTATCGATGAATATAAAGATAAATACTTAAAGTGCAATTAGAAATCATGCTGGTTTGGTAAAGTACCAGATCCATGACCTCACTTGCCTCTGGTAGTTGACTAAGTTTCCAGCTCCAGCCAAGATTTTCTTCTTGTTGAGTGCATCTTAAGTCCAATTAGTGAGCTATTGGTCAGCACCCACATATGAGTGCCACTCTTTTACCCTGATGGATATCATACCATGTTGGTCATTGTTGTAGTTTATAGACATTGTTGCTGGATAAGGCTGTTGCTTACTTCCCTCCCTTGCAAGCTTACGTGGCATCATGGTCTCATGAAAGCTAATCCTCAGTGAGGAGACTTTCAAGCCAGATCCAGCTTCATTCCTCATGGCCCTATATTCAAAGTCCATGATACCTTCAGCAATAAGGACCTTCAACCTCTGGCAGGCAACCAAGGACAAGACTATAATGGTTTGGGAATCTCTTCTACTTCCCTGACCAATAACTCAAAAGGGGGTTTCTCATGCCTTAGAATGGGGTTTTTGTTATATAGAATGGCTCTAGTGGTGAGAATTTTCAGTCCACGTGGGTTAATTTCATTTACACTATATGTGTATATGTACACATGCATGTGCATGTGCACATGCACACATACACATACACACACAAGAGACTTACATGTATTATATGTAATTTTAGATAGATAATTACTTGTGACTTTTTCAGAAATCCCTACTGTTATTTTATTCTCCTTCCTCTCTTCTTATGTTTTGATCTTCTCTTCTTAATCAAATCCCCTTCTCCATTTTTCCCGTAGCCCACTATTTCCTTCTTTTTTGCTCCTTCCTCTGCCCTTGGTCCCTTTTTAAAACCTTGGTTTCTGTGGTTTAAAGTTGCTGTCTCATGTACTCAACTAGAGACCCACCAGTCTCAGAAAGATAAATACTAGATGTTTTCTCTCACATGTAATTCCTGGATTTTATATAATCATATAAAGTCAGGTATGTGTGTAAAGGTAAAGTCGAGATGTAATTGTCCAGGGAAATAATGGAGGGAAGAAGGGCAAGAAAATGGAAGAAAGAAATGTACTAAGCATACATATCTTGAGAGAAAGTTTTCAATTTTTAAATGGATTTCTTATAGAGGCCTTATTTTTCTAATTTAATATGGCAGTCTTTGTCTTTTATTTGCTGTATTTAGACCATTTATATACTTAAAGTGGTTGTTGATATTTGTTATTTTCCTAATCGTTACATGTCTTTATGTTCTTTTCCTTCCATTTTTTTCTGCTTATGGTTTTGATTGAGCATTGTAGGTTATTTTAGTTATTTTATTCTAGCCTTTTTTAGCCTATCAATTATACTTGAAAAATGTTTAGTGTGGCTCCCAGGAGTTTGCAGTATACATTTGCAAGCAATTTAAGTTCACTTGCAAATGCCATCCTAGTGCTACAGGAGTAGTGCAGGGCCCCAGAGAGTGCTACCAATTCCGTAACCCCTTAAAGCTTGTTGTCTCCATTGCAGCTGTCATTATTTTGTGCCAGGTGTTGGGAATTGGGAATACAATGATAAAATATTTTATTCTAGCCTCATTAATTTCCACTTTCACACCCTTTTTTCTAATGGCGTGTAAAAATACTTGAAGCAATGGCCAAAACCAACTTTGGAAGAAAATGGTTTATTTGGCTTATAGATGACAGTCCATCATTGAGAAACGTTACAGCTGGAACTCAAGTCAGGAATTTAGAGGCAAGAACTAAAACAAGAATGCATTAACTGGCTTGCTTCTCCTGTTTTCCCAGTTACCTTTCTTTTTTTTTTTTTTAAAAAAAAAAAAAACTTACACCATTTTTATTTTATTTAGCAAAAACTATCTTTTTTTTTCATTTTACATACCAATCCCAGTTCCTACTCTCTCCCCTTCTCCAATCTCCTCCACCTTTATTCACACCTCAGCCCCCCCCCCATCCACTCCTCAGAGAGGGTAAGGTCCAAGGCCCTCCCTACTATTACCCATCCAAAGAGAATGGGCTCCCAAACAGCCAGTACAAGTAGTAGGGATAAGTCCTGGTGCCACTGCCAGTGGCCCCACAGTCTGCCCCAGCCATACAATTGTCACCCACATTCAGAGGGTCTAGTTTGGTCCTATGCAGGTGTTCCTTCCCTGTTAGGCTGGAGTTGGTGAGCTCCCATTAGCTAAGGCAAACTGTTTTAGTGGGTGTCCCCATCATGGTCTTGACCTCTTTGCTCATATTCTAACTCCTCCCACTCTTCAACTGGACTTTGGGAGCTCAGCCAAGTGCTCCACTGCAGGTCTCTTCCTCTCTTTCCTTTGGTTGCTGGATGAAGGTTCTATGGTGATATTTAAGACATTCATCAATCTGACTACAGGGAAAGGCCAGTTCAAGCACCCTCTCCACTATTGTTTAGGGTCTTAGCTAGGGTCATCCTTGTGGATCCCTGGGAATTTCTCTAGTGTCAGGTTTCTTGCTAGCTCCATAATGGCTCCCTCAATCAAAATATCTCTTTCCTCGCTCTCATCTGTCCTTCTATCTCGACTATACTGTTCCCTCAAGTTCTCCTCCCCCACCCCTCCTCTTTCTCTTCTGCCCTCCCTTCTCCCCCAACCCCCATGCTCCAAATTTTGTCAGGCGATCTTGTCTATTTCTCCTTTCCAGGTGGATCAATGTATGTTTTTCTTAGATTTCACTTTGTTACTTAGCTTCTTTAGGGTCATGGACTATAGGCTCAATATCCTTTGCTTTACAGCTAGTATCCTCTTATGAGTGAGTACATACCATGTTCATCTTTCTGGGTCTGGGTTACCTCACTCAGGATGGATTTTTCTAGTTCTATCCATTTGCATGCAAATTTCAAGATGTCATTGGTTTTTACCACTGAGTAGTACTCCATTGTGAAAATGTACCACCTTTTCTTTATCCAGTCTTTGGTTGGGGGGCATCAAGGTTGTTTCCAGGCTCTGGCTATTACAAATAATGCTGCTAAGAAAATAGTGTAACAGATGTCCTTGATTGAGCATCCTTTGGGTATATGCCCAAGAGTGGTATTGCTGGGTTCTGAGGAGGGCTGATTCCCAATTTTCTGAGAAAATGCCATATTGATTTACAGAATGATTGTACAAGATTGCATTCCCACCAGCAATGGAAGAGTGTTGCCCTTATTCCACATCCTCTCCAACAAAAGCTAACACTGGTGGTTTTGATCTTAGTCATTCTGACTGGTGTAAGATAGTATTGTTTTGGTTTGCCTTTCCCTGATGGCTAAGGATATTGATCATTGCATTAAGTGTCCTTCAGACATTTGGGATTCTTCTGTTAAGAATTCACTCTTTAGATCTGTACCCCATTTTAAATTGGGTTATTTGGAATTTTGATGTCTAATTTCTTGAGTTCTTTATATATTTTGAAGATCAGTCCTCTGTCTGATATGGAGTTGGTGAAGATCTTTTCCTATTCAGTAGGCTGCCTTTTTGTCTTATTGACTGTGTCCTTTGCTTTACAGAAGCTTTTCAGTTTCAGGAGGTCCCATTTATTTATTATTTCTTTCAGTGTCTGTGCTACCAGTGTTATATTTAGGAAGTGGTCTCCTGTGCCCATGCATTGAAGGCTGCTTCCCACTTTCTCTTATAACAGGTTCAGTGTTGCTGGATTTATATTGAAGTCTTTGATCCATTTGGACTTGAGTTTTGTGCATTGGGAAAGATATGGATCTATTTGCATTCTTCTACATGTTGACACCATTTGTTGAAGAGGCTTTTTTCCCCATTGTATAATTTTAGCTTCATTGTCAAGAATCAGGTGTTTATAGGTGTGTGGATTAATATCCAGGTCTTCAATTTGATTTCATTGGTCAATCTCTCTGTTTTTATGCCAATACCAAGCTGTTTTTATTACTCTAGCTCTATAATAAAGCTTGATGTCAGGATGGTGATTCCTCTGGAATTTCCTTTATTGTACAGGATTGTTTTGGCCATCCTGGGTTTTTGTTTGTTTATTTGTTTTTCCACATGAAGTTGATTGTTATTCTTTCAAAGTCTGTGAAAAATTGTGTTGGGATTTTGATGGGGATTGCATTGAATCTATAGATTGCTTTTGGTAGGATTGCCATTTTTATTATGTTTATCATAACTATCCAAGAACATGTGAGATGTTTCCATTTTCTAGTATCTTCTTCAATTTCTTTCTTTAAGGACTTAAAGTTCTTGTCAATCAGGGCTTTCACTTCTTTGGTTAATGTTACCCCAAGATATTTTATGTTATTTGTGGCTATTGTGAAGGGTGATGGTTCTCTGATATCTTTTTCAGTTTCTTTATATTTGTACATAGAAGGGCTACTGATTTTTTTAAATTTATCCTATATCCTGTCACATTACTGAAAGTATGTATGAGCTGTAGGAGTTCTCTGGTAGAGTTTTTGGAGTCACTTATGTATACTATCATATCATCTGCAAAGAATGAAAGTTTGACTTCTCTTTTCAAGTTGTATCCCTTTGATTCCTTTTGTTGTCTTATTGCTCTAGCAATAAGAACTTGAAACACTATGTTGACTATATATAGAGAGAGTGGACAACTTCAGGGTTTCTCTCTTGTAGTTGCAGCTTGTGTTTCAGAGTTTCTCTGAGGTTGTGTGTGGGGGGATAGGAGGGATAGGAGGGCTTGCAGGTAGAATAGGACTTGTAGGTTATAGGGTCTGATTGATGGAATGGGAATGTTGGATCAACCTACCTGCAGGAAATTTGCTGTGGACTGGCTAGAGAGGCTGAGACAGGTGGAGGAGGCCAGCTACCTTTCATAGACAGCCCAGGCCCAACCCCTCTTGGATAGAACTGCTCAAGATGACTTGGGCCCTCTTATGGCAATTAGCAATGAGGAAAATGTCCTATAACTATGCCAGGTCAAACTGATGGAGATAAATAGAAGCAGCAGGTAGCAAATATCATCGTCAGGAGTTTACAATATCTAGTAGATACGATTGGTGTACCCCGACTGAGAGTAAACCAAAGTGATATCTTCAAATTGCAGGCTTACAAACCTCCAACAGAGATTGACTGGGAAAGTCAGGTCTGTGAGCTGAAGTCCAGACTGAGTTTTCCCCTCATGGATGAGCTTCTGGATTCTCATTCCCACTGTAGTACTTTTGCACCATGGGATAAAAACAGTAACTTCTGTTGGCAACGGTTTACCTTCCAGATTATCTTGAGGCATGCATGGTTTTTTTTTTTTTTTTTTTTTTTTTTTTTTTTTTGAACTGTTTTGAATTCTCTTTTCTCATTGTCATAGGGCCAAAGAGTCAACTTGTCCCTGGAAAACAGACCTTGCAAAACACTTTGAGACAAGCACTGTATGGTCTGGACACTTTGAGACAAGCACTCTATGGGTCTGGACACTTTGAGACAAACACTGTATGGGGTGGACACTTTGAGACAAGCACTGTATGGTCAGAATACTTTGAGACAAGCACTCTATGGTCTGGAAAAGGAGAGGATCTATCGTGCTTCTGGAGCCAACTTTTCTGTAAGCTTAATCCTTAAGTGGAAATTTGCCACTATAACATATATTGCAGCTTCTTTATAAGTTTGTCTTAGTGATTGTGTGTCTTTTGCACTTGCATAATAAAGTGCAAAATAAAAATAAATAAAAAAATAAAAAATAAAAAATAAAAAATAAAAAATAAAGCCTCGATTCATTTGCCAATTTCCATTAATTTCCACTAGTATTTTTATTATGAACTGAATCAGTTGTTGAAGAGAATTCAGATCTTTGTAATATGTCTTCCAATCCACCAACATCTCTCCACTTTTTCAGACTTTAATTCTTCACACACATTTTATAGTTACCCATATAGTGTTCTTACACATCTTAGATTCATCCTTAGTCTTTGCCATGATAATTGTATCATTTAAATTGCTGTTTTATTTGTTGCTGAAGTATAGAAATTTAGTCAAGCCTTGTGTAATGAAACTGTACTGTTCTTTCTGAATTCACCTGTTAATGTTATGTCTTGTTGATATTTTTTCTGTATTTTTAAAAAAAGATGTATGCAATCATGTTATTTGCAAACAATAATGACTTTAATTCTCCCTATTTTCAGCAGCTACAGCTTTTGTTGATTTTCTTCTTTATTTTCACAGCTGCCTTTGCTATAATGTTAAATAGCACCAGAGTTTTTGAGCATTCTTGACTTATGATTTCAAGGAGAAACTTCTAATATTTCACCAATTATCCAGAGAGATTTTTCCCTAATTCCTTGATTAGTTTACGATAAGAATGTTGCCTTCTTTTGCATCTAATGACTGTGATGAATAGTTTTATGTCAACATGATATAAGTTAAAGTCATATGAGAGGAGGAAACCTCAGTTAAGAAAATGCCTTTATAAGATTAGGCTATAGGCAACGCTGTAGGGCATTTTCATAATTAGTGATTAGTCCGGGAGGGCCAGCACATTGTGGGTGGTGCTACCCTAGGCTGGTTAGTCACAGATTCTGTAAGAAATCAGGTTGAGCAAGTCAGGGAGAGCAAGCCAGCAAACAGTACCTTTCCATGACCTGTGCATCATCTCCTGCCTCCAGGTTCCCATCCTGCTTGAGTTCCTGCCCTTGCCCTGACTTCCCTTGGTGATGGACTGGTACCTAGAAGTATAAGCTAATATAAACCCTTTCTTCCCCAGGTTGCTTTTGTCATGGTGTTTCATGAACGCAATAGTAACTCTAACTATGACATAAGTTGGTACCAGAAGCAGGGTATTTCTGTGACAGATCTGATCATGTTGTCTTTGGGAGGATTGTGAAAGGACTTTGGACATTTGGGTTAGAAAATCTAGAGTATTGAGAGCTTAGTGGGATGTTCTAGAAGATAAGAATGTTGAGAAAAGCATAGATAATGGATCCCTGGTTTGTGAAGTTTCAGAAGGAAGCAAAGACTCTAACAGGCCATTTATGTGAATCATGTTGTGTCTGATCAGCTGGAGCTAAAGAATTGACTGTGCTTAACCAAAGGCCAGAATGGCTAACGTAAATCTTTGCTTTTCTGGGATAATGAATGCTGGTCAGCTGAGGCTGAAGAATCAGCTGTGATTAGGAAAAGACCAGCATTATTGAGGTGAAATATTCTGGGAAGTGTTTCCTCGGGGTCAGCACACAGAAGCTGTTTCAGAAGCCACCAAGGTTGTACTTTGTGCTGGCAGCCAAACTTGGTCGTGCAAGAGTCACCCAGGTGGTGCTGGTTTTGAAAGTGTGGAGGGGGTCAAGCTGAGGCTTGCATTGTGTGGCAGAGTTAGAGTCCCTGAAGAGAGTCCAGGAGAGGCTATTGACGAAAGTGCAGCCTCGTAGAAGGAGGAGAGCCCAGCATTTTGGAGATGCCAGAACAATAGGATGATCACCAAGAAGAGCAGCATCTGGATAATGGGGCCTGCCTGCGTTTAGAAAACAGGCTGCAGAGGATGGAGATAGAGAAGTGACCCAAGCCCCTGGAGGACCCCAGAAGATTGTGCGTGAATTGCAGATATTGGTTACTGAGTCATTGACACTGTTGGAGTTTGGTTTGGTTTTGTTCAGGTTATGACTGTGCCCTCTTGATGTAAGAAAGTATTTAATATTTTTGCTTTTAAGAGAGACTTTGGATTTTTTTTTAAGAGACTGAATTTTCAAAGTGTTTGAATTTGTAAGACTGTGAGACTTTTTAAGTTTGTAAAAATGTTTTAGAGTGTGATGCTTATATGCATGTGTGGTCTCGGGGATGAACAAGTAAGGAAAGGTTGTGGGTTTACAATAATGTGCTTATATGGCACGCTGACAAGGGGTCAGTTGTGCTTGTTAGCTTTATGTCAACTTGGTATAAGCTAAGTCATCCGAGAGAAGGAAACCTCAATTTAAAAAAAAAAATGTCTTCATAAGATCAGGCTGTATAGGCAGGCCTGTTGGGCATTTTCTTAATTAGTGATTAATGGGGAGGGCCCAGCCCATTGCAAGTGGTGCCCTCCTGAGCTGGTGGTCCTGGGCTCTATAAGAAAGCAGGCTGAGCAAGCCATGTGAAATAAGCCAGGAAACCGTACTCTTCCATGGCTTCTGTATCAGCTCCTGCCTCCAGTTTCCTGCCCTGCCGGAGTTCCTGCCTTCACACTTTCGATAATGAACTATTACACGGAACTGTGAGTGCAACAAACCCTTTCTCAAGCTGCTTTGCTCGTGGTTTTCTTTTCTTTTTTTAAACTTATTTTACATAGCAACCACAGATTTTCCTCCCTCTTCTCTTGTTTTCTCCCCCCACCTCCCACCTATCCACCTCCCCATCCACTCCTCAGAAAGGGACAGGCCTCCCATGGAAGTCAAAAAAGCATGTCCTATCACATTGAGGCAGGACAAAGCTCCTTCCCCTGCCTCAAGACTGGGCAAGGCATCCCTGTCTGGGGAATAGGTTCTGAAAAGTCAGCTCATGTGCCAGGAACAAGCCCTAATCCCACTGTTAAGAGCCCCACAAGCAGACCAAGGTATGCAACTATTATCAACAAGCCAGAGGGCCTAGGTAGGTCCTATGTGGCTCCCCAGCTGTGGGGCCAGAGTCCATGAGTTCCCATTAGCTCAGGTCAGCTGTCTCTGTGGGTTTTTCTATCAGGTCATGGTTTTTCATCACAGCAATAATAACACTAAGACACTCTAGGAATTTTCTTTTTTTGTGATAGATGAGGTTTTGAGATCTCCTATGCTCAAGCTATGCCCAGTGTCATGGTTCACTTCCTGTTGCCTTTAGATCAAGACGTAGAACTCTCAACTTCTTCTCCAGCATCATGTCTGCCTGCGCACTGTCATGTCCCACCATGATGATAATGGATTGAACCTCTGAACTGTAAGCCACCCAATTAAATGTTTTCTTTTATGAGTTGCCATGGTCATGGTATCTCTAGACAGCAATAGAAACCCTAAGTAAGATATACATCAAATTAGATTGCTTTGAAACATTAGGGGAAGAAATCAGAACAGAGGCTGTTTTGTCCTCTGGTCTGTTTATCACTATTGGGGGGGGGGTCACTGCATTTTCTCCCCCTCCATAGTGCTAGTTTGAACTCAAGGCTCTGGACTTGAGGCCTATAGAAGCATTTCTGCTATCAGGTCCATTAAATTCTCAGAAAACTGTATACACTGCTTGTTTGACTATCAGACCTATCCCACACCGATCACAGAGCCTGTGGGTTCCTTTCCCTACAGCAAGGATAGGCTGAAACCCTGGAGATACCATCCATCTAAATCACTGTGATAGCTAGGATTGGTTGTCAGCTTGCCTGGATCTGAAGCTAAGAGACAAGCCTCTGGGCACATCTGTGAGAGCACATCTTGAGACCATTTCTTGATTAGGTTAATTTAAGTGGAAGTCTCAATCTGAATGTGAGTAATACCTTCCTGTGGTGGCCCAGATACAAGGTGATCCAAGGTTCGTTTGTTTTTGCTGTCTCCCTGGAGAGTTCATCTTTTCTATTGTTGAGGATGTGGCTGTCCTTTGTTTTCTTCAGAATCTGGCTTCTTTAAGCTTCCAACGGGCACCAAAGGCCAGAGGTTCCCCAGGAATCTTCCAGGCTATCAGTGCCAGATTGGGACCGCTGAGGTACTTAGCCTTGT
Source organism: Arvicola amphibius (assembly GCF_903992535.2). Lineage (NCBI taxonomy): Eukaryota > Metazoa > Chordata > Mammalia > Rodentia > Cricetidae > Arvicola > Arvicola amphibius. Next base: position 133,562,951 of record NC_052052.2, on the reverse strand, counting down.
ACTAAAAATTTACCAATTATCAGTCTCTTCAGTATGAAATGGTCATTGTTGGACTGTCCAGACATAATCGTGTAGGTCAACGTAATATATATATATATATATATATATTCATTACAAATATTTATTGCATTTATATGTACACAATAAATATAGGATACATTTTTTGTGTATGTATGTATGTATGTATGTATGTATGTATGTATGTATGTGTATTCTGTTCCTCTAGAGAACCCTGACTAATCTATCCATTTACCCTTAAGGCTACTTCAGCGGATATGGGATATGACAGCAACACAGGAAATTAAATTTCTTCCAAACATCTCGCACATCAAATCTAAGTCTATCAGGGGTACCCACCATAAACTGACTGTCTGGGCCTGCTAACCTCATCCCTGGGAAAGAACTAATGCTTCAATGGAATGTACTCCAGTACCAGGCTCCTCTACATAGATATCCTATGCCCATATCTCCTCTATCTCTCTGGGATCAGCAAACTGCACCCTGGCCTCTCTCCTGCCCATTCCTATAACATATAGTCTTACTCTCAGGGACACTGGTTCCTTCCTTCAAAAGGTCAGCTTAGATATATTCCTTTTCCTCTTCCTTGGGCTGTGTGTATCTCCATTCCATCTAAAATCAACTGTGGAACAAAGCGTACACCAGGCACAGAGGGAGGTAGGGGGCAATGGCACCACGGTGAGTGTTACTCAGCTGCCTTGTGCTTTGAGCTTGCAATGAAGGCGCCAATAGTGACCCTTGTCAGAAATGACTTCTCCTCTGGCTTCCCTTCTCTTCTTCCAGGGAACCTGGGTACTTTTCCATAGGTCCTTTTGGGGATTGTTATCTCCACAGAGGCACCTCCTCTTCTGAATTTTGTTTCTGGATTTGCTCCAGCTCTTCATTCTTACTTTCCTTACAGGCTACCGACCATACCCAGCTGGTAGCCTTGCCTGTGGAGAAAGTAAATCTACCAAGTCACTAGTCAACCACCAGTTTGGAGAGCAGACACCCGCCATCTGCACAGGCCTGTCCCCTTCAAACTGCCTTGACTTTGCAGGTCCTCACAGTGGGCAGCTAGAGGCTTTGCTACTTCAGACCCTTTAGAACAACCTTTCTATGGATTTTGCAGTATGTTTGCTTCCTACGTTTTGAATTTCTATAATAATCTTTTTAATTTCTCCCTCTTGATTTATTTAATTCTGTATCTCATAGTCATTACTTTTGTTGCTGTGATGAAATGCCCCAACAGAACACCTTAATGGGTAAAGGGCTTATCTTGCTTACAGTTCTAGAGGAACAGAGTCCAGCATGGTGGGGAAGGCATGATGGCTGGAGCACGAGGTGGACCATCTCATTGCATCAGCAATCTGGAAGTCTAGCGTGAACAGGAAATAGTGCCGGGCTGTAAGATCTCAAAATGATGTGCTTCCTTCAGTAAGACTCCCTCTCTTGAAGGTTACACACTTTTCCCAGGCAGCTGCACCAAGGTTTCAAACACATGAGCCCACGGGGCTGGGGGTGGGTGTTCATTTCATATTTAGTCATAACACATTTTATGTCGTGGACTCTGCAAACACCAGGGCCAGCAAAGTGATCTGTGAGAGGCAAGGAGGAAATCAGGCTTAACATGACTTAGCCTGTGTTGGTTCAAACTTCTAGAGTTTGACCCTGGGTAGTTTATTTTACCCATATTTAAGACCAGCACATATTTGGGAAAAGAAGATTTTCTCATGATAGGTAATTCAATCTCATTAACAACAAAGCTCTAAGACATATGTACAATGAAACTCTTTACAAAGTACATATGGCCTCCTCTGTAGAGATGGGTTGTGTTAACTCAGAAACAACGTTCAAAGTAAGGATCAGGAGAATGAGGTAAACGTAATAGCCTGTGGAAGTTAGGACCGGCCTGGCTCTCCAGCTAGCACAGAAGTTACACAGTCCTGTAAAATACAAGTGACATCCCCCATAAGGATGGGTTTTATTGACTGAGAAACAATGCTCAATATAAAGGTCTAAGGAGGAAGAGTCTGGGATAAACAAACACAATAGGCTTGGGGATTCAAGAGTGATCTGGTGCTACAGATAGCACAGATTACCAGGCTATTAACTGCATCCACTCCCAGATTTCCGGGTGTAAAAAGTATATATTTCCTTTCTTTGGAGAAGTTTAATATCCCTTGTTTCCCTAGTGCTTATCTGTGAACACAAGGACCTAGTGCCCTCTATAATTTCAACTCTTTATCTTCAATTCTCTAGGTAGAAATTTAGGTCATATTTTTCAGCCTTATTTTTCCCATTTCTAATATATGCACTGAAGACTTTAAAAATTACTTACTTATTTAATTTTCTGTATGTGTGTGTGTGTGCCTGTGTGTTATGTATATAGTGTGCAGAAGCCTGCGAAAGTCAAAAGAGGTTTCAGATTCCGTGGAATTCACATTACAGATGTTTGTGACCTGCCACATGGGTGCTGAGAATTGAATACAGACTCTCTATAAGAGCATTAAGTGCTCTTCAGCACTGAGCCATCTCTCCGGCCCCACACAGTCAAGTCCTTCAACACCTGTCTCCTGTGGCTTTGGCCGTACCCCACACATCTGAAGCCCTCCTTTCAGTGTTTGCCACTGAAAAGAAAAAAAAAATCCTAAAATGTGTTATCTCGCTCTCTCATCTGTGGACTATTTAGAAGTATATGAGACATCTATGGTTTTCTTTCCTAAATCTGTCTTAGCTAGAGACTGCATTCTGTCTGATTTCAGTCCTCTGATTTAAAGCATTGCAACGGCTCACTTTCTTGTCTAGTTAGGTTTTGTGACTGTTTCAATTGCTGCGAAAGATCTGATGGCCTGTTGCTTTGGGGTTCAGTATTCTCCTGCAGCACTATGCCAACTATCTAAAAATCATGATGCACAAGACTTTTATATAATTATTGGCTCTTTTTCCTTTTGCCCCCAAGAAAAACTCCTCTGATGGTTTTTATTGTTTTGTAGTGTCTAACTATGGAAGATGTTAAATTCACTATGATTATAGATTTATATGATAACTTTTAATTTTCTCAAGTTCTGACTTACAATTTTTCAACTGTGTTTGAAGTGCACTCAAAGTTAGGCTTGTTATATCTTCTAGCTGGATGAGTTATTCAATTTTTCTCTTTGTTCTGAGTAGTGCTTTCTCAACTTGACTGTGCTCATTGGGTAACTGCACGGAAACATGTACTTTCATTAGGTTGGTATGCTTGCTTCTTTTCTTTATATATTTTAAAGAACTTTGACATTTATTAATTGTAAAAATAATGTGCTTCATTTTATTTTCAAATATGTATTCAATACACTTGATCATATCAACCCTCAACCCATTGCTGCTATATATTACTCCAGTTCTCTCACTGGTGATCCCAGTGTGCTGTTCTGCTTTCATGAAATTTTCTCTTAAATATATAGATTCTGTATTGAGAAAAAAAAAACAAGTGAAATTGGTCTTTCTTGGTCTGACTTATTTTACCTAATATAATTTCAAAATTTCATTAATTTTTCTGCAAAAGTTATTTCATTCTTTTTCTGAGTTACTACATAGTATTGATGGCATTTGCATCCTACCCAGTTCTCACAGTCAATAAGTCCCAAAGAAATCACACAGAGGTCTACACTAGTTATAAATGGATTGGCCTAGTAGCTCAGACTTCTTATTAACTATTATAACTTATATTAACCCATTATTCTTGTTTATGCTAGCCACGTGGCTTGGTACCTTATTCAGTGAGACAGTCACATCTTGCTTCCTCTGTGTCCAGGTTACAACTGCAGATAAAGCTTCCTTCTTCCCAGAATTTTCCTGTTCTTATTAACCTGCCTCTATTTCCTGTCTGGTTGTCCCACGTATACTTCCTGCCTGGCTACTGGCCAATCAGCATTTATTTAAAATATAATTGACAAAATACAGACCATTGTCCCACACCAATATAGTACATATCTACATTTTCTTATCTGTTCATCTTCTAATGGACATACAGGCTGATTCCATAACAAGGGTATTGTGAATAGTGCTACAATAATCATGAGTATGTTGATATCTTGACAAAATGCTCAGTTTGAGTCTTTCATGTACAAACTCAAAGGTGATACAACTGTGATGGTAGTTCTCTTTTTAGTCTTTGAGGAAACTCCATGTTTGGTTTTTGATGACTTTAGGGTAGCTGTACTGACTGATATTTTTACATCTTTGCCAGTGTAGATTTGCTCTGTCTTCCTGATGATATGTCATTATGACTAGGGTGAGAAGAAATCTCAACTTGTCATGATCTGCATTCACCTGGTGGCTGAAGATGTTGCATATGTTTTATTTTCCATTTCCTGTTCTTTTGAGAAATACTAGGTTCATTTGCCCATTTATCGAGTGGATTAGCTTTTGGTGCTTATTTGAAGGGTTTTCTTATATTCTGGATAATGCTCCCCTGTTGATTAAATATTTGGAAGAGATTTCACACATTCTATAGGCTATAGTTTCACTCTTGTAATTGTTTCCTTTGATGCTCAGCAGCTATTTAATTTGATGTAGTCCCATTTCTTAATTCTTGCTACTTTTCTTGAACTATAAGATTCCTTCAGAAAGTCATTTCCTACCTATCCTTATTCTTGAAGTGGCTTCAAAGTTTTAGGATTTATTTACACTAGGATCTTTGGTCTACTTTTAACATTTTTTTGTTTTGTAAGAGGAATAAACATTGAATTTCATTCTTTGATATATGGTACATAGTTTTTCTATGATCATTTGTTTAAGAGATTTGTCTTTTTTCCGATGCATGCTTTAGTCACATTGCAATATCAAATGTCTGTAGCTGGGTGGGTTTATTTCTGAGTCCTCTATTCTTTCCATTGGTTTATGAGTCTTCTTGTGCCGGTACCACACTTGTTAATTTGTTTGTTTCTAAACTATCCTTACGGTGGCTCTATAGTGTTATTTGAAATCAGGTGTTTTGATACCTTCGGCTTCACCAGTTTTGTTCAGCATTGCTTTAACTATTCAGCATCTTCCATATTGCCACACAAGTTTTAGGACCTTTGTTTTGTGACTTTGAATAATGTTTTAGGTTTCATTGAATGTATAGATCACTTTAGGCAGCATAGCCATTTTCACAAGATTGATTCTGCTGCTTTATGAACATGAGTTTTTCCCTCTTTTAATGTACTCTCCAAGATTTTTAATGTTTTAAAATTTTCATTGTAGAGCATTGCATCCTTGGGGTTTTTGTTTGTTTGTTTTAAGGCTTTGTAGATGAGATTGTTTTCATACTTTATTGTATGTTCATTTTTGGTAGATAGAAAAGCACTAATTAAAAATGTATGTTTTATTGCCCAATGCCTTGTGGCCTAGGTGCATTGGGCTTGTGCTGCTGCTGGGGGCCATGTCTGAGTCCTTGGCTCTTCTACAAATGGGATCTGTGTTGATGTCTGTGACCCGTGTTACCACCAAAGGTCACACTGGTCCCTGGAGTGTGGGCTACCTCCTGAAGCCATGTTGGTGTCCGTGGCCCATGCTGCTGACAGGTTCATACTGGTCTGACTAGCCTGCACTCTCATCCAAAGCAGTGGTGATGTCTAGGCCTGAGCTGCAGTTGAAGTGTTCATCTACAGAAGACCATGTCTGGGTCTGTGGTTCCATCACAGCTGAGGCCTATGTTGATGTCCATGGTCCATGTTATCTCCAAAGGTCACACTGACACCTGGAGTCCGGGCCACCACCTGAAGTCTTGTCCAAGAGCCATGTTGCCACTGGGGCCATACTAATCTGTGTGGCCTATGCTGCCACCTCGGGCCATGGCGCTGTTCAGGCCTAGGCTACTGCTAAGGGCCATGTCTGGGTCCATAGTCCTACTGCAGCTGGAGTCTTTGTTGATCGCATTGTGTTAACACAAGGGGCCTGTGGATTCTGTGATCTGAACTGCCCCCTGAAGCCACATTGATGTCAGAGGGCTGTACTGAGCTGGCTCTGCCTCTTGCTGGCCATGGGAGAGCTGGTTCCACCCATCCCAGTAGAGCTGTCCCTGGTTATATAGGTGCATTATATAGGTGCAGGAGAGCTGGCCATGCCCCTCAGTGGCCCTAGGAGACCTGGCCCCACCCCTCACTGACTGCAGCAGTGGGAGAGCTGGCCCCATTCCTTGCCATGAACACAGGAGAACTGGCCCTGCTGGCATGGGTATGAGAGAGCTGGTTCCACCCCTGACCAGCTGGCAAGATGCTTCAGTGTGGGAGTTGGCTTTGCCTCTCACCTGAAGGGGGCAGTCTGCCCAGGTAAAGACCCAGACAGACCAACTCTGCTACTACTCAGGCAGACATACAGATCTTTGTGTTGGCCCACCCCAACATCTACACCCTGCTGGAGTGTGTGAAGGGACTGGTTCTATAGAATCATAACCACAGGATCTCAATGACTTGGGCTATCTGAGAGGAGTTTTGGTGAAGGTCCAGTACTGATGGTGTACCTGAAGTCAGAGGCCTTGAACCAGGCTTATAACTCATTGTAATAAAGCATTTGGACGAAAGGGTATCCGCACAACACACCAAAGCTCCCAATACTACTACAATGAATGAATACGTGATGGAGAAGTGGGAAAGATGGAGGAGTTGGAGGAGGGTGGTAGTTTGAATGTAAGTGGCCCCCATATACTCATAGGGAGAATACTATTAGGAGTGTGGCCTTGTGGTAGGAAGCATGGCCTTGTTGAAAGAAGTGTGTCACTGTGGGGATGGGCTTTGAGGTCTCTCGATTGATCTGGCTCAATGTGACACTTGATTCATTTTATGTTGCCTGCAGGTCAAGATGTAGGACTCTCAGTTCCTTCTCCAGCAGCATGTCTTCCTGCATGCCACCATGCTGAATCATGATGATAATGGACCAAACCTCTGAAAATGTAAGCCACCCGATTAAATGTTTTTCTTTTGTAAGTGTTACCGTGGTCATGGTGCCTCTTCATAGCAATAGAAACCCTAACTAAGACAGAGGAATGAAGTGTTTTCCTTTTCTTTTCGGGGTGGGAGCAGGGAGGCCACAAAGGTGGACATGGAAGGACTAGGAAATGAGTGGGGCTGGGCTGAATGATACAAAATTTCCAAAAAAATCAATAAAAAATATGTTTGAAATATATAAATAAAATATAATATTTTATTTATTCTTTGAGAAATTCATAATGTGTATAGTATATGCTAATAAAATTCATTCCCTACTCTTTCTCCTGACTCTTCCTGGAACTCCCCTTCCCAAATGTCCCTCTCCAAAATTGATGTCATTATTTAAAAATCCCACTGAATTCAATTAGTATTGTCCATATGCACAGGTATGGGTCCATCTACTGGAGCAAGGGCAATCAGTCTGCCAGGGACCACGTCACCTGCCAATAGCTCCCCAGACATGAGTGGGGTCTTGTGTGCCCCTCCCTCAGCCATGCTGGAATGTTGACTGTCTTGGCCTTGTGCCGATCTTATGTAGGTGACCACAATACAGTGAATTCATGTGTGCAGTGACCTTGTTGTGTTCAAAAGACAATGACCTCCCTAACACTTGGCTCTTACAAATTTTTTACTGACTCTTCTGTGATATTCCCCGACCCTTGGGAAGAAAATAATACAGGTGTTCATTTGTAGCTGAGAACCCATGGTCACTTAGTCACTTTGACCAACTATGAATCTTTGTATCAGCTGCTACCCATTGCAAAAAGAAGTTTCTCTAATGAGAGCTCAGAATACATTAATCTATGGGGATAAAGGTAAGTATTTAGATGATAGCTTCCTATTATGTCATTTTAGCAAACTAATAATGATAAGTTTTCCTACTGCTTATGAAACCCTCAGACATGGGTTCCTGGTTTTACAGTACTCAGCATGAGTTCCTTCTTGTGTAGTAGGCCTTAAATCAAATCTTTAAAGAGTAATTGGTTGCTTCTAAAATATTCATGCCACTATCACACAAATAAAGTGATTAATTATTTTATATTGATTTTTTATTTTTCTATTTTGCCAAACCTATTACTCAAATTTAAGTGTTTTCCAATGGAGACTTTATGATATTTCAAATACAGGATCCTGGTTTATTTTTTCCAAATAGAGATAATTTGACTTCTTCCTTTCTCATTTGTATGCATTTTATTTCTTTTTCTTGCCTTATTGCTCTAAGACTTCAAGTACTGTGTTGAGTACAAGCAAAGAGAATTAATACCCTTGTTTTGTTCCTAGTTTTAAAGAAGACTTCTTACTTTTTTTCTACTTCCATTTGTTAGGTATACCATTGTTGTATATTGTTGCAGTATGACCTCATTATTTCAAGTTGTTTGAGGACTTTAATCATAAAGACATGCTGAATTTTATCAAAAGTATTGTCTGAGGACTGGATAGATGACTTAGCAGTTGTCTGTTCTTCCAGAGGTCCAGAGTTCAATCCCCAGCAATTACATAGTAGTTCAAATAATCTATAATGAGACCTGGTGCTTGGTGTGGGAAGTACTTCCATACATGTTTTGCTTTTATTGGTTAATATATAAAGAAGCTTCTTTTGGCCAATGGCTTCACAGAATATAGCCAGGTTGAAAAAGATATACAGAGAGTAGGCAAAGGCAGTGAGAAGCCATGTAGCTGCCACAGGAGACAAACGCCTCTCCTGGAGTCCGCAGAAACTGCCAATAGGCCACGACCTCATGGTGATGCACAGATTAATGGAGATGGGCTAGTTTGGGATATAAGAACTAGCTAGAAATATGCTTAAGCTATTGGCCAAACAGTATTGCAAATAATATAGTTTCTGTGTGATTATTTCAGATCTGAGCAGCTGGTAATGAATGAACAGCCTCCGCCAAAAGGTGCCCTCTTCTGGCATGCAGAGATACATGCAGGCAGAACACTCTATACACAATAAATAAATAAACCTTTTTTATTAAAAAAATCTTTAACAAAAGTACTTTCTGCTTTTATTGAGATAATAGTATGATTTCTGTTCATTTTATTTATGTGATTCATTGTGTTTAGGCTTGCATATATTGAGACTTCTTGCATTCTTGGAATAAATCAACTGATCAGGATGTATTTTATTAAATGTAATTTTACATCTGCTTTTGTTAAGGGAATTTATGTATAATTTTTCTTTTGTTGTTCTTTTGTCATTACCCAACTTTGGAGTCAAGGTACTACTGACTTGACAGACTGAATTTGGAATCCTCTCTCCCCTATATGTCTTATGAAATATTTTCTTCATAATATGTATGAGTTTTTTCTTTTTTCTGTTTATTAAGATTTGTTTCAATGCTTAAAAATATAATCTATTTTAAAAAAATGTTCTATGACTGCTGAGAAGACTATATTCTACTGCTGTTGGATAAACCATTTTGTAGATAACTGTTATGTTAATTTAATCTATGGTGCAGTTTTATTCTGATGTTTCTTTGACATAGTACACATATATAAAGTATTTTGATCATATACACCATTACCTTCTCTTATTCCCCCTCTACTCATGATGAACCCTTTTCTTCATAATAAATTCTTCCCCTACTTTCATGTGTGTGTATGTGTGGCCCATTGAGTTTAATTAGTGTTGCTTTCTTGAGAATGACTTGGAGGTTATTTGCTGAAGTATGGGCAATTAACCAGTTGCTACACCTCTGAAGAAAATGATTCCTACTCCCCTAGTAGCCATGAACTGCTAATAGCTCCTGGGATAATATCCAAGTCCCTCCCCATCCATAATGGAATGTTGATGGGCTCAATATTGTGTAGGTAACCACAGCTTCTATGAGTTCATGAGTGCAATAGCCTTGTCATGTCCAGGGGACAGCATTTTACAGCACTCTCTCTATCTCCTCCTCCAGCTCTTACACTCTTTCTGTGTGCTCATCCTTGATATTCTCTGCTCTTGGAGGGTGTGATACAGATACCCCACTTAGAGAGCTGAGCATTGAACAGTTACTATCAGCACTTTTTTGTTGATATGTGTGTGTATGTGTGAGTGTGGTATATACACCTCTCTCTCTCTCTCTCTGTGTGTGTGGGGGGGGGCACATGAAGAGGCCAGATAAATACACTGAAAAACTATCACTCTTAACCTCCTTAAGATAGGTTTGTCACTGAACCTAGAGGTAGATAAATGACTAGCAAGCTATGAAATCCTCCTGTTTCTACCCTCTCCGACTGTGCTAGACGTATAGGTACTGGCTTTCTGTGAGTGAATTCTGGAAATTTGAGCTCAGGTCCTTCTGTGTTTGCAGCATAGGCTCTTACTGATCTCCTCAGTCCTGTTCTCAGCATTTTGATCAGTTACAAGTTGGCATTCACTACCACCCACAGTAAAAATTTCCTGACCAAAACTCACAGCAGCATTAATCTGTGGGTATAAGTATTTAGAAGGCAGTTTGATATAGAATCTGCTTAGCAAAATAACAGTATTAGAACCTATGGCCTCCCCAGACATTGACTTTTTACCAAGTTATAATACTCAATATGACTTTCCTCTTGTAGAGCAAGTCTCTAATCCAATCAGAAATCAGTTGTCTATTCCCATAATAATCAAACTGCTTCTGCCTGAGTGGTCATATCTTACGCTGAGGATCAGTATTGGAGCACACGGTATCAACATCTTAGTCAGATCACTGATGATATTTCTCCCATATGAAAGATGGTCTCTAAGAAGTTTTCCAGCTCAGTTCTTTCTTGAATTCTCTATGTCCCACAACCAAATGATGTAGTATCAATATGATCTTATAATTTAATTCTGGTGGAAACCAAGTGGCTTGAGAAAGGTTAGCTATTTTTTTGGTGAAATTTGTATGTAATTTGACACTTGTCTCTTGCAGACAATGGAATTTTGGTATTCTTTCTTTGTCCTTTACTCTTTTTTTTTTTTTTTTTTTTTTTGGTTTTTCGAGACAGGGTTTCTCTGTGGCTTTGGAGCCTGTCCTGGAACTAGCTCTTGTAGACCAGGCTGGTCTCGAACTCACAGAGATCCGCCTGCCACTGCCTCCCGAGTGCTGGGATTAAAGGCGTGCGCCACCACCGCCCGGCTTGTCCTTTACTCTTGACATTTTAATTATCATACAATGTAGAGAAGTTATTTTCTGGGTTTAAAACTAATATAATTGGGGTTAAAACTCTTCCTTAGTTGCATATTTATTTCTTTCCCTGGAATTAAAAGAATTTCTGCTTATAATAGATAGGATACTTTTCTATGCATTTATTTTTCATTTAGCTTCCCTCTTCTGATGGGGGAGAGTCATCTGTCTATGTGTTACTTTCATTGGTTAATAAAGAGACTGCCTTGGCCCTTTAATAGGACAGAAAATTAGGTAGGTGGAGTAGACAGAACAGAATGCTGGGAAGAAGGGAAGTGAGTCAGTCGCCATGATTCTTTGACCTGAGATGGATGTAGGCTAATATCCTTCCTGGTAAGCCACCACTTCATGGTACTACACAGATTACTAAATATGGGTTAAAGCAAGATGTGAGAATTAGCCAATAAGAGGCTGAAACTAATGGGCCAGGCAGTGTTTAAATGAATACAGTTTCTGTGTAATTATTTTGGGTAAAGCTAGCTGGTGACCGGGAACCAGGGGGCGGTAAGCGGCCCACAGCTCCTTCTACAGTCTTGTAAGTCTCAGACTCACAGGTTTGGTTTTGTAATCATGTTCCAGAGGTCCTGACTTCTTTTGTTTTCTTTATTGCTAACCGAATGTGACAATTACTCAACTTTGCCTTCAGTGTATTCTTTTGAGTGGTCTAGTGAGCTTGGGGTGCTTTCTCTTGCACCACTTACATCCATTGCATCATCTCATTGTATCACTTACTTGGCTTGCTCAGCTCTTCATTTCCAAGTTTGCTGGGTTTTCAAATCTCTGTATCTTTGTTGAATTTCTTGTACAAGTTTTTAATTTTTTATTCAAGTTTTGAACTGATTTATCTACTTTATTCATCTGTTTGTTTGCATCCTCTTTGAAGTCAAACTCCTGCGTTCCTTGTCTCACATTTTTCAACCATTTCAAAAATTTTAAATTCAGGTAAGAAGAGTTATAAACTTTTATGGTAGTCATGTTACCTCATTTTTCACGTTTCTAACATGTCTTCATTGAAAAGTGTGCATGTGCAGGGACGGATATCTTCTCTAGAATTGTATGAAGGCCTTGGAAAAACAAGGACAAGCCAAACCTCAAAGCAGTAAAAGGGAAGAAGCAATCAAGATCAGGGAAGAAATCAATGAAATGGGGATTTTAAAAAGCAATACAAAGAATAAGCAAAACTGAGAATTGGTTTTTTGAAAAGAAAAACAGCACTGACAAATCTGTAGCTGAACCAGATAAAAAGACCAAAATTAATAAGATGAAAAGATGAAAGATGGAGACACTACAACAGATGCCAATAGAATTCAGAACATCACTGGGGCATATCATTTTTGTCAATATTTAATTTCTATGTCTATCAAAGTTTTGCCTGCACATATGTAGGTGCACCATATACATGTCTGGCCATGTCTGGTGCCTGTGGGGGCCTACATATTTTTGAGGCAATTGTGAATGCAACTGCCTTTCTAATTTCTTTCTCAGCATATTTGTTAGTGTATATGATTTTAACAGGTCTTGAGTTTTCTAGTGGAATCTTTACTGTCTTTTGGGTAAAGAAACCTATCATCTGCAAATAAATATACTTTGATTCTTTTGCTTCTTGTTTGTATCTTGTTTATTTTCCTCCCTTGCTCAGGGGCTCTAAGAGTGGGGAGATTAGACACCTTTGCCTTGATCTGATTTTGGCAGATTTCCCCAATTAATACAACATTGACTGTAGGCTTGTCATACACAGTCTTTACGCTGTGCTATCTTCTCTCTCACCCACTGTAGATTGGACCCACCTGCCAAGGTTCAATTTCGTGCCATATCATAACAAATAAACCTATCCAAGGAAGTGAAATGCTTCGAGAATGAAAATACTGAAGAATTGAAGAAGTCACTACAAAGTGGGAAGCTCCTGTGTCCATGGATTGGAAGGAAGAAAGAAAGAGAGAGAGAAAGGGAGGGAGGGAAGGAGGGAGGGAGAGAAGGGGAGGGGGAGAGGGAAAGGGAGAGAGAAAAGGGGAAGAAGGAGAGAGAGGGAGGGAGGGAGGGAGGGAGGGAGGGAAGGAGGGAGAGAGGGAAGGAGGGAGAGAGAGAGAGAGAGAGAGAGAGAGAGAGAGAGAGAGAGAGAGAGAGAGAAGGATTGCCATAGAATTTTACCTGAGCTAGCAGGAGTGGAGTCCGCCCCAGCTGTTGTTGCCGTTGCCTTCCTCATACAAACCCAAAGCAATGGAGCAAAGTGACTGTAGATGGAGTCCTCTGAAGCTATAAGCTAAAATAAAACTCTCCTCCTCAAAGTGAATTTTCTCAGGTATTTTGCCATAGTGATGACACTGACTAACACAGAAGACAGAGTGAAGCTTAGCTTTATGTGGAGAACACATGCCAACCAAAGTTGCTGTGATGGTCAAGTTTATATGCCAAACCTTGAGTCATGAGACCTAGGTTTTTTGTTTGTTTTGTTTTGCTTATGCTTTGTGTATTTCACATCATGCTATCAATCCCAATCATTTCCCCATCCCTTTATATCTGCCCTCTGCCCTTGCAACATCCCTTCCCCCACAAAAAATAAAATTTAAGAGAAAAATGGAAAGGGAAAATCAGTATCACCATAGACACTGTAGTGGGACACAGTGAGTCATGCGGTAAACCCCTTTTTCCATATATCTTCACTTGCAAGTGTTTAGACAGAGTCATTGATTTGGTGTGAGGCCTCTGATGTCTGCTACACTATCTATGCTGGGCCCTCACTGGATTTCCTCTTGGATATCTTGTTGTCCCATGTCTTAGAGATCTGACAGTGTTGGAACTGCAGGACTGGCCCTTTACATGTTCCAGCAGATCATAGATGAGGTGGATGTTGGGGTGGGCCAACTCATAACACTAGTTCCGAGTCTGGGTAGTTGCAGGGTTGGAGACCTAGTTTTTAATCCGATGCCAGTCTAGGGGTTTTCTAGAGAGAAGATTTTCTCTCCCTGCCTACTCTATGTGCACATTTGTGTATGTGCACATTGTTGTGGTATGTGTATATGAGTGTGAATGAGTGTAGTATACATGTGTATAGTGTATGTATGTATAGTATATGTGCACATGTGTGTAGGCACATATACCTATGCACATGCTGAAAATGGAGAAGAACATCCGGTGTCCTTCTCCATCATTCTCTGATCTCTTCCCTTATAACAGGCTCATTCATTAAACCCAGAGCTAGACTGTAGGCTATTCCCACCCCAGCCCAAAGCACTGGGGTTACAGGCTTGTATGACCATGCCTGACTGATATGTGGGTTCTAGGGTTTGATTGTGTTTCATCCTGCTTGTTTAGCAAGTGCAGTGCTCTTACCTGCTTAGCCACTCCCCAGACATAAAGACCCTTTAAGATCATATTGATACTTAAATCAATGTGCTCTCCCTTCTCTTCTCTCTCTCTCTCTCTCTCTCTCTCTCTCTCTCCTCTCTCTGTCTCTCCTTTGTCTCTCTTCTCTCTCTCCTCTCTCTCTCTCTCTCTCTCTCTCTCTCTCTCTCTCTCTCTCTCTCTCTCTCTCCTTTCCCTTCTTTCTTCCTTCTCTTTTCCTCTCTTCTCTCCCTTCCTCTTCCCCCATTTCTCTTTTCCCCTTCTTTTTTCTTCTCCTTTCTTCCTCCCCTTTCTCCCCCTTTTACTTCCTTCTCTTTACTCTGCTACTTTGGAGAATCTTAATATAGGGACAAAGATGGTGGCTCACAAAAAATGTGCTCAAAAGGCAGAGCCGGAAATAAAAGTTGTTTTACAACACAGGTGTGTGGTCCCAGTCTCAGGCTCACCTCTTTAGTACTGTTCCCCATAGAAGACAGCAGGCCATCTTGAAAACCTAACTAGTATGACTATAAGCTTGACTATTATAGATGACTATTAACCTATATTTCTTAATGATACATTACATTTTAAATGAACTGCACAAATACAGTAATCAAGAGCATGCATATATATATATATATATATATAATAAAATTGACTTTAAATTTGTACCAATAAATCAAGATCCATACCAATGCAAATTATTCAAATCTATATCATATCCCTCTTTAAATATAAACAAATATTTGTAAATAATTATTTAGGGAATTTGGAAGTAGTTCTTTCCAAACTGCTTCCTGCTTTTTGTTGGTCAAAGTAATTTTTTGGGGGGGTATTCACAGTGACCTTTTGGAGGCTCTTGGTCCATCAAACCACATTAGTCTGGAAAGATTCCACAGGTTCTTATATTCTGTGGAAACAAAAGAGGAACCTCTTTTCCAAACCAACAAATCCTTAGACCCAAATTCTGAAGATATCTTTAAAATATCTATGCTGGTTTAGCCCATACAATAAAATGACTCTCTGTACTTAGCTTCTTCACAGTCAAAAAATTCAAAGAAAACACAATAATAACATAATCCAGACTCTCCATGTATAGTCCATCTTTTTGTGGCTTATATTTCTTACTCTATTACTTTTTCTACAAGTTTAATATTTATTTTATTATCCTTACCCCTTTAATCTATGACTGTTTGTACTCCTTTGTATTACATTTACTGTCTCTTTACTCTTCTTCTTCTCTCTCTCAAGTCTATGTACATTTTTAAACACACTCTGTCTTGTTTAGAGGTCTTTTGTGTCTGGATCTGTCCTATTGTGTATCTGAAATCCTTTTCTGTTCAGGAGCACTTCTTAAAATGCGAAGCGACATTATTAGGAATAAGGCTGCTTTGCCTTTTGGCCCCACCCAGTCCAACATGTCGGAGGTCAGTTCATTGCCTCTGAGAGCCATTCTTTCTGCCCCAGATCCAGAGTCAGGTAGCAGCAGGTCTATGTTGCCATTAAGCAAGTTGTAGAACTCTGTTTACAAACCCCATCAAAATGCTCTTTGCCAGATCTCCAAAAAGAGTCAGAGTTTGTGCTAGCAGCACAGCCCAGGAACCCACCATTTCAAAACCACATGTTTTTGTTTTCTTTTTCTGCTACCACTGAATCAGGAAGACTTCCCTTAAAGGAGCTGCAGCACGGTGTCAGCAAACAGAGCAAGAAGTTGTGTTAAACTCTGCTTTTTGTGTCTAGAATTTCTTCTTAATCTTTCTCAGCTTTTACGTGGATATAGTCGACCACATTAACATGCCAATTTTTAGTAGGAGGCTGCTTTTTTGTTCCCTATTGCCCAGACTTGAAATAATCACTCAGAAACTATATTATTTAAATCACTGCTTGGCCAATCACTTAAGCATATTACTAGCTAGCTCTTAAATCTTTGGTTAACCCATTTCTATTATTATCTATTTTACCATGAGGATTGTGGCCTACTGGCAAGGTTTCTGCTGGCATCTCATGTCTTTTCTCTTTCATGGATACATGACATCTCTCTGACTCTATCTTTTTTTTCTCCCAGCATTCAATTTAGTTTACCCCACTCCCTCCCACAACCTAGCTCTATTCTGCTAAGTCACTGGCTGAGACAGATTTATTCATTAACCAATGAAAGCAACATAGAGACAGAAGGATTTCCCACACCTCAAATTTACAGCAGAAGATGAACCCAGGGAGGTCCTTTACTTTGCTATAGTAACACAGTCATTAAGCATCAGTTCCATTATTAAGGCAAATATCCATCTGTCTTCAGAGTGACACACCGGCTCTCAGGCTCTGAGGGTACATTTGTATTTGTAGTGGTTTCACATCATTTAGAGATATATTATTTATTTTGAGCCTGAACATACAGTTGTTTTCAGAGTCAAACAATCACAAGAACTCATTCCAATTTTTGGGAGTTAAATAGAGTTGATTATTCCTCTAATTGTCATTGTAAGTGTCCATAAATATCACTGGGCTAAAAGGAAGGATGTTTTCATTTTCAGAGCTTCTGTTTTCAACACCCCCACTCTCATCCCCAGAACATCAGCCAGGCTCCTGGGGAAGAATGGAAATCTCCAGCTCACAAGGGAGAAAGGCTATGAGCCAAGTGTCAGGAGTTCACTCCATTGTTGTTAAGCTATTTATAGAAATATTAACATCTCTCAGTCTTCAGACTCACATTTATTGCTTGTCCTGTACATGGGAGCTTTGCCAGTGAGGCTTTAGAAGGCAAAGGGACAGACCATCATTCCCTGCCACAACTGAGAAAGCTATCATGCTGCCGAAGGGAGCTTCCCTGAACAGGTTGCTGGTAACAAATAGCCTTTGACACCATCCGTATCCCAAACAAATGCTTCACAGTTCCCTCTGCTTTGGTGTGGTCCAGTTGTGAATTATGGCCTGGCTGCATTGGATTGGTCTGTACTAGTGTCAATGGAATCAGAGCAAGATAACTTATACTTTCCTGACCTTTGTGGCATGGAGTGTCATGGCTTGGATCTGGGTGCATGTCAAAAGAGGTGGCAGTACTGGTGTCCACTGCTTTACCATTTTTCTGTGATCTCATTTCTCTTCGCAGCAGTGGATATATTTCCTCATTATAATGCTACCAGCAATCTGCAAACATGCTGTCCTTCCTAGCTATCTTCAGCATATTTTTTCCTAGAGGGCACAACCCTAATTTCTCTCCTAACCACTTTAGCGTCTGGTAATATTTCATTTCCTTTAGGTCAGTCCCAATCCTGTTTGAATTTCATGAAGCTCAAATATTGAATTACATAGTTAACTAGTGGTAAGATACTCTATACAATGTAGCAGAGGAAATAGGGTTGGTTAAAAAAAGAACAAGTTAGTTAATGGTTTGTAGGCAGGAACATACACCTAACAGAAACAAGTAAAATACATGTATAGCTACTATAATACCAGTTTTTAATAATTAGAGGGCCATATTTGGTGTTATAAATTACTTCTTTATATTGTATTTAAGAAATACTTAAACAAATACATAGCTTGAACCTATCTACTCCAGTGAGAATCTCATGATCTCATTGATGCTGAGAGGCATCCAGTGTTAGCCAGCTGCAAGGTGAGGGACTGTTCCTCCCTGGTATGCATCCTAGGAAAGAGACTGAATGACATCCACTGAGTGAGCCACCCACCCTGTCTAACTGTGATGGTTGTAGATGTGACAGAAGCAAGGATCACCTGGGAGATGTGCCTGGTTATGCCTGCAAGATATTATTTTGATTGTATTAACTAGTATGGAAAGACCCATCACAATTGTGGGAAAGAACCATTCCTGGGTAGGAGAAAGCCAACTGAGTAGCATCCATGCATGCATTGCTGTCTTCTGATTGGACATAATGTGTCAGAATGCCTCAAGTTCCTGTCACTTAAACTTCATGCCATGATCAACTGCACCTGGACCTGTAAGCTAAACTAAACTCCTTATCCCTAAAATTGCTTTTGTCTGTGTATTTTATCATGACAATAACCATGAAACTGAGACAGGGTCTCTGAATGGGACTTCCAGTGAGTAATGAGCCAAGCATCCTCCTCCTCTGAAGCCTTCTTTCTACAAACCTTCCTCATGAACTTTCCTGTTCTAATGATCCTGTTTTGAGCTAAACGTTTGGTTTAGCAACATAGCTAGATGTTCAGGCACTGCTTTCAAATTGGTGCAACTCATCCATCCACTTTTTCTTCCAGACGAAGTGGAAAAATGATATGTAACACTCAAAATTCTGCGTTTCAGATAATTTTTCTTGTCCACTATGCTTCAGGGCCACCTCTGATTGAGGGCATATGTTCCAGTGGTTCCTCTCTGATTGGAATTCACACAGCATGCAGAACTATCTGCAGATTAAAATTAAATTATTTTCTTGCTCAGTCATCTGGCCTAGGGACTGTCACATGAAGACATAAATATAAGCTGGAAGAAAGGCAGTGCCGTGGCAGATGATGCTGTGGAAGTTGACACAAGCTGTGAATGCAAATGACTCACACATTCAGGACTTGCTTAGACCCAGCTTATATATTTCACTATAACTGATGGTGGTGTTCTCTGGCTCATGCATGGCTGGTAGGTTGATAGGTTAAAGAGGCTCTTATATACAGCCCTCACTTGTAGTCAGACTTGGGGGTGCTAGCAGAGGGCCAACAGCATGTTGTCAAAGAGAACGACATAGATTTAGTTCACACTCCTGGGTCTTGGTACATAGTAGTAGAGCAACCTGTTCTATCACAGGCATCTTGAAGTACTGGGTCCTTTGGCTCAAGTGAAGAATCTGCTTGCACTGCAGCTTAAACCAGCTAAAAGAGCATTTGTTCTTTGAGCTCCATGCAAAACCAACTCCCTTGAGCCTTATTCAATAGATGGCTTTGATCCATATAACGGAATTTGGAATGTTATCTCTATAATACAAACATACCTATTAAATGTAAATCTCTTTATTAATGATGGAGTATAAGGTGCAGGACTTGTTTTTAATGTCAAAATTTAAAAATTATATATTTTTATGCGAGTGTGTGTAAACATGCATGTGTGTACATATGTGTACTGTGGTCCACATGTAAATGTGGGAGGTCAATTTATAGGAATTGGTTCTCTATTTCCATCATGTGGGTCCCAGAGATCCCACTCAGAGCATCTGTCTTGGCAACAAACATATTTACCCACTGAGACATCTCTGCGGCCCACTGTCTTTAATTTCAAAGAACAAATTCCCTATACTCCACAAGCTTAAACAAACTACCTGATTCTGAAGTTTTTAATTTGGCATATATCCTATTTTTCAACAAACATATTTAAAGGTGCCTTCACTCTTCATATTGCTATGATGAAACACTATAACTTGGAGAGGAAAGGGTTTATTTGTCTTATACTTCTATATTACTGTTCATCATTGAATCAAGTCAAGGCAGGAACTCAAACAAGGCAGGAACCTGGAGGCAGGAGCTGTGTAGAGGCCATGGAGGGGTGTTGATTACTGGCTTACTTCTCATGGCTTGCAGGCCTGCTTTCTTATAGAACCTAGGACTACCAGCCCATGGATGGAACAACCCACAATAGGCTGCCCTCCATCCACCACTAATTAACAAAATGCTCTACAGACAGACATTATGGAGGCATTTTCTCAATTGAGGTTCCCTCCTTCCATGCAATTCTAGCTTATATCAGGTTGTTATAAAACCAGCCAGTTCACAAGCTATCTAGGTTCCCAAGTCATCAATGTAGCAGATCAGTAGAGAGATGATCATGTGTGTCAGGGCAGATAATATTGTCTTGAGTAATGATACTAAAGTGTACTGCTGTCCTTGCCAGGCAAAATAAAAACAGTCTTAGTGTTCCCTCATTAAATTGTAGGGGGACACTGCATGTGTGTGTGTGTGTGTACGTACGTGCATGTGAGTGGTGTATGCAAATGAGTGTGCCCGTGAATATACATGCAGAGGTCAGAAAAGGACATCTGGTATCTTCCTTTATCACTCATTACTCTCTACTTCATGACTGTTTCAAACAGAGGAGTTGGCCAGCAAACTCTCAGAACTCACTTGGGTCTGTGCCCCAACACTGGGGTTACAAGCATGTGCAACCATGCTCAATTCTTTGCCTGAGTGCTGGGGACTTAAGCTTGGTTCTCAAGCTTTAATAGCAAGCACTCTTCTTCACTGAGCCATCTCTCTAATCCTCCCCAAAGTGTTTTTTTCATCAATAGATATACAATACCAAGTTCTAGGAGTTTATTGATTTTCTCCAGTAAATTTTCTATATCCGGAATAGCACCTATAGAGTGACTATACAAATTTCCACTGCTATACAGTTGTTCTCTGTGAGTCAGAGGGAGTATAAAGAGCCTTGCTCATGAATCTAGACTTTGATGACAGCCGTAACCTTTGGAATACTCCCTGGGTAGCATACTGACTTTGATTAATTACTTCCATAGGGAAGGGGTAGTACCATATGTTTATACTCATATCTTCTTATTGAATGACTCTCACTCCACTTAAGGTGCCCTTTTTTAAAAAAAATACTAGTTCTTTGCGAATTCCATAATGCTTTGTTCATATTTCCCTCACTCCCCCAACTCTTCAACTTAGGGAGTCTTAAGTGTGACTAATCTAGACATTAATTCAAGAATTATCATAGCAGCTGCAGACAAGCACATACTTAAAGCCAGTAAGATGCCCATATGTACATCATGGAAAGCAGGCAGTCGCAATTGGGTGTAGGATGGCCTTTTCTTGCAAAGAGCTCAGACATTTGAAGAACTATTATATAATATTTCCATTGTTACTGCCTAAAATTGGTCTTCCTAAAATAAACCTTAGTGGTTTATCTCCTTTGACATTACTTGTGATCATGAACAATTTTATTATCTCTTGATATCTGACCTTTTGTTTCTGTCCAGACATAGATTTAGAAGAATGTACTGATCTAAGCAAAAAGAACTTCAGTACTTCTATTTCATAAAAAAATACAGTGACATATATAAAAAGGGGAAACTTAATGTGTGTGTGTGTGTGTGTGTGTGTGTGTGTGTGTGTGTGTTGTTGGTATGGCATCTGTCTTCAGAGGTCCTGCATCCTACCTTGTCTTGTATCTCTGAACTGACCATGGGAAGGGATTGTGACTTGAACCATAAGCACCAGCCTGAGAACTTCTAGCTATCGGGTCCATAGAGTTGGTGTTGGGCTTATTTCATTTGTGTATTTTGCTTGGTGGTTGCATGAATCAAGTCTTACCTTAGAGGGCTATCTAGAGCTGTTTTAGTTCTGAGTACCTCAAGGTCACATTCCTCTATAACAATTTTAAGGCAAAATTTATCAAAATGACACTGATTTGGGCTTTTGAATTTCTTAGTAGCTGGGAATCATTCTATTTGCTTGTTTAGTTAAATGAATAGGTAACCAGTTTTGTGAAACCAACCAAGTCTACAAGAGATTAAATGAAGGGGCCAGAAATTCTTAGATATGATACAAAACAAGTATTACACAGAAAACTCTTTAGACCAATTAAATTTAGTAGTATTTATTTTAATGAAAACAACCAAATGTAATTTAAGGTTCAGGTAACTACCAAAATAAGAACTGAGACCCATAGTTAAAAACTAGATTTGACAGTTCTTCTAGCTGTTGTCCTGTGGACTGTACCATGAGTGGCAAGAATGAAAGACAACGAGACATGATAGGAGATCTGAGTACTAGGCTCTCTTTCCCTTCCCCATTTTACTTTGCTACTATACTTTCACTAGGGCAACATTCCTTTTTATGGGAGTCTTATTTTTTTTACATTTTAAAATTAATTAATTAAGCTTGCAGGACCCATTTTTACTATTATTGTAGTTTCCCAGTTGTTTTACTATTATTCCATCATTCTTGGGATTCCTGTCAAATTTTTGTACCTTAAGTTTTCAGTAGTGGTCTAGGATTGTATGTACTGACAGTAACCACTGAATTGCCTTGCCAGAAATCTCCAAATTCCATCTTCTAGTTCCAAACACAGTCCCATGTGAGAATCATGAAACTAATTTTTTTCCTGAGAACAATATGACTCATCTATCATTGTAGATATTTTGTCAGTGCCTTAGAAGTTATTCTTAAAATTTCTACATTCTATTAAATTCCATTTCAGTCTATAATTTTTAAATAATTTTATTTTTATTGAAAAGGAAGTTATTTTATATAATATATTCTGATCACTATTTTCCCTCCCCCATCTCCTTCAGATCCTCCCTACTTCCCCATCCTTCCAACTCCACTCCTTCTTTCTCTCCTCTTAAGAAAACAAGCTTGTTGTCATGGCACATACCAGTAGGATTTTCAGAAGGAGGCGGAGGTCAGAGAATTATGAGTTCTTGGACAGCCTTGCTACACATTTGTGGACTAGAGAGATAGCTCCGTGATTGAGGGCACTGAATGCTCTTCCAGAGGGCCTAGGTCAATTCCCAGCATACATGATAGCTTGACATGGAATTCCCCTTTGTATATTGTGAATATGTTTTATTTCTATTAGTTAATGAATAAATCTGTTTCAGCCAATGGCTTAAAATAGTAAAGCCAGAGAAAAGCCAGGCAAGAAATCAGAACAGAGATAAAGAGAGAGAATAGGCAGAGTCAAAGAGACACCATATAACGGCTGAAGGAGACAGATACCTGACTGAACCATGCCACTAAGCCACAACCTTGTGGCAATACACAGATTGATAGAAATGGATTAATTTAAGATGTAAGAGCTAGCTAGGAATACACTAGAGTCATTGGCCAAACAGTGTTGTAATTAATATAATATTTTGTGATTATTCAGGTTAGATGGCCAAGAAATAAATGATCAGTCTCTGTCTACAAAACGGTGTACCAACTATATTCACATAAAACCTGAGAGAACTTGGGAAAAAATTTTAGACACAAAAGAACAGAGTTAAGCACAACTTCTTGATAGCCATATTTTTTTTTCAGATTTGCTCTGTTTGCTAGCAGCAAGCAGAGGCACAGTTTCTTTAAGAGAAGGCTTCCTGACTCAGTAGTAGCATCAAAAACTATGTGGCTCCTTTAAGAAGTCTTCCTGGTTTGTACTAGTTGCACAAACAGCTCTGGCTCTTTCAGAAGGCTGAGAAATTGTATGGGGTTTATGGGAAGCATTCTGCAAGTTACTTGGTGGCTGCATGGGCCAACTGCTTCCCAGAATTGAGGTGGTAAGCATGGCTCTCTCCCAGTGTCCCAGAGCTGGCAGTGAACTACATTTACCATGTTAGAAGGCCAAGAGAGGTGGAGCCATCATTCAGGGCTGCCTAACCACATTGCTTATCATTTTAAAGTGCTCCTGGTCAGAAACTTATTACAGATATGCAATAAAGACAGATTTATACAGAAATGAACTTCTGAATGGGTCACTGAGTGTTCAAAAAATGTATATAGGCTTAAGAGGGAGAAAAAAAACATATAGATAGTTATAAAAAGAAATAAATCATTTTAAAAATAAAACAAAGTCTTTAAGAGACAGTAAAAGAATATAAAAGAATACAGACAGTCATAGATTAAAGGAGTTAAGAAAAATAAGCCATGTAAAGATGGAAAATACACAGAGAGTCTGGATTATGTATATTATTGTGTTTCTTTTGAATTTTTTGAGGGGGCTGCTAAGTAAAACCAACATAAAGGTATCTTGACTTCAAAATTTGGGTCTAAGGATATGTTGCTTTGGAAAAGAGGTTCCGCTTTTGTATCCACAGAAGATGAGAACTTATGAATCTTCTAAGCCAATATAGTTTGATAGAGCAAGACCCCCCAAAAGGTCTCCATGAACCCTAAAAATACTTTGTCCAATAAACAGCAGGAAGCAGTTTGGAGAAAACAATGCCAAATTCCCAAAATTATTGTTTATAAATATTTATTTATATTTAAAGGGGGATATAATGAAAAAATGAATACTTTACATTGGTATGGATTTTGGTCTATTGATACAAATTTAAGATTGATTTTGTTACACTGTGTATATGTATTTCTGCTCTTGTTTAAGGTATTGTGTTTGTGCAGTTCATTTGAAAATGTAATGTGTAATTAAGAAATACAGATTAATACATAGTCATTTATAGTCAAACCTGTAGTCCTGTTAGTTAGGTTTCCTAGATGTACAGAGACATATTTCAAATAGATAGATAGTCTTCAACTGTTCCAATGACCTAAAGAATATGACATTTAAAATGTTTTAAGAACTTAGACTTTTCTTAACAGTGAGACATGCCTGCTTCTGGCAGCACCAATTACTCTGAGAGGATGACTGGCATTGAAGAGACACCTTATGGAGTTTGCTAGCCATTTGGCCAAGAAACTGCTCTTGCCCGGACTGCTTGATGGTATGCTGTATGAACTAGACAGGCAAGACCCACAGAAAAGTGACTGCTGAACTTTCCAAAAGATGGGATGGTCCTTAAGGGTTCCTGCTTCATAGAAGAAACTGTAGACATTCTGCAGGATACAGGAGAAAGTGAATTACAAACTACCAAGATAGGTGAAACAGTCTTTGAAATTTCCTGCCTCATGGAAAAGTCTGCTGGATACTATTGGCCTATAGGGTGAAGATGGATGTGCCAATGTTACAGAAGAACTTGGGGGACTGTCCGGGCAGCGAGATGTCTCTATAAGTTCTAGAGTTTTGGAAATTGCTTACAATGCACTTCCTGTTTACGTAGGTAATATATCCTTCTGGGGTCTTTAAAGAGTTGAAGACATATAGTTTTCCTTTAGCTATGATAAAAATTAATTAGGTATAAAACTTTAGACTCACAAAGATAGGATAGGTGCTAGAGTATTTTTATTAATTTGCTAAATATAAATGAACACAATATTGTGACTATAATTCTTTATTGATAACTGTTTTGATATATAATTTTACTATGTTAAAGTTAAAACCTTCCTTTTATTTAGACAGAAAAGGAGAGATAATGTGGGATTCCTCTTTGTATGCTGTGATTATGTTTTATTACCATTGTTTAATGAATAAAGCTGTTTCAGCCAATGGCTTAGCAAAGCAAAGCCAGGTGGAAAATTCAAACAGAGATACAAAAAGAGAGTAGGCAGAGTCAAGGAGATGCCATGTAGCTGCCAAAGAAGAAAGACACTGGAAAGCCTTACCAGTAGGTGATAGCCTCATGGCTATACACGGATTAATAGAAATGGGTTAATTTAAGATATAAGAATTAACCGGGAATATGCCTGAGTCATTGACCAGCCACAGTTGTAATTAATATAGTTTCTGTGTGATTATTTGGGTCTGGGCAGCTGGGAAATGAAAGAGCAGCCTTTGCATACAACAGCTCACAGCTATCTGCAACTCACACTTATGAAATATAGACATATATACAGGTAAAACACCAATACATAATAAATAAAATTTGAATAATATTAAAAACATGCAAATAAAATGGCAGACAAACAAGAATATAACAAAACAACAAGCAAGAAAAATAAAACTAAGAAAGAATATGAGAAATGTATACACACACTTATACACAGATACACACTCCTACACACACAAAAATCCATAAAAACTCAAAATCATACTTCATAATATGCTAAACAAAAGACCAATTAAGGCAAAACCAAATATGCAAATAAAGCAATCTGAGACAAATAATCTCCCAAAATACCTCCGAATCCATTTTGTGTTGTCAATCTACTGCTGGGCATGGGGCTGCTCTGAAACACTGTATACCCAGTAAGAGTCCCTTGGAAAACCCATTTTTTTCTTTGTAAGCAGTTGTTAGTTGGAGATAGCTTCTTAATTGGAGATGGGAGCTGATGCTGATTTCCTCATCTCAGTGTTTGGACCTGTGCAGGCTGTATGCATGCTGGCATCAGTTCTGTTGCATCAGGAAGATACCATTTCCTTAATATCTTCCCTCTCCCTCTCCCTCTCCCTCTCCCTCTCCCTCTCCCTCTCCCTCTCCCTCTTCCTCTCCCTCCCCCTCTCCCTCTCTCTCTCTCCCTCTCTCTCTCCCTCTCTCCCTCCCTCCCTCCCTCTCTCCCCTCCCTCTCTCCCTCCCTCCCTCCCTCCCTCCCTCCCTCCCTATGGGTGGGTATATAAGCTCTTAACCTCATGCCTGCCTGCCACCATGTTTCCTGCGATGATTATAATGGACTAAATCTCTGAAACATAATTAAATGCCTTCTTCTCTAATAATTGCTTTAGTCATAGAGTCCCTTCACAGCAATGGAACAGTACCTAAGATAAGCACCTAGGTTCCATTACCAGCACAGCCAAAAAAAAAATTATTTAAGGAGAAAAAGAAACACAGATCTAATTTAAACCAGATATTTAAAAATATTCAGAATACATTTTCAATAAAAAGAGGCTTAAGTCCAAAGAATGTTACTTCCTGTTGTTAAGGAAGCTGTAATCTGAAACTTCTTGCAACTTTAAATTGTTATACATTGAAGAAATTGCTCCTTTAAAGCTACTCTATAGGGATGACTTGGCTCAGTGTTGACTTTTGCAAAGTGGCAACCCACATCTTTGGATCTTCTAACCTGGGAATATCTTTGCCAAGTTGCAGTTGCTTCCTGTAAAATACACCCCTCCCTGTGCATCTATCTATGTCTGCCTGGCACCCCATTTCAACTCTCTGCTATGGGACCAGCCTCTGGTACGCATGGCCCGAAGAACCAACCAAGAACTCCAGATGGGCTCTGCTGCAAGGTCTCCCTTTGTGGAGAAAGCAGATCTCTTTAGATA
Organism: Arvicola amphibius; assembly: GCF_903992535.2. Taxonomy (NCBI): domain Eukaryota; kingdom Metazoa; phylum Chordata; class Mammalia; order Rodentia; family Cricetidae; genus Arvicola; species Arvicola amphibius. The sequence goes on along the minus strand of NC_052052.2, from coordinate 133,535,778 downwards.
GCATGAGGATACAAGAGAGGCAGGAGAAGTGGCTTTCAAGGAGATTCATTACTTAAGCGTTTGCATGAGCCTACTTGCCCCTAACTTTCAACAATTGCCAAAGACACTTGATTTCAGAGTTGCTGTATTTACTGCTGGGTCCTTTCCATTGGTTGTAATGCCCCTCACATTAATGTTATGTCTTTCCAACTGCTAAAATTTCTTTCAAACCCTACCTGGAGCTCCTTTTAAAGTCTTTGTGATAATGTTCCCATCAACCTCATCCTTGTCAGAAATGTTTGCTGCTTGCTCTGTCTAACACTGAAGTAGTTCTGCAGAGGCCTCCAGATGGTCTTAGGTAGGGAACGTATGTGTGTACCTTGGAGGACTGGTGCATATGAGGACAGGGACTTCTAAAGTAGTTCAAGTGGGTTTAGTTAATGTTTATCTCCTTGGCAAATCTATGTAATCAGTGTGTGCATACATTTTACCAATTCACTGTGTGCATTTCGTTATGACACATACTCTTGGTTGGCACTCTGTTCTTTCCTTTTTAGTAAGCTAGTAGGGGAGAGGGAGTGCATCTATTTATTGTTTATATTGCACCATACCTACAAGCTGCTGAGCAGTTCTGTGAAATTATAAGCAAAAGGATGTGAACACAATATTTCAAGGAAAGGGTGTTTAAGAACTCATCGTTAAATTAATAACAATTAATAGCGAGTCTGGTTATGAAATAAGATAGTTTGTGATACACCCTAGCTGGTAGTACTCAGGCATTCATCTCATCAGCTTTAAGGTTTAGAGGATTCAGCATTCACTGGACTTGTAATGGTGTTTGTAGACGTGGCAACCCCTCACAGTTCCTTCCTTGACTTGCTGGCAGACCTATGCCCTCTTTACCACTTAACACCCAAACTGGAGGTTGGGTTGAGGCAAGGATGAGAGATAGGGTAGAAACCAGCGAGGAGAAGACCAGTGTTAGCAGGTCTAGTAAGAACTGTGTGGAAGGAAAAGTTTAAATGACCAATCCGAAAAAAAAGGTCAGCATTAGTGAATATCAGTTATCCATGACTCTGCGGTCTTCTGTGACTACTGGAAATTTAACATCGTGTAGACACTTAAGCCATTTGTTCTATCAAAAAATAGGGTCAAATTTATAAAGACAGTGAGCACTAGGAGTTGTGCCAAGACACCCTTACCTGGTCTGGGGAAGAATTTGATTGGCAGGAAGTAGGAGACTTTCATCTTCCTCAGCTCTGGTTCATGAATAGATATTATAGGTCATCTGAGGGAGAACGCGTGCTGCTCACCACAAGCACGCCACTTCTCCGGTGGGAGGATGAGATCTCTGTGGAATTTCAGTGTGTGAGGAGGGAGTGGATAAATTAGGTGTGTGTGGTTTGAAGGACTTTCTGGGGACTGTCACCTGCTCCCATCTCCATCCCTGCCCTGAGATGAGAGCATTTGGTCTGTATTGACATAGGTGATGTGCTGGTCATTAAGAGGGACTCCTTTCTCATACTGTTGTCCTACTGTTTCTCGTGGATGTACACATCCTAACCCTCCATCTTCCCCAGTGATATTTGCCTTCTCTCTCTGGCCCCACCTGCCTTGACCCTTTCATATTTGTGTGCTTGGATTAAGCCAGAAAGTGGGCACACTGAGAACACAGTGTTATTGTTTCTGATATCGCTTTTCCCTGGAAGAGAGAAGTGCTTTGACAGGAACGTTCTCCTGTTTGTCTCACTTTTGCTGATGGATGAGTAACAAAATTCTGCTATGTCTCTCTTGCTGCAGTGAAAGAAAAACAACCCGAGGAGCTTTTCCAAAACTGTTGGTGTCTGGAGAAGGGAAGACTAGGGTAAGCGCTGGAGAATGGAGGAGCGTTGCCGAAGAATAGAGCTATATTTCCTGTTAACTCTCTGCAAAAATGGAAAGTATCAGCAAGCTTGGCTCTTGAATGAGGCACTTAATGCCATCCATAGCATGGTGCTACAGGGTTATTTAGGACTTGTAAGGTTTTTTATGTTGTTGGCATTCACACACGCACACACACGCGCGCGCGCACACACACACACACACACACACACACTCATTCACACACACACCAAAAATAGAGAAGCTAAGGAATATATATATATATATATATATATATATATATATATATACACACACATACATATGCAATTATTCCTTATGATAGCATTCTTATCAAGAGAATAGGATCTGAAGAAGTTGAATAACTGGCCCAAAGTCACAGCCAACACAGAGATGTCAGGCATATTTTGAATGTGTTTTCTCTACCCCTTGTGCTAGCCATGTGTTATCCATGTGTCGCTGCTTTGGGCTCTCTTTGCTTTTATCTCCATATCCCGAGACCCCAAGAACAAAACTGTTTTTAGTATGAGGAGAAGAGTTCTGTTTTCTCATGTGTCTCTGGCTCTCCAGAGTTAGAGGAGAATTCCTGTGGGTGGCACAGATTGGAGGCAAACCAGAGAGCTGCCTGCCACTTCCAGCTAGAAGTCACAACGAGCAGTCGGGCTGCCAGTCTCTGTGTGGTCAGTGTGCCAATGTGGAGTCTTGTCCCACGGACAGTGAAACTGGAAGCAAAGCCCAAGCATTTTGCTTCAAAGTCTCTCCCTCCAGGCTTTCTGCCCCAGCTTCTGCCAACAATCATTATGTCAAGGTCAGTCAAGGCAGAAAGCCAAATTCAGAGAACTAATGTTGGAGAGTTGGCCCCATGGCCAGCTCAGTTGTGACTCAGAGGGAGAGCTAAGGGACAGATGCTTAAAGAATCCAAGTCTCAGAAATATCTGGCAAATGGCCTTAGTCCCCCGCAGTTGGTGGGTGAAGCGTCTAACTTTGATAAGGCAGAATTCTAGCAGACTCACTTGGAGTGGTCCTGTGGCTTGCTGTGATATTTAGAAAGATTGTAAGTCAGCTGACAATGGGCCTTCCTGGAATACCAGAGACAGGCAAGGGACCCTGCCACCATTCTGTGCTGGTGGAAGGGACACTCCATAGTAGGCTGCAAAGTATGGAGAGTCCCAGTGGCAGGGACAGAAGGGCTCAGAGAGAGCGTGGTGTCTCCAGTTGGGGTAGAGGCTCTGGCCATCTATTCTGTCAGAATGCAGGCCAAGAACACAACTGAGCTCACACAAGATGGAAGATGCTGGGTACAACCCCACCAAAACCTGAGCATAGGTGGGGGGCAGCCCAGGTTCCAGCCTAGGCTAGGGGGTGTGGTCCTGGATGCCAGTCCTACCCAACTGGGCTGTGTCCTCTCTGTTATTAAAGGAAAGTAGAGGGATGGGGGAATGTTAAACATCCCTGCCTTTTACCAATTGGAGAATAGTTCATTACCTTCTAAACCCTTCCAACACCACACACACACACACACACACACACACACACACACACACACTTAAAGTGTAAATCCCTTTCTTCATGAAGCTATGCCAAAGTCTAAATTACTAACAATCCCTGGTTTGCTTTCTCTTCATGCTCTGAGAATAGGTTATCCACTTAAAATAATTTCTTGGGTACCATCCATATCCAAGGTCATTACTGATACACCTGCTTATAAAACTAAAGGAGACCCAAGGACTCAGAATCCAGGCTGCAAGGGCATGGCACTGGCATCGGGTGAGTTTGAATCCTAACTCTAGCTTTCTGTGTTTCCTGGACAGTTTTCATCTATGAAATGAAAATGTCAATGATGGCTGCACCATGGAGGGGACAGACTGATGAAATGACAGTCTTCGGTATAACAACAGGCATGCAGCAACCACATGATCTGAAATGACAGTCTTCGGTATAACAACAGGCATGCAGCAACCACATGATCTGAAATGACAGTCTTCGGTATAACAACAGGCATGCAGCAACCACATGATCTGAAATGACAGTCTTCGGTATAACAACAGGCATGCAGCAACCACATGATCTGAAATGACAGTCTTCGGTATAACAACAGGCATGCAGCAACCACATGATCTGAAATGACAGTCTTAGGTATAACAACAGGCATGCAGCAACCACATGATCTGAAATGACAGCCTTAGGTATAACAACAGGCATGCAGCAACCACATGATCTGAAATGACAGTCTTAGGTATAACAACAGGCATGCAGCAATCACATGATCTGTAATGAGACTGCTTTCTTCCTCTCAAGGGAAGTGGCAAAGTAGCTCAACAAGAAAGATGGTCCTGTGGGCTGTGGATGCAGCGTGGTGGCTGAGTGCTTCGCTGACACATGCCAGACCCTGGGTTCTGTCCCCAACATGCCCCCCAATAAAGGCTTTTGGGGAGCAGTGTTGCACAAATGAATTTCCAGCACTTTGGAGGGCAAGGCAGCAAGATGTCAAATTTGAAGTCAGCCTGTTTACGTAACAAGAGCCTATCTCAAAAAACAAAATAAAGCCAAAGAAAGGGGGTCATGGAAACTGCTGCCTCACTGCAAAGCAGCTCTGGGACCCGTAGGGTGGCAAGCAAGAAGCACCGTGCAGGACAGCAGCAGCAGGAGACACAGCTTACTGGCAAGGCCTTGGGACATGGCCCTGAAAGGAGAAGAGGTGGAATGGCACCCAGGTCACCCAAACAGCATAGGCTCAGGAAGAGTGCCACAGTGGCAGTCTAGAGGAATGGAAGCTTGGAGTACAGGATCTGGGGAAAAGTCTTGGACAGCCCCAGTATCTTCCAAGATCTCCCAGCCCTTAAAGCCTCTTCCAGGAACACAGGCTGTTGGTCACCTATGCATCTTTCTTGAGACATTCCCCAAAGTCCTGCCCCTAGGAGAACTTGGCTACAGCTCCAGAGCCGGTGACAGCCCCTTCCCTGGCATGGTGGCTGCATCTGAGACATTAACTGAGCTGTCTGTCCAAAGAGCAATAACATCCAGAGACCTGTCTAAAATTGTGTCTAGCTGTCACTTGGACATAGTCCTGCTCCTTTGAACTAAGTCAGAATCTTGTTGACACTCTATGGCCAGTTTTGAACTGGAGGAGAGAGTTGAAAAATATCAAAAGAGGACAGGATGAGCACAAAATCAATTAAAGCTGCAGGAGTTGGCTGCCTTCATTTGATTTCTGCTGCCGTGATGAAACATCAACCCAAACCAAACTGGTTTACACTTCCACAGCACACACTCCACCAGTGAGGATGCACATTCGGGAGCTCAAGGAGGAGTCTGGAGGCAGAAACTGAAGCAGAGACCACAGCGGAATACAGTTTGCTCTCTTGCTTTTCAGAGACTGCTCAGCTTGCTAGTTTATATAATCCAGGACCACCTGCCATGAATAGAACTGCAGAAAATACCCCACGATCTTACCTACGTGATAGAAGCAATTCCTCAGCTGATAGTCCCTCCTCTCAAGTGACTCTAGTTTGTGTCAGGTTTGCAAAAACCAGTACAATTTCTCTACCTCAAAAGGAAATGGCCTAGGGAAGAGGCTGAAAACAAACAATTCAGGATTCTTTCTATACAAAGGGAAAAAAACATTTTCCATCTTGAGGGCTAGAGAAAAACGCAGGTGAACGGCATAGACTAGGGATATACATGGAAGACCATCCTTCTCCCATCTTCCTTCAGTATCTGCCTGAAGGGGTTGTGTGCAAATCCACAGTGCTGTCTTCAAGCTCACTGAGACTAGATTGGCAAATCCATGATCAATAAGGACAATCTTCAGTTTGCTCTACTGTAAAGTCTAACACATTTGCTAGGTTCAAATGAGTTGGGATATCTTGCCTCGGACTGTGAAGCACTGTACTGAGGCTGAAGAATGTTCGTTGAGATCACTATCCCTGAGTGTGTCCACAGTATGGGAACAGAGGGGGAAAACAATGGGTCTTTGTACAATCAGCGACTCATGGGGGCAATTGCCTGCTGCCTGATTGCCTAGAGAAGAAAAATTACAGAAAAAGGAGAAGGGGAAATTTGGGCCAAAATTTCCACCTGTTGCTCCATTTTCTTCCAGACTCAGGATCTCAATGTGTTTCTATAAGGTAGAAAGATGGTGGCAGGACAGAGGAGCTAATTCTGAGCCACTTCTGAGTCCTAGGCACAGTGAACCCCCAACAAATGTGTGTTAGATGAATGGGTTGTCTGAGAATTTGTCTGGAAGTGGTTCCTATAAATTACTGTTCTTGCCATCTGCTTGTCCAGAAAGGATAGAAGTGGCTGTTATGCCAGTTTCTAAATAAAAGAGCCCACCTTCCTTACTTTAATTGTGGGAATCTCTGACTTCTAAGCAACTCTCAAGAGGCTCAGCTAGAAAGCCAAGAAAGCATACACCAAACTGAAGGTGTAGGGTGAAGACCTTGATGCCTTCCTAAAGAATTCCTGGGCCCACCATGAGAGGCCTACTGCCCAGCGTTGGGGAAAATGGACCAAGCTCTGGTCCTTAACCACGTAACCCTATAACCACAGCACCAATAATCAGTTCAATCAGTGAAGCCACATCACACTGGCATCACATCCCATCAACAGCTGGAGGGCTGAGCATTGCCAGTCTCAATTTATAAGGAAAGAGACAGACTCAATGAAGCCAGGCCAGGAGCCCAGATTCTTCAGAGCCTTGACTTTGGGGTCCATCTTGCTTTTTCTCAAGGCTAGAGAAACAACTGGCATGGGGCATGAGTATAAAGTCCCCCAGGCAAGGTCTCTGGATCACCACATAGGAATCAACTGAGTATATGTCAAAGTTCTGAGGTCCCTGCCTTGCTAAGTCAGAGCATCAAAGAATGGGATTGAGAATGAAGTCTTAGAGCCCTTTCTTTGCTAGAGTGTGGGGTATTCTCTAGGGTATCTTTTTTTTTGGTTTTTCAAGACAGGGTTTCCCTGTAGTTTTTAGAGCCTGTCCTGGAACTAGCTCTTGTAGACCAGGCTGGCCTCGAACTCACAGAGATCCGCCTGCCTCTGCCTCCCGAGTGCTGGGATTAAAGGCGTGCGCCACCACTGCCTGGCTCTCTGGGGTATCTTAAAGCTTAAGCTATACCTCTGAGAACAGTTGAGAACCATTGCAATTTTCTTGCAAAGGTGTTATGGTGGTTTGAAAGCAAATGGCCTCAATAGACTCAAATATTTGAATACTTGGTCCTCCGTTTGTGGAACTTTTTGGGAAGGATTAAAATGTATGGCTTTGCAAGAAGAGGTTGTCAGTAAGGGCAGGCTTTGAGGTTTCAAAAGACTCACATCATTTGGACTCCTCTCTCCTTGCCTCATGGTTGTATCTCAAGACGTGAGCTCTCAGCTTCTCCAGGATCATTTTTGCTGCTATGCTCCTCTTTAAGATGGCCATGAACTCTAGTTCTCTAATGGTAAGTATCAAACTTACCACATTCTTTTATGAATTATATTGGTCACTACGTCACAGCAATAAAAAGGTAACTGAGACAAAAATTGGTACCAGGAGTAGGGAGTTACTAACCTTGCTATGTTGAATTGTGGAAGACTTGAGGAAGTTTGATCTAAAAAAGAGATTGAACATTGTAAGCAGGATTTAATGAGCCATCCTAGTGGGAGCTTGGAAGAGAATATAGTGGTGAAAGCAGTTAGACAATGAAAGTCCAGCTTAAGAGGCTTCAAAGGGGAACAATATTAACAACTGAGATAAAAATTATTCATGTACTATTTTGGGAAAGACTGTGGCTACCTTTTATCTATGTCCTAAGAAATCTGCCTGAGGCTAAATGGAAAAGTAATAAACTAATTTCTTTGGTAGAGGAGATTTCCAGACAGCCTAATGTTGACTCTGCCCTGTAGTTGTTAGTAATCACTCTTTGTGATGATGTATAACAAAAAAGTAAACTGTACACAATGAACAGTTTGGAATAAAAAGAATCATTAGAAGATTTAATATTGGAACCATGGCTTGTGCTGAAAACTAGAAGAAATTTAAAGAAAAAGGCCTGATCAGAAATGGAATAAAGGGAGGAGAATCCTCAGGATAAATCCTAGCTAAGCTTCCAAATTGTAAAAATGGAAAAGCCTGAGGAAATTTCTGCACCTGAAAGCAACCATAAGCTGGATGGTGCTGGTGCTTGCTTTTAATCTCAGCACTCAGGAGGCAGAGGCAAGCGGGTCTCTGTGAGTTTGAGGCCAGCCTGGTCTACAAGAGCTAGTTCCAGGACAGGCTCCGAAGGTGCAGAGAAACCCCATCTCTAAAAACCAAAAACCAAAACAAAATAAAAACAAAAACAAAAAACAAAAACCCAAACACAATGGAAAGCTTATGCAAATATGATTGAAGAAGGTGACCAGGCTTCACTTCAAGTTGAAAAGCCAGACTTGACAGTGTGGCTGGAAGCTACCCTGGTAAAGGGGTGGAATCCTGTGCAGCTAAGGAAAACAGCTGAGGCCGGATGTGTAGTAAGGAAGTCACAACATCGAGGCCCTGAGAAGTCATTGCATGAAGCTGTGAAAGTGAAGCCAGGATTTTGTTATAGACCCAAGATGCTGCAGATGCCAGAGCTGTGGGACAACTAACAAGAAGAGCTGCAGACAGGGCGTGGAGCCAGCCCAAGAGAGAAAAGAGTGTGTTAGGCAGCAAAGCTGGAAGGGAAGAAGCACATAAACCCTTTAACATCAGACATGGAGCTATAGGATCTGGAGTTTGCCACTCTACATTTTGATCTTGTTTTGTCCAGTATTTCCTCATTATGCTCCTATGCCCCTATTTTGGAATGGTAATGTATATTCTGTGCCATTTTATGTTAGAAGTATGTGATCTGCTTTTATATTTTGATTTCCACCAGGAGTTACAACTAAGAGATTTCTTTGAATCTTAGAAAATACTTCGGATTTTTAAATAGATTTGAGGCCAAAAGATTATATAGGGATGCTTAAAGTTGAACTAAATACATTTTACTTTATGATATGGTCACAAAACTATGGGGTCAAGGAAGCTGAATGTGTTGGTTTGAAGAGGATGGCCCCCATAGGCTCATATATTTGAATACTTGGTCCCCAGTTGGTAGAGCTTTTTAGGAAGGATTATGAAGTGTGTGGCCTTGTTGGAGGAGGTTTATCACTGGGGGAAGGCTTTGAAGTTTCAAGATTCACACCATTTGGAGTGTCTCTCCTCTCTCTCTCTCTCTCTCTCTCTCTCTCTCTCTCTCTCTCTCTCTCTCTCTCTCTTTCTTCCTCTCTCCCTCATGACATGAGATCTCTCAGCTCCTGCTTC